>NC_041403.2:162268979-162617729 GCF_900747795.2 Erpetoichthys calabaricus | reverse complement strand
AAACAGTTTGCATTTACCTTTTTAATAAAAGGCGAGCTTTTAAGCCTGAGAAATCACCCCGTAAATGCACACGTTTAATTGCACATTTGTTAATATGTATGCTTACACAGTATTAAAAGACACTCAACAATTAAAGTCATTTACCTTCGTTCCCGCATTTGACTCGTGCTGTAAATCTATTCCTTGTTTTCAGTTCACGTGATTACGTAGGAGGCGTGATGACGCGATACGTGACTCCGCCTCCTCCATTAGAGTATATGGACAAAAAACAAGTTCCAGTTATGACCATTACACGTAGAATTTCGAAATGAAACCTGCCTAACTTTTGTAAGTAAGCTGTAAGGAATGAGCCTGCCAAATTTCAGCCTTCTACCTACACGGGAAGTTGGAGAATTAGTGATGAGTCAGTCAGTCAGTCAGTCAGTCAGTCAGTCAGTCAGTGAGGGCTTTGCCTTTTATTAGTATAGATATATATATAGATATAGATAGGGTGGCGCAGTGGGGAGCGCTGCTGCCTCGCAGTTAGGAGACCTGGGTTCACTTCCCGGGTCCACCCTGCGTGGAGTTTGCATGTTCTCCCCGTGTCTACGTGGGTTTCCTCCCACAGTCCAAAGATGCTGGTTAGGTGCATTGGCGATCCTAAATTGTCTCTAATGTGTGTGTGTGTGTGTATGCATGCGCCCTGCGGTTGGCTGGTGCCCCGCCCGGGGTTTGTTTTCTGCCTTGCGCCCTGTGTTGGCTGGGATTGGATAATGGATGGATGGAGATAGATAGATAGATAGATAGATAGATAGATAGATAGATAGATAGATAGATAGATAGATAGATAGATAATTTAGTGTAGTCGGCAGGATTAGATAGATAGATAGATAGATAGATAGATAGATAGATAGATAGATAGATAGATAGATAGATAGATAGATAGATAGATAGATAGATAGATAGATAGATAGATAGATAGATAGATAGTCATGCATGGGCTGTACTGCTCCTGGTCAAGGGGGGAGGGGGGTGCCCTTGTTAACTATATTATCTCTTTCTTCCTCTGCAGCAACAAGAACCCACCCAGAGGGGACAACTAAGCCCAACCCTCAGACTCCACCCCTTCCAGTTCCACATTATAAATATTGACATTCCTGGAAAGAATGGTGTCAGACCTCGAACACTGTCCCCACATGTTGGAAGTCCCCAAATATGATCAGCTCAACCAAGCAGAGTATTTCAAAAAGCCAAATAGACAAATGAGGCAGTGTGTATGCCTTTTTTCTGCTGCCATGCCAATGAACACTAGTTTTAGTTCTCTTGTTTGGACCCAAACATTAAATGGATAAGATCTGCCTACAGCTCAGGGTAACGGGGAGAAAGCAGAGCTCATTCCAGCAACATCAGGTACAAGCGAGGGCCGAGCCTGAATGGGATGCCAGGTCATGCACATGGCCACTCTAACAGTCACACTGGGACAATTGAACATCCTTGAAACTACAGATATCTGGGATGTGGAGAACCCAGAGAAGAACTCACCAAAACACAATGAGAACATGGATATTCCACATAAACTATTGATTGAGTATAGGATCTGTGCTTTTAGGAGTTTCTGTCCACCCATTGACATATCAGTACATTTTATTCATTTTGTTATCGTGTCGTCTCACAAATGCACTCAGATCCTCACAGAAGTCCAGTTCTTTTTCAGGGTCATTTTCTTGTAGTTCTTACAAACTGCAGCAGCAGTAAACTCTGTCATTGTGAACTGTCAGCATGAAGTCTAAATAAAGACCTGAGGTTTTATGGTTAGCACTGGAGATGTTTGCTGACTGCCTGACATACAATACAACCTTCAAAGACTCGGCACCATTGCTTCTTAGTTTTTCATCAAAGCTCCTTTGCTAGAATGTGTGCTTTGGACCTTCTAATCAACAACAATTAAACATGGATTGTACAAACGAAGGGAAATCTGATATCAAGTCAGGAGAGAAATTTCACAAAATTTGAATAAGAGATTTGTTTATGTAAACTGTAAAGAAACCAAATATGTAAAACAATATCTGAAAAGGAACTGAATGAGCTGAAAGGACAAAACGTGCTTAGAGTCCTGTGATAACTTAGTCCAGGAAATGAAGATCTAAGATGTGTATAAGTTAATAAATATGGCCAGACAGGGAAACAGATACAGTGGATAGATAGTGTGGCACGCGGCTGGGGGTGGTACCCAACCGGGACGCCCAGAAGGACAGGAGGAGGGCTCATGCCTCCTACGGACCGCCAGGGAGCGTCCTCATGCCTGGAGGACTTGGGACCTCAGCACTTCCGCCACACTAGGAAGTGCTGGGGGGAAGAAGGAAAAAGAGACACCCGGAGTGCTTCCGGAAAGACAGCCGGCACTTCCGCCACACAGGGGCGTGTCAAGGGAAGATTGCCGGGAACCACCTGGAGCACATCCGGGTGACTATAAATGGGGCTGCCTCCCTCCCATCAAGGAGCTGGAGTCGGGAGCAGGAGCAGGACGAAGCTCCTGGAGAGAGAGTAGAGGTGGCCCAGGGACAAGGCGAGAGAAGGCCCAGGAGAAGGGAGACTGGGGCTAAAGCACTGTGAGTTGTGCGGGACTGTGATTAGACTTGTGTTGTGTGGACGACAATAAAAGAGTTTTGCATAAAGATGCAGTATCGGTCTGATGGTGTTCGGGCAAGTCTCACAATAGATAGATAGATAGATAGATAGATAGATAGATAGATAGATAGATAGATAGATAGATAGATAGATAGATAGATAGATAGATAGATAGACCAGTAGGGGATGCCACAGCACCCCAAACCACAAATACAACCTCACAGACACTGTCCTGGACTCAAAACTCCTGCTTTTCTATTAAACAAAGTACCTTTGCTGGCTTCATCTTCATTCACTCTCCATAGTACGGCGCAGCAATGTCATTCTTCTCCCCTTTACTCCTCCTGGGTGAGTGTTGTCCAGCTATTCTCTCGTTTCCAACCTGTTGGGATGAGGCAGAGCTGCTTGCTTTATATGGGACCTGGGAAGACTTGTGCTGGCAGCTCAGGGAGAAGTCCCAGGGAGTTGGGATCATTAATCCTAGTGGCACCCACAGTATCCAGCTGGTCTGTCCCACAGGACTAAAGTTCTCCACATGGCCTGCAGGTATCTGTGTGGGTACCATAACGCAGGCCAGCTGCCATCTAGTGTTTCATGGAAATAAATAGTCCAGGTAAGTTACCTCTGTTGTAGTGGTCTCCTAGCTGGTTAAGCATCCTTGATCAAGTCCTTCTGGTATGACAGCATTTCTACTTCTGTCAAACTCCTGAGTGCGGGTGTTGGCCTGATAACAAAGGTAACGAACCTTGAGCCATATCAGCTGGGGTGCCAGTCCATGCTTGCCATCCATTACAATAGATAGATAGATAGATACAGTGGTGTGAAAAACTATTTGCCCCCTTCCTGATTTCTTATTCTTTTGCATGTTTGTCACACAAAATGTTTCTGATCATCAAACACATTTAACCATTAGTCAAGTATAACACAAGTAAACACAAAATGCAGTTTTTAAATGATGGTTTTTATTATTTAGGGAGAAAAAAAATCCAAACCTACATGGCCCTGTGTGAAAAAGTAATTGCCCCCTTGTTAAAAAATAACCTAACTGTGGTGTATCACACCTGAGTTCAATTTCCGTAGCCACCCCCAGGCCTGATTACTGCCACACCTGTTTCAATCAAGAAATCACTTAAATAGGAGCTGCCTGACACAGAGAAGTAGACCAAAAGCACCTCAAAAGCTAGACATCATGCCAAGATCCAAAGAAATTCAGGAACAAATGAGAACAGAAGTAATTGAGATCTATCAGTCTGGTAAAGGTTATAAAGCCATTTCTAAAGCTTTGGGACTCCAGCGAACCACAGTGAGAGCCATTATCCACAAATGGCAAAAACATGGAACAGTGGTGAACCTTCCCAGGAGTGGCCGGCCGACCAAAATTACCCCAAGAGCGCAGAGACGACTCATCCGAGAGGTCACAAAAGACTCCAGGACAACGTCTAAAGAACTGCAGGCCTCACTTGCCTCAATTAAGGTCAGTGTTCACGACTCCACCATAAGAAAGAGACTGGGCAAAAACGGCCTGCATGGCAGATGTCCAAGACGCAAACCACTGTTAAGCAAAAAGAACATTAGGGCTCGTCTCAATTTTGCTAAGAAACATCTCAATGATTGCCAAGACTTTTGGGAAAATACCTTGTGGACTGATGAGACAAAAGTTGAACTTTTTGGAAGGTAAATGTCCCGTTACATCTGGCGTAAAAGGAACACAGCATTTCAGAAAAAGAACATCATACCAACAGTAAAATATGGTGGTGGTAGTGTGATGGTCTGGGGTTGTTTTGCTGCTTCAGGACCTGGAAGGCTTGCTGTGATAGATGGAACCATGAATTCTACTGTCTACCAAAAAATCCTGAAGGAGAATGTCCGGCCATCTGTTCGTCAACTCAAGATGAAGCGATCTTGGGTGCTGCAACAGGACAATGACCCAAAACACACCAGCAAATCCACCTCTGAATGGCTGAAGAAAAACAAAATGAAGACTTTGGAGTGGCCTAGTCAAAGTCCTGACCTGAATCCAATTGAGATGCTATGGCATGACCTTAAAAAGGCGGTTCATGCTAGAAAACCCTCAAATAAAGCTGAATTACAACAATTTTGCAAAGATGAGTGGGCCAAAATTCCTCCAGAGCGCTGTAATAGACTCATTGCAAGTTATCGCAAACGCTTGATTGCAGTTATTGCTGCTAAGGGTGGCCCAACCAGTTATTAGGTTCAGGGGGCAATTACTTTTTCACATAGGGCCATGTAGGTTTGGATTTTTTTTTCTCCCTAAATAATAAAAACCACCATTTACAAACTGCATTTTGTGTTTACTTGTGTTATATTTGACTAATGGTTAAATGTGTTTGATGATCAGAAACATTTTGTGTGACAAACATGCAAAAGAATAAGAAATCAGGAAGGGGGCAAATAGTTTTTCACACCACTGTAGATAGATAGATAGATAGATAGATAGATAGATAGATAGATAGATAGATAGATAGATAGATAGATAGATAGATAGATGGTATAGTTGGCAGGATAAATAGATAGGTGGATATTTGATGACGACTTGATGATATTAAACATGTCATGTTGTGTTCTGCACGTGTCAAGTCTCTGTGTGGTATTCTCACTTTGTGCAAAATGCATGCATTGTTAGCTAATATACTCTTCAATAAATATTATGATAATATAAATCTGTGCGGTGAATGCACAGGAAACACATCCACACGGGATCAAGCTTTTCAAATGAAGGCCCGCCTTTCTCCCTCATTAACTGGTCAAGAGGCCTCCCTGTGTGAACGCGTTTCCTGTGTCCTCAGTACTCTGATTTTCTGGAAGTATTTATTTGAGAGTATGTATGTATTGCTTGTATTCCTGCCTAGGGGCCCAGTGCTTACTGGGATAGGCTCCAGCTTCCATACAACTCTGCTCAAGGTTTAGAAAATGTACGGACGGATAGATAGATGGATGCCCCAGTAAACTAAATGATGCAGTGTGGAGTGGTGCCCCATCCAGGTGTGCTTGTTTACTTCTTGCCTGTGCTGTTAGCCCCCTTGACCAGAAGCTGATTTAGGTGGGTTTATAAATGATTCCATACCTTGTCTGATCCTCCATCCACACATCTATTGCTTGTACTCACTTCAACAAGTTTGAGGGTTTTATGGTCAAAGAGCACACCACTGACACTGAGTCACCATCCATCCATCCATTCCCAACCCCACTTTTCTTCACAAGGATCACAGGGAAGCTGGAGGTAATCCCAGCTAGCACTGGGTGCAAGGTGTGCACAGTCCGTGAACAGGGTGCCAGTTCATCCCAATTAACCCAAAGTGCACATGTTCTAATGTTATAATGCCTATAAAAAGCCACCAAAGACAACATTTAAACTTCACACATGAAGTGGTGGCTCTGAGGCTAAGGATCTGTGCTGGTATCCTGAAGGTTGCCGGTTCGAATCCCCGTCACTGCCAAAAGAGAACCTACTCTGCTGGGCCCTTGAGCAAGACCCTTAACCTATAATTGCTCCAGGGGCGCTGTACGATGGCTGACCCTGCGCTCTGACCCCAAGGGATATGTGAAAACTAACAAATTCCTAATATAAAAAATTGTATAAGGTGAAATAAAGAGCAACAAAAAAAAAAAAAAAATGAAGTCACCTGACTAAGATCTGAACCCTGGAGCCGTGTGTCTGCACTGATAATCAATATGATCCCCCCACCCACACACTAAATCCCACCTCTCCCACCCAGCCTTGCCATTACAGTACCTTAAGGTTAATTTTTAACAAACAAAATGAAAGGGAATCAACTCATCAGAGCTCAGCATTTCACATTTGCGCTTCATCTGTCCCATCATTTTATCGTGACTCATACAGTAAGCCCCTTTTCCGTTGAGGTTTGGTTTGGTTTAGGAGGTGCGGCCCTTGAAACCAACGCAGATCATCGTAGAATCAAAAGCTGCTCGCCCCTGGCGGCTCAGCTGCAGCATTAACAATTTGTGAAGGGCCTCCTGCAAGGACCTCAAGGGTTAAGTTATCCATGTGGTGATGCAACCTGATATCTGTACGCAGGTCTTTGCCGGGGCCTCCTCCTCCTCCTCCTCCTCTTAGCTGTAGTCTCTGGTTTAGCTTCTCGGAGGCAAAGAAAAAAAAAATGAAGAAAGAAGTAAATAACGAGTCCGCCTGAGTTCCTCTATTTGAACAAATGTATTGCTAAAGAGACCATGGAGAAGTTTCTCGCGTGAACTTCCTCTTCCTGCCAGCTCTCCTCTCCTGCCACAGGCTCCCCGATTACATGCAGCCCATTCCTTGACGAGGCATGAAGTGCCTGGACCTTCTCGCCATTGTGCTGGCCTCGGCTCATCTGCATCTCATCCAAGGTAGGCAGGCTGTGGCCGGTGGGGGACGAGGCTGTGGGAGTCAGTGACGAAAGGTGACAGGAATTGTAAAGGTGGAGATGGCAGCTGTGTATGGACAGAAATGTGAAGCCTTTATTACATATAGCGCCTTTAACCGGGGCTGTCTTAACGAATGGGTACAATGGGCAGTGTCCGGGGGCCCCAGGAGCATAGGGCCCACCATGTTTCTGATGCCAATGCTTGTTATCAAAAAAAAAGGGAACCCCGATGGCACTACTTTGCCCTGGGGCTTATGATACTGTTAAGACGGCCCGGCGTAATGAGGTGCTTTATGGGGATAATAGGATACGACTGTAATTAATAGGATTGTTACTGCTGTTTATCCAAAGTGATGTACAAAGGAAACCATAATTAGCGAATCGGGCAGAAATGTGGAACCTTTATTACATAGAGCGCCTTTAACTGCATTTGTTACAATGAGGTGTTTTATGGAAATAATAAGATACGACTGTTACTTTTGTTTATCCAAGGTGACTTACAAAGGAAACCATAATAGGGGAGTCAGGCAGAAATGTGAAGCCTTTATTACATATAGCACCTTTAAGTGCATTTGTTACAGTGAGGTGTTTTATGGGGTTAACAAGATGTGACTGTGAATTACTAGTATTGTTACTGTTGTTTATCCAAGGTGACTTACAAAGGAAACCATAATAGGTCAGTCGGACAGAAATGTGAAGCCTTTATTACATATAGCGCCTTTAAGTGCATTTGTTACAGTGAGGTGTTTTATGGGGTTAACAAGATGTGACTGTGAATTACTAGTATTGTTACTGCTGTTTATCCAAGGTGACTTACAAAGGAAACCATAATAGGTCAGTCAGACAGAAATGTGAAGCCTTTATTATATATAGCGCCTTTAACCGCATTTGTTACAATGTGGTGTTTTATGGGGTTAACAAGATGCGACTGTGAATTACTAGTATTGTTACTGCTGTTTATCCAAGGTGACTTACAAAGGAAACCATAATAGGTCAGTCGGGCAGAAATGTGAAGCCTTTATTACATATAGCGCCTTTATCCTCTTTTGTTACAATGAGGTGTTTTATGGCGTTAACAAGATGTGACTGTGAATTACTAGGACAGTTACTTCTGTTTATCCAAGGTGACTTACAAAGGAAACCATAATAGGGGAGTCTGGCAGAAATGTGAAGCCTTTATTACATATAGCGCCTTTATCCTCTTTTGTTACAATGAGGTGTTTTATGGGGTTATGAAGATACAACTGTGAATTACTAGGACAGTTACTTCTGTTTATCCAAGGTGACTTACAAAGGAAACCATAATAGGGGAGTCTGGCAGAAATGTGAAGCCTTTATTACATATAGCGCCTTTAACTGCATTTGTTACAATGAGGTGTTTTATGGTGCCTAACAAGATACAACTGTGAATTACTAGGACTGTTACTTCTGTTTATCCAAGGTGAGTTGGATGGATGAGTTTGTTAGGTTGAATGGCTTGTTCTCGTCACAATTGTTCAATCCATTTTTTAATCCCACTTTTCCAGAGCAGGGTCACCGGGAAGCTTGACTCCTAAAAAAATCTTAACTTGATGCAATACATGGAAAGGAGAAGTTCTAAAAGGCTGTGTAAGATGTTTTAGTGGCGCAGTGTCACATTTTTAGAAGTCTGGTCATTTTAGGAAGTTTTGAATTTTTAACTATAAACAGCCCTGATTCCAAAGAAATTGGGACGGTATGGAAAATGATCATAAAAACCAAAATGTAGAGATTGGTAAGTTTACTTTGACTTGTATTCAGACAAAAATGGTATAAAGACACGGGATGTCATGTTTGACCAATCAGACAGCGTTGTTTTGTTGAAGATTCACACACTTATTTTGAAATCGATGACCTCAACACAAAAAATTTGGGACAGGAGTCGTTTAGGCCTACCAACAGGAAGTGTGGTGTAGCTGTTAAGGCTTTGGACCTCAAACCCTGAGGCTGTGTGTTCTAATCCTGGTAGCGCTCTTACTCGTTTTGGAGAAAAAAGATGGGTTATGTGGCATAGTGGATAAGTCATCGGACCTCAGACTGTGAGGTTGTGGATTCAAATCCCACTTCTGACACCAGTTGGTGACCACGAGCAAGTCGCTTCAACTAGAAAAACTAAAGAATTATAACTGATCGTATCTTAGATGTTAAGACATCTTGGATGAAGGAGTCAGGACAATACGTAAATGTAAAATGTACCAAAGTGATGTGGAGCAGGCGAGGCAATCGTGTTGGAGCATCCGAAAAAAAGGCCCAGGCCCTGGGAAAATGCTACGGCTCAGATGTTAATTTTGACAGCTCGTGAGACTTCACAAAGATTCTCATTTATGTTTCATGCAAAGAATCAGCTTTGTCACAGATGTTGCAATGCCTTAGGGGAAGTAGCTTTAGACATGAAGGAGACACGAGATACAACTGAGGTAAGTCAAGTCAAGTCGAGTTGGGGAGCATGCACTGGTACAGTACGTTGCCGCACCCACTACACAATGAAACAACTTGGGATCCCGGTTGGCAACCCCCCAGGCAGACATGCCGTCCAGACCCACCCTCCAGAAATGGCCCTCTATCAGCCGCAGCCAGCTGTTACGTGGGTGACTCCTTGACCTGGTCCAGCCTCTCGGGTCCCCACCAATGAGGATCTTACGAGCCGGATCACCCTCGGGGAAATGTGCCACATAGCTGTAGTGCCGTAATTGACGCTCCCTCACAATGCAGGTCATGTTCCTCATTCGGGACTCCGTGAGCAACACAAAGTCAAACCAACGGCACCCAAGGATTTTCCGGAGAGACATACATGAAGGAGTCCAGTCGTCATCTCAAGTCACTGGATAGTATCCATGTCTTGCAACCATATTGCAAGACAGGCAGCACCAGGACTCTAAAGATCTGGACCTTCAATGTCTGCTGAGTACTTTATACAACAGGTCAGGTCAGGTTAGGGAGCATGCACCGGTACAGTGTGTCACCGCACCCACTACATGACGAGACAGCTCAGGATCCTGGTTGACAACCCTCCGTGCAGACACACGGTCCAGTCCCACCTTCCGGAAATGACCATCTATCTGGAACAGCCAGGAGTTAGGTGGACGTCCCCTTGGCCTGCTCCAGCTACTTGGGTCCTCAACAACGTGAATCACCCCCGGGGGACGTAGTGCCATTACTGATGCTCCCTCATAATGCAGGTAATGTGCCTAATTTCGGACTCCATGAGCAACCGCTCATTCGACACAAAGTCAAACCAACGGTACCCAAGGATTCTCTGAAGAGACACAGTACTGAAGGAGTCCAGTCTTCGTCTCAGGTCATTGCATAGCGTCCATGTTTCACAAACAGGGAGCACCAGGACTCTAAAGACTTGGACCTTTGCCCTTTTGCAGAGATATCGGAAGCACCACACACCCCTTTCCAGCGACCTCATGACCCCCTCCCCCCCTCCCCCTTCATAGGACATGTCACCAGAGAAGTGAATGTCACTGCCGAGGTAAGTAAACCTCTCGACGAGGTCGACACTCTCTCCGCAGACAGACACCCTGCTGATTGCCGTGCCCAAGAGGTCATTAAAGGCCTGGATCTGAGGTAAACTGAGGTAAACGGAGTCAAAATGGAGAATTGGGTTTGAAAAGCATGGCATATTTTGTGAGACTTTTTATTGGACTGACGTCTTTATCTAAGGTATTTGTTTTTAACATTTGAGATACAATCAGTTCCATTTCTTTTGTTTTTCCAATAGCAGCACAGGCAGGTGAAGTGACTTGCTTATGGTCTGACAGTGGTGTCAGTGGTGGGATTTGAATCCACAACCTCAGGGTTTGAGGTCCCAAGTCTTAACCACTATGGCACAGTCCCTGCTTTTTTTCCCCAGAATGAGTCTGACCTGACTGGAGCACCGCTATATAAATTACAGCCATTCATAATATTACTCAGAAGAGAGCATTCAAGCTTTGTAATCCTAGTAAAGTGTTTAATTATTGCCGTCCATACATTTCACCGTAGTTACTTGTAAAAGAAGTCAAAATTTAGAATTTGGTTTGAAAAGAATGGGATATTTCACACGATCACTTTGTAGTTTTCTTTTAATTTATTTCAAGAGTTCAAACTTGTTTATAGATGCCTATATTCAAATCGTCTTAACATTTGAAGCATGTTTAGTTTACATGTTGATTTGGTTTTCCAATTGGAACACGGGCAAATGAACTTGCGCATTGTCTCACACTGGTGTCAGAAGTGGGATTTGAATCCACAGCCTCAGGGTTTGAGGTCCAAAGTCTTAACTACTATGACACTGTCCCTGCTTTTTTCCCAGAATGAGTGTGACCTGACTGGAGCACAGCAATATAAATTAGAGCCTCTCATAATATTACTCAGAAGTGAGGATTCCAGCTTTGTAATCCTAGTAAAGTGTTTTATTACTACCGTCCGTACATTTCACTGTATATGACTGAGCACATAATGCAAATACTTTCAAAGTACAAAACAAATATGTTAAGACACCACTTGTCAGATCTGAGCTCACTGTGTGACTTTGCCGAGATCTCCACTGAAACTCGTTATTTGTTGTTGTTGTAAAAGGAGTCAAAATGGAGAATGTGGTTTGAAAAGCATGGCATATTTCACAAGATCTCTTTTTAGTCTTTTTTTTATTTCCTCAAGACTTTATACTTGTTTATAGACGCCTTTATTCAAAGTCTCTTAACATTCGAAACATGTCCAGTTTACATCTTGATTCGGTTTTTCCAATTTCGAACACGGGCAAATAAACTTGCTCATTGTCTCACACAGTGGTGTCAGCGGTGGGATTTGAATCCACAACCTTTTGAGGATTTGAGGTCCAAAGTCTTAACTACTATGGCACAGTCCCTGCTTTTTTCCCCCAGAATGAGTCTGACCTGACTGGAGCACCGCGATATGAATTAGTGCCACTCATAATATTATTGAGAAGAGAGGATTCCAGCTTTGTAATCCTAGTAACGTGTTTAATTATTGTCGTCCGTACACTTCACCGTAGTTCAGCATTTCTCAACCTTTAAGTATTTGCGACCCGAGTTTTCATAACAGTTTTAATCGCGCCCCCCCCCCTAACTTTTTTTTTGAAAGGAGCCCACTAATACCAATTTGTTCTTCTTTAATTAATGATATATTATAGATGCATATTTTATTATACCTACTGTGGGATATGGCCGGCCGTTCATCCCGGCCAATACCACCAGGCCGCCAGATGGAGCCCTCCCTGCAAAATGGAGGTGCCCCGAATTCCAGCAGGGCATCATGGACAGTGAGTTTTAATGCACAGCCCTGCCTGATACCATGGGGGCCGCCAGGAGTTGCTTCAGGGAGGCCCAGGGATTTATATTTTCCGTATAGCCCGGAAGTATTTCCAAGTCACGGGAACGGAAGAAATGATATACTTCTGGGCTGAAGAAAAAAGAGACGTTTTTCCCTGACCCGGAAGTGCTGGATAATCACATGGACTGAGGGCTCAGAAGTGGGACTGTGGGAAATCCATCCATCCATTTTCCAACCCGCTGAATCCAAACACAGGGTCACGGGGGTCTGCTGGAGCCAATCCCAGCCAACACAGGGCACAAGGCAGGGAACCATTCCCGGGCAGGGTGCCAACCCACCGTAGGGACTGTGGGAAATCCCAGACGGATTGAGCTGAGTTGGGAGGCAGGGTGGCTAAGCGTCTGGGAGATTGGAGGATTGTTTATTTGATTATTATTGAGTATAGTGGCATGGTGGTGCTTTGTGCACTTTATTATTATAATAAATATTCATTTTGGACTTTTATCTGGTGTCTGACGTCTGGTCTGAGGGTTCAAGGGGTCACGGGGACTCTTAAATTGTCACACTACTTAACTTTTATCGACATTTATCTAACTCTATATTTATTTTTCTTGTATCAGAATGTAGTTTAAATTAATTTGTTTTGGTTTCAATAGATGTATTTTTCATATTTTCGATTCTTGTTTTCTTTTTTTCACATCTTTGCGCCCCCCAGTTTGAGAACCACTGCTGTAGTTACTTGTAAAAGGAGTCAAAATTGAGAATTTGGTTTGAAAAGCATGGGATATTTGACAAGATCTGTTTGTAGTCTTCTTTTAATTTATTTCAAGAATTCATACTTGTTTATAGATGCCTTTATTTAAAGTGTCTTAACTTTCGAAATATGCCCAGTTTACATTTTGATTTGGTTTTCCAATTTCGAACACGGGCAAATGAACTTTCTCCTTGTCTCACACTGGTGTCAGCAGTGGGATTGGAGTCTACAATCTCAGGGTGTGAAGCCCAAGCTCTTAACCACTGTGCCACACTTTTTTCCCAGAATGAGTCTGACCTGACTGGAGCACAGCAATATAAATTAGAGCCACTCATAATATTACTCAGAAGACAGGATTCCAGCTTTGTAATCCTAGTAAAGTGTTTTATTACTGCCGTCCGCACATTTCACCGTATATTACTGAGCACACAATGCAAATACTTTCAAACTGCAAAACAAAAATGTTAAGACACTACTTGGAAAACCTGAGCCCACTGTGTGACTTTGCATAGACTCAAGTGAAGACTCTTGTGGGAATGCCAGGGGAAAGTATATGAAGTCGTGCTTTGTGGTCAGACAGGTCAACATCTCAAATAGTTTTTGGAAATAAACAGCCATCCAGAATGTTATCAGAGTCAGGTCCAAAAGCCAACATATATCACGGTATAGGGGGGATATGTCAGGGCCCATGGCATTTGTGAGGGCACCTTTAATGCACAAAGATATGGACGTATTTTCCACTTTGTCTTTTCCAAGTATGTCCCCGTATTTTGAGCAGAACAATAGCAAATGACATTCTTATGAGAGAAAGAGAGATGTGCGGGTACAAAGATTTGCAATCCTGACCTGTGTGGCACATTATGAAGAGCAAAATACAGCACCGAAGCCCCCATAGAGCTCTGTGGCTGAAGACCCACCTAAAGTAAGAATGCGAAAATTAATTCTCTTGTGTCCCACTTGTGAAGCAGAATGGGGAAGGTTGACAGCTTTCTTCGCCAGTAGTGATAAGCAAATTAGTCGAGGTTCGCTTTGCATACCGCTTTGCCAGTTGGCCCCAAAAATTCATTTTGCATGCGATTTTGCAATTGTGAAATGTGAACATGACTAAAATTATTTTATTTTAGGGTGGAAAGCAATGAATATCGCTTCTTAAGTATAATTTTGCTCTTTCTTTCCTTGGCCCCCTACATCGTTGCTGTTGCTGCTGCCTTTGCCCTCCTCCTTCTCCTCCTTCCATGTAACTCCACATCTGCCTCGTGCCCTGCCTGACTGCACATTCACGCTGCCACTTCCACTTTGCATCGCTCAATTAGGCTCAGAGATTACAGCACATGCCCTCATTTTCCCCAACTCCATAAGCTGATCCAAGCCAGGATCCTCCGTGCATCCAGGGTGATACATTTTATCGTTGGAAATGCGCCTGTGAAGTGCTTGCAGGCACACACTCTCTTTTCTGAGCTCTACACTAAAATAAATTTTCCCATAACTTCTGTTCTGCGAGAAAAAAATTACAGATGATCTGAAAATGTATGTGGTAATGATACAAATTTCGCTAGTCGTAAAATCCCATTTATTTCATGAATTTCTTTGCAAAGCCAAACTCTTTCCCTTTTCTTCTTTTCGGCTGCTCCCATTAGGGGTCGCCACAACGGATCATCTTCTTCCATATCTTCCTGTCCTCGTCATCTTGCTCTGCCCATCACCTGCATGTCCCCTCTCACCTCATCCCTAAACCTTCTCTTAGCCCTTCCTCTTCTCTCCTTACCTGGCAGCTCTATCCTTAGCACCCTTCTCCCAGTATACTCGGAATCTCTCCTCTGCACATGTCCAAACCAACGCAATCTCGCGAAAATTTAATTTCTTGTGCATCGTTTTACTCGTAACTTCACAGCCAGTTTTCCTGGCTTAACTGCCGCAAATGCCAAAGTGAAATATCGACTAGTCATATGGGCTTTTAATATGCATAAGAGCAATAACATCACAAAACTGTGCACGTGACTTCCTTCGGAGTTGGTGAGTCCATTGTCCATGCTTCCATTGTTTTAACCGTTCGTTACACTCTGGCTGATAGTTGATGTGTCAGGTTTTATCACCAGTTATGAAATACGTCTTAAATTTCTCCCAATCGGAACTCATTGGCTTAAGGTTCTTCCCGAAATATTGAATGTTGGTGGTGCTTCATTTTAGGACTCCACATTCTGGGCACCTATTATACGAAGAGCTTGCTTGTGTTGTGATCCACAATGGGGCGCTTCAGCCGCCATGACCTGACACAGACAGGCAGAGAGACGACTTCCAGCACAACACACGTTTATTTAAGGGGGCTTCTCTCTCGATCTC
Source organism: Erpetoichthys calabaricus (assembly GCF_900747795.2). Taxonomy (NCBI): domain Eukaryota; kingdom Metazoa; phylum Chordata; class Cladistia; order Polypteriformes; family Polypteridae; genus Erpetoichthys; species Erpetoichthys calabaricus. Next base: position 162,602,348 of record NC_041403.2, on the reverse strand, counting down.
CACAGCAGCACAGTACAATGCACCAAGCACACACCAAATACACAGTCACTTCTTGTCTTCCTCTCCTTTCTGTCTCCACTCTTCTACTGGTAAGCTTCATCCCTCAAACTCCTGACTCTGGCTCACTGAATGGTGTGAGACATCACACCTGGGAGTGCTCCAGATGCCTCATCGGGATGAACTGGAATTACTCCCAGATAGGTATGATGGAAACCCAATATAACAGGACTCTGCCATCTCTGCAACTCCCCCTAGGAACCCTACAGGGCTGCATCAAATTAACGAGGCGCTCCACAGTGACATTTTTATTTCTCATTAATGTTGAAGGCAGTCCAGACCTTCAGTTTTCTTCAAGGAATGTTCTGCCATGACAGAATTCTCCTCAGGGGCGCCGGAAGTGGACTGATTCTGGTAGACATTGACAAGGCAGGAATGACTGTGTTAAGGCGTGTTGTTCTCTAGCCTTAGAAATTCACTTTACGCCGAGGTTTTCAGGAATGGATGAGCTCCTTCTTAAAGCCTCTAAGCCTCTTCAATTAGCGCCTAGCCCACTGAACTAGGATGCCATCAATACATTAAGATGTCTGCTGGTGCCGAATATCACTGAGACACTGCAGTCACTTGACTCGGAATTTTAACACAAATCAGATGTAAAACGGAGGAGTTTGTGAGAACTAAATATAAAAAATGGATGGAGGTGGAAGCCTGACTCAGTAGTAGCACTGGCAAGGCCATCTTAACGTATAGGCACAATGGGCACTGGCTGGGGGCCACAGGAGCATAGGTGGTCTGTTTCTGATGCCTATGTTTTGATATCAAAACAGAGACCCTGGTGTCCTTTTTTGCCCAGGGGCCTATGATGCTGGTAAATTCAAAGTCAAGTCAAAGTCAAAGTGAACTTTATTGTCATCTCAACCATATACAAGTATACAGATAGACAAAATTGTGAAGATCAGGGTCCACAGTGTAACCACATGAAGTGCAAATAAAAAATTAAAAATAGAATTAAAATTAAAATTTAAAATTAAAACACAAACAAGACAAGACATTGTGCAAAGATAAGACAAAGAAGTAGCAGCAATATTGACGTGTACTAAGCAATATGAACATTGATGCAATGTACGGTATTTGCAATCTAGATACATAAATATAGTCAAGAGATATGTAATATAATAAATAAATAATAAATAATCTGTATTACTAACCGAGAATGGTAAACCGGATGGCATGGACGCAGGTACATGGCGATGGGACCATGAGACATATTGCGCAGGCGTGTACAGCGCACGTCTCATAGACCGGATCCACCGCGAACAAAGGAGTCACGGCCCAAAAACGAAAGAGCTCAACTGACGTGAATGAGAAATGAAGCAACAACACGCCCATAGCTAACAACTAACGACGCAGCCATACAAAAAAGAGGATTCTGCGCTGCAAACCAGAGTCAAACGGAAGAGGCTACGGCGGCCCCACAGGTCCACAATGATACTACGGAAGGCGCAGGCGTCACCGCCATATTGTGAGTGGCACTACTACGGAAGGCGCAGGCGTCACCGCCATATTGTGAGTGGCACTACTGCGGGGTGAAGTTAGGAGTAATGTGCTGCTTGGGATTGTACAAACTGCTGAACGCTTTACACTGAATTCAAACACAATACAGCTCAACGATACAAACACGAGCCCACCTAGATAGGATCAATGAACGCAGGCGCCTATAACACGTGTCTGAAGCAGGCACGGGTTCAAAACGAACGAGCTTGACTGACGGATATACAAACACGAGCCCGGCTGCATAAAATCAATGAACGCAGGCGCCTACAACGCGCGTCTGAAATGCCGCAAGCAGAGCGGGCACGGCTCCAAGACGAACGAGCTCGACTAATGTATTTCAGGATACCCAACGCTGGGGGTAGGCGAGCGAAGCGAGCAGGGGGCGGAGCCCCCCTTGTAGATATAGATAATACAGAAATGATCAGTGTATGATAATTGTTCTCAAACTGTGGGGTGCGTCCGAAGTAACAAAAAAGGGGGTGCGAATGTTGCCATATGTGGCGTAATTTCTCTATTCGTAGGACTAGGGTGTTGTACCGTGTTAGCCATTATGAATGTAGAGAAAAGCCAAGCAAAATGACACCTTTTATTGGCTAACTAAAAAGATTACAATATGCAAGCTTTCGAGGCAACTCAGGGCCCTTCTTCAGGCAAGATGTAATACAGAAACTGGAGTTTCTTATGTTTATATACACACTCTAGGACAAGAAACAACATTGGTAAATATTTAAATGAGAAATTTTAAATGTAAAAAATTAATAGATTCATTCAGGGTAGGGTTAGGGTTAGGGTTAGGGGTTTAAGTCACAGTGTTTATGGGCAACTTGAAAACACAGCAAGAGAGAAAAGAATGGGAAGTTAAACTCATGCTAAAATTTAATACTTTACAACATGGATTGAATAAAGACAAGAGTTTTATGGCCAGATATGAGGATTGTTTACATCTCTCAGAATGACAGACAACCTGTCTACAGACCTACATTGTTTTAAAAAACTCATTACAAACTTCAAAAGACTTTGTTGGACAGTTATCTTATCCAGAGAGCTTGACAATACATTGTTCTTTTCTCTTTTGTTAAATTAACCCTACCCTGAATGAATCTATTAATTTTTTACATTTAAAATTTCTCATTTAAACATTTACCAATGTTGTTTCTTGTCCTAGAGTGTGTATATAAACATAGGGAACTTCAGTTTCTGTATTACATCTTGCCTGAAGAAGGGGCCTGAGTTGCCTCGAAAGCTTGCATATTGTAATCTTTTTAGTTAGCCAATAAAAGGTGTCATTTTGCTTGGCTTTTCTCTCTATTCGTAGGAAAATTTTAAACTTGTAGCGGTGTATCGGCAGCAAAAAATATAGGAACAAATTTTATTAGGGTTTCAAAAAAAACATTAGGGTGGTGCAATTAAAACTGTTATGAAAACTTGGGTTGCAAATACTTAAAGGTTGAGAAACGCTGGTTTAAGACACGTGTAGACAATGACAGGTCAGAATGTTTCACAACTGAAGGATATCAAGAGTGTCAAAATCCTTAAAGGTCACAATGAGATTTTCAGTTCTTTTCTACCTGCACACTCGTCTTTACAGGACAGTGGCTCGCATGTATAAAAGTTCTGGTGGTTGAGGACGTGTGGAAGATCCCAGGGGGCATCATGGTGTTAAGGAGTCTGACAGCTTGGGGGTAAAAACTCTCCTGCAGCCTGGCAGATCTGGCTTTGATGCTGCAGTATCTTCTCTTGGATGGCAGAAGTGTGAAAAATCCATGTGAGGGGTGTAAGGGGGGTCCGGCACAATGCTGCAGGCCTTGCGGACACTGCGTTTGTGAAATATGTCCTGCAGTGAAGGGAGAGGCACCCCAATAATGTTCTCTGCTGTCTTCACTATCCTTTGTAGGCGCTTGCGGTCGGATATGTTGCAGTTGCCATACCAGACAGTGATGCAGCTGGTCAGAACACTCTCAATGGTGTCTCTGTAGAACATGGTGAGGATGGAAGGGGGAAGACTTGCTCACTTCAGCCACCTCAGAAAGTGTAGTCTCTGATGGGCTTTCTTTATTAGTGATTCAAGTCCCAGGAGACTCAAAGTCCCAGGTGCTTCCTTTTCCTCCGAGTGCTCTGATTTCCCCCAAAAGTCCAAGGACAGGTGGATTAGGTAGACTGGTGATGCTAAACTGGCACCCATTGTGTGGACTTGCTCATCCAGCGATAGGCTGGCACCCTGCTCAGGGGTTATTACAGCCACGTGCTAATGCTTTTCTGGGACAGGCTCCAACTTCCCCATGACCCTGCTCCAGATAAGTAAGTTTCAAAAATAGATGGATGAATATAAAACGGGGAGAGATGCTTCTACTTACCAGTTTCTTCTACTTGATGGGTAAATTCCACTTTTTCTTGGGGAACTTTACAGAGAGGTGTCGCTGCTTTTACTCAAGTATGTCTGTTGAGTACTTTATACAACAGGTCAGGTCAGGTTAGGGAGCATGCGCTGGAAACAGTGCGTCACTGCACCCAACACATGACGAGACAGCTCAGGATCCTGGTTGACAACCTCCCATGCAGACACGCGATCCAGTCCCACCTTCTAGAAATGACCATCTATCTGGCACAGCCAGGTGTTAGGTGGACGTCCCCTTGGCCTGGTCCAGCTACTTGGGTCCTCAACAACGTGAATCACTCCCGGGGGACGTAGTGCCATTACTGATGCTCCCTCACAATGCAGGTAATGTGCCTCATTTCGGACTCCATGAGCAACCACTCATTCGACACAAAGTCAAACCAACGGTACCCAAGGATTCTCTGAAGAGACACAGTACTGAAGGAGTCCAGTCTTCATCTCAGGTCACTGCATAGCGTCCATGTTTCACAAACAGGGAGCACCAGGACTCTAAAGACTTGGACCTTTGCCGTTTTGCAGAGATATAGGGAGCATCACACACCCCTTTCCAGCGACCACATGACCCCCATGCTTTCCCAATCTGTCTGCTAACTTAATAATAATAATAATAATACATTTTATTTATATAGCGCCTTTCCCATGCTCAAGGCACTTACAGAATATAATAAGAACGGCAGCGTATACAGTATATAGCATTGTACAAACCAGATAAATAAATAAAGAAGATTAAGACAGTGAATTCTGAAAAAAAAAAGAAACAGACAACATCATTGATGGTCTGCACACACACACACACACAGGTTACATGAGCATCTTGACAGAGAAGTAAACTGAGAGAAAGGTAATAGAGTCAAATAGAGCTAAAAGCCGTCCTGAACAGATGAGTTTTGAGTTGTTTTTTAAAAGAATTCATGGAGTCAGCTGACCTGATTAATTTCGGTAGGTCATTCCAGAGTCTGGGCGCTATACAGCTGAAGGCCCTGCTGTCACCCATGGAGTGTAGATTAGTGAGGGGCACAACAAGGTTGCCAGAATCAGAGGACCTTAGTGGGCGGGCAGGCACATAGTGATGGAGAAGGTCACTGATGTAGTTTGGCGCGAGGTTATTTAAGGCTTTGTAGGTTATTAGTAGGATTTTATATTCGATTCTGTAGGACACAGGGAGCCAGTGAAGACGGAGCAGGATGGGTGTGATGTGCTCGCCGCTGCTGGTTCGAGTCAGGACTCTTGCAGCTGAGTTTTGAATAAGCTGGAGCTGTGATATAAGATTAGAAGGGGCACCTGCCAGTAGGGAATTACAATAATCGATGCAGGATGTGATAAAAGCATGGACAAGTTTCTCAGCATTAGAGAAGGAGAGGAAGGAGTGAACACGGGATATGTTACGGAGGTGAAAGTAAGAAAGTTTCTTAATGTGGTTTATGTGGGCGGAATAAGAGAGGGAGGAATCAAAAATGACACCAAGATTTTTTACAGTAGAGGCAGGTCTGATGAGATCACCGCCAAGATGGACTGGGAAGGAGCTCATTTTATTAAGTTGCATTTTAGTCCCAATTTGCAGGAGTTCAGTTTTATTGCAATTTAATTTTAAAGAGTTCTGCTCCATCCAGGTTTTAATTTCACTAAGGCAGGTTGTGAGCTGAGAAAGCTCTGATGAAGTTCCACTTTTAACATTGAAATAGAGTTGAGTATCATCTGCATAAAAATGATAACCCAGTCCATAACTACAGATAATATGGCCAAGGGGAAGCATGTCAATACAGAAAAGCAGAGGACCGAGGACAGAGCCCTGAGGGGCTCCTTGTGTGACTGGCACGGAGTTGGATCTGCTGTTGCCAAGACTAACAAACTCTTGCCTATCAGTCAGATAGGACTTGAACCACTGGAGTGCCAGAGATACCCAGCATGTTCTCCATTCTGGACAGTAGAATGTCAGAAAAGTCATGAATGTCGCTGCCGAGGTAAGTAAACCTCTCGATGAGGTCGACACTCTCTCTGCAGATAGACACACTGCTGATGGCCGTGCCCAAGAGTTCATATATAAATGTAATGAATTATTATTATTATTATTATTAAAGGCCTGGCTCTTGGTTTTTATCAGGACACCCGCAAGCCCAGACACTCAGATATACAACGCTGTCAGATTATTATAACTCCTCAGGGCTTTAACGACTCTTTTTAAGAATGAAAGCAAATATTGGGGAAAGTCTGATGATTTGCCTAGAGAATATAACAAGAACATCCTGGGGGAGAGCAGAGTTTGCTTCACACTCGAAGCAAGAAGTGAACTGAAGTGACCTCTCCTGTGTCTCCTATGTATGTGCTGACTGGAGTCATGAGGTCCGAGTTAGTCAGACAAGCTTGAGGTCAGAGTTGGTCAGACATACCTGTGAGGTTTGCTGTTAGCACTCATGTACATGGGATTTCTCAGTTTTTTTATTTTTAATAAATTTACAAAAACCTCAAGTAAACTTTTTTCATGCTGTCGTTATGGGGTGTTGTGTGTAGAATTGTGAGGAAAAAAATGAATTTAATCCATTTTGGAATAAGGCTGTAACATAACAAAATGTGGAAAAAGTGATGCGCTGTGAATACTTTCCGGATGCACTGTATATAAAAAAATCACACAAATTTCATTATTATATATGGAGAAACGGAAATTCTAAGAAGACTTTCTACACAATATGTGTGATAACAAATGGATCGAGAAGTTGGTCAGACAAACGTTACACCCAGTTAGTAGCTCGTCCATGTCCACGACTGACGACAACACTGAGGCAGTGTGTACCGCGATTCTGCCAAGCCGATGAAGGTTTCAGGCCCTGGCACACCTTCAGCCCCATAAAAGTGGACCACTGCTCTTCTTTGAAACAAGCAGATGGTGGAGCAGCCATGTTCACTCACTAGAAACCAACTGATGGAGGTCAACACTTGACCACCGTGACCACAGGCACAGCACGTTTCCACAATTTGACTGGGGAAAGCAGTGCAGCCAGTCCAAAGACGTTTATCACAAATGTGTGGATAATTATTGATGTCCTCTTGTATGTTATGCGTGAGACTCCCCGTCCTTTATCGCACCTTTGCTATATGAGGAAACATAAATCATGAAGGAAATGCTACCACCGTTTGAGCAACCTAATACGCCAGCTGGGTATCGGGTTAAGGAAATGGTTAAGAACCGCTAGTGTACAGTTAAAGGCTTTCAACTTCTACATTTACTGTAAGGCTCATGAGTTTCTCGCCTTAAAGAGACTAATTATTTATTTTTGATTGAGCGATGTTGGCATGAGAGAGCAAAGCCTGCCCCGGCCTCCACTACCCACCACCCGCAGAATTTAATAATCATAGAAAACAAGCGTTTTGAAAGGAAAGGACGTGTTTAGGGCTGAAACACCGAATGGAGGCCTCTCGTGAGTTGTGTGCGAAGAGTCAACCGATGTTAGTGCGGCGGTGGACTGTTTGATGGTTAGCAACACCAGGCTGACTCAGTGGCCTGATAAGAATCGCTGTGTGATTTGGGGACTTGCCGCTCTCCATTTCCCCTTTTCTTAAGCAGTGCAGTTGCACAAAAGCAGCTGGCATTTTGCTAAAACATCTCAACTCAGCCATCTGAACGTATTTTTCGAACCCATTTATTCAGCATTGCATCACTGAACAGGAGGCAAGAACTAGTGCTGGGTGTGACATCTCATAGCTGAGTCGCCCACAAACCACACATCTCGGCAAACAATCTCCTGTGTATTTGTGGAAGAGGAAGAGCTTAGAGCAGGGGTGTCAAACTCCGGTCCTAGTGGGCCGCGGTAGCTGCAGGTTTTCATTCTAACTCTTCTCCTAATTAGCTGGCAGTTTTCACTGCTCATTAACTCCTTTTACGTTCTTTATAATAGCCCTGCTTTTAAGGATGCAGTCTTCTGAATTGACTTGTTTCTTCATTAAATGGCAGCCAAAACAGAAATGAGATGTGAAACGAGCCGACAGATGACCAGTTAAACTGGGATTTCAAACTCCAACCAGTTTCACCACAACCAGTTTCTTAATGAGAAGTCGATTCCTGCTGGTTGTTAAACCCATTTTTTAAGGGAGCTGCTGCTCTCACTCTGCCACAGCAGACATTTCCAAAAACTGTTGATTTTCTGTTTATTTGAAAGAACGCCGTCAAAAAGTTTTGGTCACCTGAGAGATCAGCCTTACCGAGACCATCACCTTTCTTTATATTTTCAGATATTGTGTGATGGGCACTGGTGAGCTGGTCGTGTGTTTTGTGTCTCATTATTGTCAGTCAGTCAGTCAGTCAGTCAGTCAGTCAGTCAGTCAGTCAGTCATTATCCAACCTGCTGTATCCTAACACAGGGTCACGGATGGTCTGCTTGAGCCAATCCCAGCCAACACAGGCAGGAGCAAATCCTGGGCAGGGCGCCAGCCCATCACAGGGCACACACACACACCAAGCACACAATAGGGACAATTTAGGATCACCAATGCACCTAACCTACATGTCTTTGGATTGTGGGAGGAAATCCACGCAGACACGGGGAGAACATGCAAACTCCATGCTGGTCTCCTTACTGCGAGGCAGCAGCGCTACCCACTGCGCCACTATGCCATCTCTCATTATTGTTTGGCTGCTGATTAAGGAAAAAGAGACAACTAAGGGGGCCTGAATCAAGTTAATTAAAACTAAAGCAAAAGAAGTTAATTAGCAACAAAAACTGGCCACTAATGAAGAAGATAGTTAGAATGAAAGACCTAATTGTCTTAAGGGGGTTGATGGTAGGTTAGTTAAGGTGGGGTTTGGAAAGTGTTGGTCATAAAGTCTTCTTTATTATTTAGATGTTCTTCTTTTCAAGCCTGCCATATGCTGGGTTCAAGTCCAAGTGTCTGTTAATGGCGTTTTCATTAGACAGCCAGCTCTCTGGCACTCTTAGCGCTGGCCCTGAATTTTACTTTCACCCTGTCCCAGTGAAACGCGTGTCCGGTGGAACTTGTATGTGTGTATAAATCAGAGACCCTGTGACCTGAGAGATTAAAACTAAAACTAAGGCAAAAGAAGTTAATTAGTAGCAAAAAACTGGCCACTAATTGAGGAGATGGTTAGAATGAAAACCTGCAGCCACTGCGGCCCTCCAGGAGCAGAGTTTGACAAAACCAGGCTCAGAGTTTTCTCCAATGATTCTGTTTTAGAGATCTCTGTAGGTTTGAGGTGCTACCACACAATTTAAAGCTGCTCTGTTCTTTAAGTCCAGACAACACGATGTTGAAAAATTGGACCAGAAAGGTTCTAAAATGCACCAGATGGTCAGCGGCAGCTCTTCTTCATATGTAAGCTACGGGCTTTGAAGATTTGGCCCCCAAACCTGACTGCCCACACGTGCCGGCAAGGCAATGCATGGACGACTGACCGCCTGGCACCTGCTCCCACTCCCCAGCGTGAGCGAGCTCATTATTTATTTATTATTTAAACGGGCAGTTTTTCTGAGCTGCATATACCATTTTTTGTCATTCCAACAGATGGTGCATCACAAACACAAACAATCCTTTTATGACTCCAGAACCAAATGTCTTACAGCACAGACATATACATTGCCTTTGTCATTCCAACAGATGACACATTGCAAACATTAACATTCCTTTAATAAATGCAATGCCAAATGGCTTATAACAGAGACATATGCATTGCTTTTGTCATTTCCAACAGATGGTGCATCACAAACATTTGTAGTAATGCATTTTATTACTGCAAATGTTTGTAATATGTCATCTGTTGGAATGACAAATGCAATTCATTTGATTACTACATGCATTACAAAAGATGGTGCATTACATATGTTAAGGCTGAGGTCTACATTGATTATTGAGATTTCAAGTCATCTTAGACGCGTCACAGCCCAGCTAGTACTTTTTAATTGGGTTGTCTGTATTTCATATAACCTGGAACAACTTATGTTATATGTTAGTGTGTGCAAGGTTTATATGTGATAGTTTTGATTATTCAAGATGTATTGTACTAAGAAAAAAGAGTACCTGATAAAAACCTACGCTAACATAAGGAGATGCAGGACTCAGAAGTTGAAGAATCCATTTTGGATGGTAAACGGCGCAGGAGAGCTATTTTCGAAATAAATGCCAAGATCAATTTTATAAAGCTGAATATCAAATTTATTGTTATGTACCTTTACTCCAATACATGTCCTCTAGTCCTCTAGTCTCCTATAAACTACATAACAGAAATGTCTGACAAAGGAAAATCAGATTAAGAGGAATTTGAGTAAAAGAGGAACAGACTGTGAAGTGGAAGGCAGCAGAGGTGCTGGCCGAGTCCTCATCTACAGTAAGTGTTAAGTGTGAATTCATGAAGAAGGCTCGGCCCCAAACCAAATCAATAAAGTGAAATCACAAACTGGAATCAAGGCCAAAATAAACACGGCAAACAAGATGTGACAGGCACTTTATAACCCAATTATGGGGCCATAAATTGTGCACAATTTTGTTGGATGCATAAATAAATCACCCATCACAAAACAATCCATTATTTTATGGCAGGAAAAATTCTCTTCTCTGCAGAAACTTACCATGCAAAGTATAAAAATTAAAACTGTGTGAGTTGTGTATTGGAAAAATAACTGTACTATTTTTGTTTGACATAAAAGGTGCTCTATAAATAAAAGATATTGCCATGCTGTTCCATTAACCTTGGGTAAAAAACTAGTCTACAACAAAGATTTTGCAAGTACATATACATTGACATTAGCAAAATAGATTCTTGTTATATATTATAAATAAATATTTACTGAGACGAATATCTCTAAATAAAAATAAGGCTCGTTAATTTTCAGTACTGCAACGTATACAACCAAAATAACGACGGAGAAAAAACAGCCTGCAGAAATTAAACATCAAGAGAAAAACAGCACCATCTAGTGGCATGAACTAATGCTGGGCAATACTTTACAAAGCTGCTTAATTGGTCGTTGCTCTATGGGAGGTATTCTATGAGGTTCTTGTGCGTAGACTTTGAAAATGAAATTGCGAAAAAGAGATTGCATTTTCATTTTATAATGTGAACGCTCATTTCCTTTCTTGCAGAAAATACTTCCAATAGGAAGACCGGCGCCACCATTAAGGCGAATTAGGCATAAGTGGAGGGAAAACCCAGTAGCACGGGTTAGCTACCTAACAGTCGGTTGGCGCACTAATAACCTTGGACTAGGGTGTAAAATGACCTGGCACTGGCACTGTCCATAGATGGCTCTGTTTCAGAGTACGGAGCGCCTTTAACGCGCTTTCACGTAGCAAGCCTGTGCGCGTTCAACTGAGCCGCGCTTCTACTGCGCATGACAACTACAGTAGCCGAGCCACGAGGAAAAGTCACTCTGAATATCAGAGGAGTACAACACCAAACTCTGAACTTTACTGGTCACTACAGTATCATCAGTTGCGAATAAAATTAGCATACGGTACAAGAATAAATAAATAAATGGGCGGATTATGGCAACAATCGCTCTATAACTGTTTAAAGGAATGAACAAGCGAATACAAGCGGCTGAAATGAGTTTCCTCCGCAGGGTGTCTGGGCTCTTCCTTAATGATAGGGTGAGAAGCTCAATCATCCGGGAGGGGCTCCTCCGCATCGAGAGGAGTCAGATGAGGTGGCTCGGGCATCTGATCAGGATGCCTCCTGGACGCCTCCCTGGTGAGGTGTTCCGGGCACGTCCAACCGGGAGGAGGCCCCGGGGAAGACCCAGGACACGCTGGAGGGACTATGTCTCCCGGCTGGCCTGGGAACGCCTCGGGATTCTCCCGGAAGAGCTAGTAGAAGTGGCCAGGGAGAGGGAAGTCTGGGCATCTCTGCTCAAGCTGCTGCCCCCGCGACCCGACCTCGGATAAGCGGGAGAGGATGGATGGATGGAATGAACATCAATTGAATGAGTTAATGCGACTCTCGAGAAATGAAAGTGAACCTCATTAGAAAAATCTACGTAAAGGCTGTAAATGTTATCACTTTTGAATTAAATAATAGAAAATGATTATAAGAAAAAAAAAAACAACCTTAATTTCCTTAGTGCGTCCCAGTCATCCTGTGCTGGCGATGGGTGAATAAACCTCACCACAGCTGCATAGCGGGGAGCGCTGACTGCCGGCGTGCCACCTGTGAATGAAGGTGTCACACTGGCCTTCATGTATGAGATCCGAAAAATAATAATAATAATAATAATAATAATAATAATAATAATAATAATAATGTAATTTGTTTATATAGCGCTCGAGGCGCTTCAAGAAGGAAGTCATCTAACTGAATCCTTTATCCAGGCTTCCGCCCGTCTGTGACCACAGTGTAGAAAAGGCGAGTTTAATAACCGAAAAGGAACGATGAAAGGCCGCTTGAATTATTTTTATTTTTATTTTATTTGAAATTAAAATTAGATCGCCCTTAGTGTTAGATCCAAGTGTCATCTTATAGCATGTCATTTTCTAACCCTCCTAAACCAGATTAGGGTCTAGGGGGAGTGGTTTTGGGGGGTTGGAGCCTATCCCAGTGTATATTCAAACGTTTTTGCTAAACACTATCGAAAGGATTAGGTGGCATGTGAACATTCCCACAACCCAAACAATATTGCATAATGTCGGGCAGCACGTAGCACCCATTTAGGTTTTTGATAATACTGTATTTCGATTCTTAAGAGCTTTTAAATTAAATTTACGGCTTTAAGAGCAGCCCTCTTCACGTCAGCTGTTTCTGGCTACTTTACAAGTATGCAGAGTCCGCGCAAGCGCACAAAAGTCATTCAGTCGCGCTCCAGTCATTTCTGCTTCCAGATGCCCCCTGCTGGTGAAAGCGTTTGCGGCACCTTACAACAAAACGGTTGAGTTATTTCTTGGTTGCCCGAAATTAAGCGTTAAGTGTGTTAACGTGTATTTTAAAATAAAGTGCAGTTTCGTTTTTAGGGGCTTTTTTTCATTTTGAAAAAGGTCCCAGAGACATCAGAATAATTGATTGTAGTTGCTACGAATCCTTGAGAAGAACCTACCAATTTTTTCCCGATCCCACTCTGGAACACACGGTAGCTGGCCGTATGAACAGCGCGGTTCTTTGAGGTAAACTTCGGTAACTTTAAGTGATCGTACTTGCGTTTTATTTATGGACATCGCAAATGCAAGGAAATTGAAGTCGTTTGAATTCGAAAGGGAAATCAGAGGTACGCGTGGAATGAAAACGTCCTCCTCCTTTCTGATTCCAGTTAGGACAGCAGATGTGTCGATGACGAGACAGTGTTGCCGTATTTATCACAACCTTGATATATGATTTTTGTCCGAATTAAATTTACTGCTTAATGTTTCGGATCATGTTCACGCATTTAGATTATTTATTTATTTATTTTATCAATCACCGAAACTGTAGCTTTTGGATATTTACTCTTCATCTCACTTTCTGGTTGCGTTGTGGCAAACATCGGGACAGACAAACTTTCTTGCTTATTTATTAGATTATTATCATCATTATTGTTGTTACTGTTTTAATTTTTTTTGCAGTAAATGTTCGTTCTAATTTAAGTTCTTTTGTATTCTCTGTCTTGTTATTAGCAGCTTATGATTATTGGTATGTTTGGTTTGAATTGAAGCAGATATAGAGGAGTGTGAACGCTTCTACATAGTTATTCCCTTACAATAAATTAATGAAAGGAGAGGATTCATTTAGATTCGGTTTAAATCAGCTACATGCAGGAGAAGACACTCGGGGCATTCTCTCAGATTACCATCAGGCGTCAATCACAAGATGCTTAGGAGGGAAGAGTGCGTTACATTAATTGTATGTTGTTGACTGGATCAACGTGGGCCGCTTGTGAACAATAAAAGTAAACTAAAAGAATGGAAACACTTTTGAAAGTGTGGAAACCTCTGTTGTATTTTATACAAATGTCCCTTGTTTTACTTTTATTTCTTTCCCATTGTACAGGAGTCAATGTCTCTCAGCCACAGGGTTCCGTGGAAGCCAGAGAGGGGAATAATGTCACTTTAATCTGCATTGTGTCCAGTGAGACTCCACCGGGACCAATGAGGTGGTACAAAGGTGCTGGCAGCGAGCGCACACACTTATACTCAGCAGCCCCCAAAGGAGGAGATAAGAATGACCCTCGAGTGACTTGGACAATGGAGAACACGACTGTCAACTACAGCATCACAATAAGAGACGTCAGAGTCAGCGACACGGGAAAGTATTACTGTGAGAAATACACAAAGGTAGATGAGAACAACCCGTACGCCTCAGGACCGGGGGTCAACCTGACGGTGACAGGTAAGACTGTTCTTTATGTGCATTACGTTTATTTGCCTTGAAGTCATTCTTTTTTCAGTGCTTTATCATCTACTGATGTTGAAGCGAGACTTTACTGTTCTCCACTTCTTTCTGTGTCTTCATGTATGTCTCCTCAGTTCTGGGTGCCTGATTTTGTTTTTCTGATTTCTTTCCACATTCTATAATCCTCATTACAAAAAATGGGGGAAAAAATAGAAGAAAATAATGCCAGCAGCTTAACTTCATGAATTAGCTCAATAGTTATTGTATTTTAATAGTAGGTGTAAGTCTGATTTATATAATAACAGATGTGTACAAATGTTTATTCATTACACTAAAACTTAAAATGTTTATTTCAAATGGCCATCTTCTGTAGCCTCCGAGCTAAACAATCTGGATTCACTAGTTTTGGTGTGGACATCACACAGTGAGTTCTTATGTGATATTAGGTATGGGATTCATAAAAGCAGTGTTAATGTCTGTGATGCACCATCTATCTATCTATCTATCTATCTATCTATCTATCTATCTATCTATCTATCTATCTATCTATCTATCTATCTATCTATCTATCTATCTATCTATCTATCTATCTATCTATCTATCTGTTGGAATGACAAATGCAATGCATTCTCTTATAACAAATATTTGTGATGCACCATCTGTTGGAATGACAGAGACATAGCAACCAAAATGACAGAGAGTTTGGAGCGAGCACCGATACAGCACATTGCTGCACCAACCACACGATGAACCACCTCAGGATCCCAAATTATGACCTGACTACAGCCGTGCAATGGGTTACACTTCAGCACCACACTAGTTTGAATGGATGGAACAGTGTGTGTTTTTTTTTTTTCTTTACGGTGACTGGAGTGCCAATTCTGCCACTATCCTCCAAGTTCTACCTTGCAAATTGGAGGACTTGCTTGCAGGGCTGGATTCAGGTTAACATCAAACCCAGGATGGAGCAATTGCAGGTTAAGGGTGTGGCAGGTGGCCGGGTCCCATGCCTGGCCGGGACGCCCCTTCTATATATGTTCCAGGGGAGCAACCATGGGCTCCTCAGTACCTCCCCCGGGACGCTTAGTGGCAGCCTCCCTGGCTGACGATGGTGCCTCAGTTTCCATGGGTGATGAGTTCTCCACAGCCCTGTTGGGATATGGGGTGGCCACCAGGGGGTGCTGCATGCATCCCTGAGCCGGCTCAGACAACTATACAGCCCGCCTGGAAGTGCAATTAGAAACAGGTGATCAAGCACTTCCAGGTGGGCTATAAAAAGGGGCAGCAACCACCACTCAGGAGCCATAATCGGGAGGAAGAGGACGAGGTTGCCAAGGAGGAGTGGTGGTGCCAAAGAGGGAGTCTTTTGTTGTTTGAATTAAGTGCTTTTTGGGACTGTGTTATGCTTGTGGGATTCACAGGGAAGACGTACCTCACAGGTGAAGAAAAATAAAAGTCTCTGTGTTTTTCCATGTGCCTCTGTGTCAGTCTGTGCAGGGTCGGGCGCTATACAGCGTCCAATTCACAAGGGCCTTACCCAAGGGACCAACGGAGCAGAATTAATTCTGGCATTTATGGGATTTGAACCGGTAACTGTCCGATTGCTGACGCAGATCCCTAGCGTCAGAGCCACCACTCTGCCCACACACAGACACGTATCCTTTAAATAAGATGGATATAAACAGAAGGGTCATCTTTAATAATTAAGTTTACTGTAAATTGTTATTTGGTCTGCAGAGTTTTAATGTGTTGTGCAGCATATGGGTGTCTGCTGAATATATTTATTATGTATTTTATTGTGGTAAGTGTCCACATTATGTAGGGTAAAGTGGGTAAAATGGAAAAAAAAATGAGAGTGAGAAGAATAATACAGTAATAGTTTGGTTGATTAACTAGATGCATTCTGGGATTTTAGTTCACTGTAATCTACTTCATTATCGGCAGTAGATTTAACATGGGAGAGGTATGGGTACATATTACAATGCCTACAGGAGATTTTGGGTGGGTTTGCTGCCGGGCTCATTCCGTCTGCTATTACCATCCTTGGCTCTCCTATAGTGCCACCCCGTGTGGCTCCACGAGGTCTCATTCACTGCCAAGGCATTCACACCACCAGCTCCACGTCCCACCTCAAATGTGCTCAGTGGTAACATAATCCGCCTCGACACTTTGAGCTGATCCAAGCCTGGATCTTTAAGGAGATTCGGACTCACACCCAAACCAATAGAGGAGAGACATCTCTGAAGTACTTGAAGGTAAGCGCTCTCCATTCGTGACCTCTCTTTCATGATCGGGACCGGTTAGCTATTGCTCTCTGCTTTAGGAACATACTGCACAAATTTTATTATCTTATACTAATACGAATGTAACGACAGTATATGTGAAATAGCTAAGTACTCGTGTATAATAAGTTTGTGTTCTGCAGCGCACACACGCTATCGACAGCCTGAAAGGTCTCCTCTTCTTTGTTTAACGTCTCACGAGTGTTTAAGGGTGTCATTGAGAATGTGCTGATCGGGGGGCTTTTAAAATTAATTCTCCTTCATCATTTTACTATTAATGTTGCTTTTTCCATAAAGGCCCTCAGGAAATGAAGACATTCTCACTGTACAGCCTCTAAACCTAAATAAAAATGTTACAATATGTTGTTGTAGGTTTTTGAAGAACATGTGAGTTGACAATGTTCTACCTGAAAACAATGGAAGAAACAACTAAAAAAAAATCCAAACCTTTCAATTAAACAAACAATAAAGTAATTGTTGTTTGTTGCAGGTACAGGCCCTTCTAACTCTACAAACCAGAACACTGATGGTAAGTAGAAGAACATGCCGAGTACCTGCAAGTACAATTGGAGCAAACAAGATAGGCATGGCGGCATTCCAGTTTTGGTGAATATCTAAGAAAAGCAACAAACTGGCATACATTGATTACACTATGTAACAAATTTTTATTTTTATTTTGTTCCTGGGTACAAAGTGTGTTTTCCTAACCCATTATGCCTAAAAAAAATAGAAAATAGCTGATGTTCCACAAAAACTTTGCTTTTGAGATCAGGACAATGATATTTTGAAATTTGTCTGTTTTTGAGAAAACTCTCGATTCACATTCAATACTGAGTAGTCTTCTAGAATATTCTTGAACTGTTAGAATTGTCCAGATGTTTCTAGAATTTTCCAGAATCATCTAGAACTTTCAAGAAACTTTTAGAACTTTCTAGAACGTTCTCGGACTGTCCAATAGCAGTCATACAAGTATAGAAGCACAGGTGACTCGAACCAACAATTCAGTTTATGATATGTTCTTGATTTGATTTAGATGGCATCAAGAGGTTGCTTGCACCCAGCAGATGCATTTTGCTATGTCTGTGGACAATTTATAAAGACAAGAGTGAGAAAGTATTCCGTGAAAGCATGTCGTAAGATGTGCGAGGCCTACAAGGCATACTTCGGCATGCCTGTCGGGGATCAAGACAAGCCCTGGCCACCTCATTTCACATGCGAATATTGCAAGAAAACTCTTGAAGGTTGGTACAGGGGAGAAAAGAGAGCCATGAAGTTTGCTATCACGCGAATTTGGCGGCAACCGACTGACCACTCAAGCAACTGCTACTTCTGCATGGTGGATCCTACCAAATGTCGCAATGGCAAGAATGCACCTCAGATCGTTTATCCAGACATTCCTTCTTCCATTGCCCCAGCACCACACTGCCACGAGCTGCCCGTTCCCACTCCTCCGAAGAGGGATCAGCCATCTTCAGGAGACAGCAGCAAGTCAGACAGCAAGGAAGATATTGCAGATATCCTGGACACTCATCTTGACAAATTCAAGGATAACATGGGAGCTTACTCAGAGGTTCAAGGCGAGCGCTTTCATCAGGATATACTGGACTTTGAACGTCGTTACCAAGGACAGTATAACGAAAACATGATGGGGGACTACATTTGGAGGCTTCTTCGAGAAAGCAATTTGCAGTACAGTCGCAAATCTAGAACACCTACTCATTTCTGAACCTTTTTGAGTGGTTTTGACTGTCTTTGTCTATTTACTATGCAAGTGTTGTTCTTTATCAGACCGCATGAACGAAAAGATAAAAATTCTCTTGTTTTGTCACTATAAATACGAAATTTTCTGGGCTGTGGTCATAAAATCAAAGTTTGTGCTGAATGTAGTCGTTTCTCCATAGGCTTTAGACATAAGCAGTTGAAATATGCCAGGAACAAAAATTGTGTTACATAGTGTTATCTGTACTTAACACTGGCTTCTGTTGTATCCTCAAAACGCTGGACTAGGAGCAGCATAGCATCTGGAAGATATTCCAAGTCCCCTGCCGATACTCATGAATCTTCTTATTGAATTTTTGATCGTCATATTTTCCAAGTGTTTCTTTGTAAGTGCTCCGGTGGTCTGCACAGGTCTGTACACACATAGGCAGTGGGGTCTGATGCAGCAACCCTAACCCACACCCTCACCCTAGGACGCCATCATCTGAGCGGAACCATTTATGATATTCGAATGGTCCGTGTTCCGGACACTGAGGATGACGGGTCATAGAAAATATGATAGTAATGTCTGTGGTATGTACACAGAGGGGCTCCGTTTGGTAAATTGAGCACATTTGTCACATTAGTTCCCCCTTTGTGAGTGAAACAAGATCACCAGAGTTGGGGTGGGGGGGGAAGATTTGGGGGTTGGTTATCCCCCTTAGTAGGGTGGGCTTCCATCTTGGTAAAATTGAGCATAATCATCAGAGCAAGTCCCCCTTTGTGAGTTAAGCGTGATCATCTGAGCTTGGCGTCCCTTGGTAAATTGAACACAACTGTCAGAGCAGTTTCCCTTTCATAAGCCAATTGTGATTAGAGTGGGGGAAGGTGGTTGTCCCACTTGCAAAGGTGGGGGCACCCCCCTTGGTAAATTGAGCATAATCATTGGATCAGTTCCCCCTTCAAGAGTTAAGTGCAATCATCTGAGTGTAGGGTCCCCTGGTAAATTGAACACCATCATCAGAGCAGTTCTCCCTTCATGAGTCAAGCGCAGTCACCAGTGTGGGAGATAGGCACCCCCCACCCCCCCACTTCACCAACATTGGTAAACTGAGCATGTTCATCAGAGCAGTTCTGCCTTCATGAGTTAAGCGGGATCATCTGAGCTTGGGGTCCTTTGATGAATTGAACATGACTGTCAAAGCAGTTCCCCTTTCATAAGTCAATTGCCATTATCAGAGTCGGGGAGGTGGTTGTCCCGCTTGATAGGGTGGACACCCCCCTTGGTAAATAGAGCATGTTCATCAGAGCAGTTCTGTTTTCGTGTAATAAGTGCGATCACCAGTGTAGGGAAATGGAGTCCCGCTTGGTGAATACCGGGGCTAATGAAACGTAACCATTGGAGTGGCAACCCTCTGTGAGCCACCAAAGACTTGGTGCCATTCTAAACATTAGCAACTCATAAGCCACCGGGGGGCAGCCTGTGAGCCAGTAGCAATGAAACACTGCTCTAGAGAATGGATGCCTGCCTGGCCCGTACACAGTTGTGCCATGTCAGTCTCTGCCTCCCCTCTGACCCTATAACTGGATTTGGAATAAGCAGCTTCAGTGGATGGACCACTATTCTCATAGAGTAGACACCCAAAATTGTTAAGTGACGTCGACTGAAGTCGCTTCTGGGGCCCCTCAGGGATTAGGATCCTTGAAGGTTAAGCTTCATTAGTGTCATAGTAGATCCACCCCTGCTCTGATGATGCAAAACTTGAACTCTTTGGGCACTGATCATCTCCTGCTTAATACAATCCCTATGATGGTGATGGCAGCATCATGCTGTTGGGGGAATTAACAGTTAGATTGGTCTGAATTGAGGGAAGGATGAATGCGGCCAAATAAGGAGTTCCTTGAAGAGAACCTGGGTCAAGAGTGTACACCACCTCAGACTGGGATGACAGTTCATCTTTCAGCATGATAATGACCCAAAGCGTACAGCCAGGACAAGACTGGAGTGGTTTCAAGACAAGTCTATGATTGTTCAAGGTCTGGACTTAAACCCCAAACAACATCTGTGGAGAGACCTGAAGATAGCAGTTGCAAAGCTGATTCCCATCCAATCTAACAGAGGATCTGCCAGGAAGAATGGGATAAACTGCTCAAGGTGTGCAAAGCGTGTAGAGCTTCACCCAAGAAGACTTACAGCTGTGATTGCTGCCAAAGGATCCGAATACTTTTAGGAATGAGAGATTTCTGTTTTTAATTGTTAATAAATTGGCAAACTTTTAATAATAATAATTCATTACATTTATATAGCGCTTTTCTCAGTACTCAAAGCGCTATCCACACAGGGAGGAACCGGGAAGCGAACCCACAGGCTTCCACAGTCTCCTTACTGCAAAGCAGCAGCACTACCACTGTGCAAACTGTGAGGACAGACTTTTCTGAAAATATGTTGTCAGTTTGTCATTTTGGGTTGTCGAGTGTAGATTGAGAAGGAAAAATGGCAAATGTAACAATTTAAATTTACAACACAATAAAGTTTGCAGAAAGCAAAGGAGTCTGAAAACTTTATGAAGGCACTGGCAAAAAAACAAAAAAAAAAACAAATCCTGTCTGAGACTTTGCTATGTGAGCTCCATTTAGTATCTCCATTAGGAGTAATCTCAAAATGATAAATCAATCAAATTGTCTTTCACTGAATGCATCTCTGGCTAACATTATTTGCAATTCTTTAGTGCTGACATCATTTATCTATTTCTGGGCTGTAGAGAGCAAAAACCTTTTGCCACTTTTTTGGCCGATCAAATGAGCCAAATTCATATTAAAATGCACACGCTGGATTTCGGGACATGTGACATTGCACATATTTGATTGGCTGTCTTGTCCTGAAGATGCATTGCTCAAAGTGTTTTAAGTATCTCCGCACACTTCTTCCTTCCTCAGGCTGTGAACTAATTCTGTAATCCCTAGTCCTAAGGCAGCCATCCGTTCTCAGGTAATAAATTAATTCAAATAGTTTCTGCAGTATGTGCTTATTTCCCATTCCCAAGTCATAAACTTAATTAAAGAAGAAACCAACTCGAACAAAGTCATAAATTACTGACACACTACAAAAGAATGCTTGCAATATCTGTAATTAAAGTCCTGTAAATGCAGTCCATCTTGGTTCATTTGAGCAAAACAATTCAAATTTAATATAATGATGAGTCTGCAGTTCTGCTCCGGGACGATCATGAACTTTACAATTGATTTGTTGTTATTTCTTTTGCTTTTTACCTCCCAGGTCACAGTGGCAAAATCGCGGCAGGAGTGTTGAGCGCGATCATCATCATCGTCTGCATCGTCGGAGTCACCATATGGTATTTCCGCAAGAAAGCTAAGGGTGAGCCAAGCATTCATTTTTAATAGTACTGAATCTTTACAATGAAGTCTTCCTCCTTACACAATATCGAATGTGGCCATAGGTAACTATTTAATAAACATTGCAGCATCGGGTACTTACATTTACAACAGTCTCTGCTATCTAGAGCATAATTTGTGAAACATTCAACAACATGTCAGACACATATAGTTGTCGAGGATGTTGTCATCTCCATGCTCCGCAGAGTCTTCTCCCACTTGGATATGATCAGGGTCTTTGATGTTTCCAGTGCCTTTAACAACATTCTGCCTCATTGACTGAGGAAAAAGCTCAAGGCCATGAATCTTGATGCCCCCATGACCTTCTGGATGACAGACTACCTGACCAACAGACAGCAGTTTGTGAGTCTGAGGGACTGTGTGTCAGAAATGGTGGTGTGTAATACTGGAAACGACTCAGGGAGCTGTCCTGTCTGCCTTCCTGTTGACCCCTCCAAATAACGGACTTCCAGCACAATACCAGCGCTTACTGTCTACAGAAAATTTCAGATGACTCCTCCATCATAGGCTGCAATAATAATGGAGACGAGTCAGAGTACAGGAAGGCTGTTTGTCTCGTGGTGAAGGAACAACGACCTGCGACTCAACATCAGGAAGACAAAAGAGCGGGTGGTGGACTTCCAATATGCCAAGAAGACTCTGAGACCACCAGTCACCTTTCAGGGGGAGGACGTGGAAGTGGTGCAGGGCTACAAGTACCAGCAAAGTGAACTGGTCTGACAGCACAAGAAGGGCTGGAGCAGACTGGACTTCCTAAGGAGACTCTCAGGTCTTTTGATGCATTCAGTAAGCTGTTCTACCAGTCCATAGTAGCCTGTGTGGTGCTCTATGCTGTGGTCTCCTGGGGAAGCAACCTGAGCTCAAAAGAAGCCCAGTGCCTGAACAGACATATCTGGAGACCAATGAACCCTGGACACACCGGAGGCTGTTATGGAAAAGAGGATGATGGCAACATTAGACTCCATAATGAAAATTTCCCCCCATCTCCTCCAGGAGGCTCTCTCTCTCTTGAAGCACTTTTAGCCAAAAGCTCATTCCACCACAGTGTGCTAAGAATCTATCTATCGATTTTCTGCCTGGTGTTATCAGGTAATTCAGTGCTTCCACCTGATGTTCTTGTTCAGTTTAATTTATTTATTTACTTATCGATTGATTGATTGATTGATTAATTGGCTGTATCATTTGTCCTGTGAGTCTGTATCCTTGAATTTCCCCATGGGAGTCTCTAATCTAATAACAATATCTCATTGCCTGACTTTACAGTGAAGACATCTGAATGTTAGTCTACACCAGAAGAATGTGATTCTTCAAGTGACTGCCACCTTCCTGTCTGCATTTTGCGGTGTTTCATATCACAATGAATTCACATTGCATTGGCTCCGTGGTTCTGAATCAGGATGTAAAAAAATGGATGAAGGAGTAAATGCCCTTTGACCTTTGACTAGACAGGATAAGTAACCCAAGGAAGAGGCCTATCATATTGGGACACAAACAATCATTAAAGGAGGTGGTGTAGCTACAGAAGCATGGGGACAACCCACAAATTGTTGACTTCAGGTGTTTTGCTGTTGTCAAACCAAGCACATAGCCATGCAATCTCCATTGACCAGCATTAGGTCATGCTGAAAAGCTCACTGACTTTAAATGTGACACCATCATAGGATGCCACCTTTTGTTACACGTCCGTTTGTGAAATTTCTTCTCTGCTAGATCTGCCAACCATGAAGTGAAAGTGTCGAGGAGCATCAGCAGCTCAACCATGAAGTGATGGACCGTACAAACTCACAGAAGTTTGTTAAAAACGCCCATCTTCTGTGGCATCACTTACAACAGAGTTCCCAGCTGCCTGTGGAAGCAACATCTACACCAGAACTGTGCGTTGGGAACTTCATGAATGAGTTTCCATGGCCAAGTAGCTGCACGCAAGCCTAAGATCAGAATGCACACAATGCCAAGGGTTTATCTGGAGTGGTGTAAATCACACCACCTTGGGACTCTGGAGGAGGTGAAGAGTGTTCTCTGGAGTGATGAATCACGCTTCACTATCTGACCTGGGTTTGGCCGATGACGAGATAAATGCTACCTTCCGGACTGCTAGTGTCTACTGTATAAAGTTTTGATGCAGAAGGATATTATAACAAGGTCCTGTGGTGGTTCCTGTGAGGGGTCCTCTCAGTTCTACAGCATACAAAGATATACAAGTGGCCCTTTTCTGTTCTAGCTTGACTGTGGTCCTCTGGTCCATAAAGACATGTAGGATGTTAGGGGGACCCTGGTCATCAACCCTACTAAACACTTTTGGGAAACACAATTCACTTGGAGTCGGGTCTTCTCGTCCAACATCAGTACTTGATGTCATCAATGCTGTTCTGGTTGAAGATGTCTCTCTAAGCCTTGTGGAAAGAAGAGTGCAGGGCATTATGGATGAAAAGCGGGGCCAACTTCACCCTATAGTTTTGGAATGGGACATCCAACCAGCTCATATAGGTGCGATGGTCAGGAGTTCACAAACCTTTGGCCTTTTAGTGTATGAGGAAAGAGTTAGCAAATAGAGGTTAAGAGGAGACCTGATAGAATTCTTCAAAATTATGAGGGGAATTAGCGTGATGGTCTCCAACTGTTACTTTAAAACAGGGGTGTCCAACTCCTGTCCTGGTGGGCCGCAGTGGCTGCAAGTTTTCATTCTAACTCTTTTTCCTAATCAGCAAACAGTTTTCACTGCTAATTAACTCCTTTTCCATTCTTTTTAATAGCCCTGTTTTTAAGGATTTTGGCCTCTGAATTGACTCATTTCTTCATTAAATGGCAGCCAAACAGAAATGAGATGTGAAACGAGCCGACAGATGATCAGTTAAACTGGGATTTCAAACTCCAGCCAATTTCACTCAATTTCTTAATGAGAAGCCAGTTCTTACAGTTAATTAAAGCCGTTATTGAATATCATGACTTGTTGCTGCTCTCATTCTACCACAGCAGAGTGTTGATTTTCTGTTTTTCCTAAGACCACCATCAAGATGTTTTGCTGACCTGAGCAGACCACCATGACTGAGGCCATCACCTTTCTTTATTTTCTGGTTAGCTGGTTATGCTTGTTTTGTTGTCTCATTATTGTTTGGCTGTTCATTAAGGGGAAAGGAACAACTAAGGGGTCCGAGTCACGTCAATTAAAACTAAGGCAAAACAAGTTAATCCTAGTTAAACCTGCAGCCACTGCGGACCACCAGGACCAGAGTTGGAAACCCCTGCTTTAAAATGAGTTCCCTAGTAACAACATGGGGACACACTGGTTTTTTGAGTTTGAGACCCACTGCCATAAAGGTGGAGTAGATGTGTTTGTTTTCTGTAATTCTCTACGTCTCCTCTAGAGTAGCAAGAATAGATTTCCACTAACAATTTTTTCCACTTTTCTGTTTTTTTAGGAAACAGCACCATCTCCAAAAGCAGGTAAACGTTGACTTTGATTTGTTTTCCAAGCTTGTCACTTCACCGTGTCTGTGATGTTTATACATTTGCTTGGCTGTCCATGTTGGATTGTCCAATTTACACCTACATGTTATGATTTTTCCCTTTTCTATGGAGTAAATTTGCTTCTATTTTTGTGCATCTCCATTTGTAATTTCCCTGGATGCTTGCTATTCTGTCGATCAAGGGATTACAGTTTATTTGGTCTTTCTTAAGCACGAGTCTTGTGTGCAGTTGTGTGAAAACGTAAGTACAACCCATGGAAAGTGTTGACTTTCTCAACATATTTGAACAGGCAAATGGTAGATCTTCATGGAGACAGTGCCTACATATATCTGAACAAATAATACATCAAACTGACATGGTGAAACCATTCTCCTTATCCAAATTAACAACAATTTAGATTTGTCACATGGAAAAGTAAGCCAACCCTACATTTATGTCCACATCAGATCCATCATATTAGAAGCAGATGTTCCAGATGAGGTTCTCAATGATGAGAACCTCCTTATGGAGTATGCTGGTCTTACTTAAACTGTAGATATTGAGGGTCTGGTGTTCTCTTTGCTAATGACGTGTGTGGTGAAATCAAGCCAAGATCAAAAGAGGTCTCTTAAGGGCCTCAGAAAAAAAGGTTGTGGATGCCAAGGTGTCTATCAAGGGGTTATCAAAGATCCCCAATCATTCCACTGTAACGAAAGTCTTCTACAAGTGGCATAGATTTCAAAAGACTGCTAATTTGTCCAGGACTGGCCAGTCCAGCAAATTCAGCCCAAGAGCTGAATACCTTCATACTAAGAGAAGTCCAAGAACCCCAAACTTTAATTGTGGGATTAGCAGGTAATGTTGGTTTCAAAGTGCAGGCATCTCTAACCAGAAGGAGATTCTACAAATATGACCAGCATGTGAGGTGTACCAGGAGAAAGTCTCTGCTGTCCAAAAAAAGAAAGGTTAAAGTTTGCTGTTGAACATCTAGAACAAAGACCAGACCTTCTGGACCAATGTGTTCTGGACAGAGGAATCAAAGATAGAGTTGTTTGGCCACAGCAACAGTAGAAATGTTTGGTGCAAACTGAAGACAGCATTCCAGCTATGAAGCACAGTGGTGGACATGTTCTGGTTTGGGTTTGCTTTGCTGCCCTGAGGGCCTGGGCTTAAGAAGAATGAAAGGCCAACTGTCTGAAACCTGAATCTGAACCAGAAATGGACCTTTCAACATGATAATGATTGAACGCACAACAGCAAATCCAACGAGGAATGGCTCAAAAAGAAGAAAAGGAGGGTTGCGGACCCGTCTAGTCAATGCCGTGTTTTAAATCCACCCCACTAAACTGTGGTAGGAGGACTTGAAACAGGCAGGACGTGCAAGAAAACCCACAAACATCTTGCAACTGAAGACATTTTGCATGGAGAAGTGGTCAAGAATGTCAGTGTCAAGAGTCTGGTGGGCATTTATGCAAAACACTTACAAGAAGTTATTTCTGCTAAAGGCGGAAATACCAGCTTCTGAGGCCAAAGGTGGACTTACTGCTTCCCCCTGCAGACCTTTATATCGATTGATATTTTTGTTGCATAAAATTTCCTTGTGTTTTTATTAAAGTATATCACCTTTATCTGTAGGCACTGTTTACTGTTTGAATTTTGAAATATGTTGATAAAGTCAACAAGTTCCATGGGATGTACTTACTTTTTCTCCATGACTGTGAGTGTTGTCTTATGTTGGGACGCCGCTGGTGTAAATTATGGCAGCTGGCATCCAAGTGTTTGGGTAGTTTCCATTATTCCCCTTGTGATTTATGTGCTTTCTGCCTTTTTGCTAAGGTCTATTGTGATTACTCACAAGAAATGGCCAGTGTTGTGAGGCCTCCAGAACTAAGCTAGGAAGCAGGCTGGAACGTCTACTAGCCTGGCCAGAAAAGGTGCACACAGAGGCAGCCAAAGCTACAACTATAGTAGCTGGTTTCGGCCTACAACTGTGCAAAATGTGCTTTAGCTTCAAAAACTCAGAATTATGCTTCAAAATCTCAATAATGTAAATTTTATCAAGCGGGGAAAAGGGTAAAAACCATGAAAAAAAAACTTGTAGCTTGCACTTGAAACAGTCCACAGGAATCTTTATAAATAAAAATACTTATAAAACAAGAAAAAAGAATTCCAAAGCTCAAGAAGGGGAGGCAAAAGGAGTTACTAACAAGTCCAAAATCACAATCCTGAAATGAGTAGGAAAATAGATGGAATCTCACCAAAAATACAAATAAGAAAGCAATACTCACACTAGAAATGGACCTTTCAACATGATAATGATTGGACGCATACCAGCAAATCCAACAAGGAATGGCTCAAAAAGAAGAAAAAGAGGGTTACGGACCGGTCTAGTCAATGCCGTGATTTAAATCCACCCCATTAAACTGTGGTAGGAGGACAGGCAGGACGTGCAAGAAAACCCACAAACATCTTGCAACTGAAGACATTTTGCATGGAGAAGTGGTCAAGAATGTCTGTGTCAAGAGTCTGGTGGGCATTTATGCAAAACACTTACAAGAAGTAAGTGTAAGTAAGTAAGTGTAAGTAAGTAAGTGTAAGTAAGGGCGAGCACATTCAAATGAAATGCCAAGGGACATCACTTCCCAGCCAGCCTTTATAGAGCTGGGGGGCGGTGCCTTAACAGTGATGAAAACATGGCTCCGCCCTTTGGGGATCCACCCACAAATATATGTGGAACATCAGAGAACAGGATAGAAACTACACAATAACTAGCGTATATACTCACATTTAAGTTCTCCGGCGGAAAAGTCAGGACTTGATTTTACCGTATAATTTCTGACATTTTATAATGTTGGTCGTATAAATTGAATGCAGAAAACGCACGCTAGTGGTCCAAGAGATTACGATATGCTAATGCCCACCTGAGAGAGTAACCACGGAGCACACGCCCTTTTTTTTCTATGTATTATGCCAAAGTGACCACACGGTAATACCCAAACTATTCCGAAGTGACGTTTGCACTGATTTGTGTTTTTTTGTATCTCACACCCTCATACACCTTTATCATAAGAGCATCCCTTATCTACGATAGAGCGTTCAATCAGCAACCTCAAAATAGCAAAAACAACACTCCACATTCCTATATTTCCGATTCCTATGTTTTTAGAAGTTTTGTGAAAAGAAGTAACTTTGACCCCTCGTGTCCCATTAGGAGGTGAACTTCAGAGGTCGGTTGATGTGGCCTACACAACTTGAAGTCCTTCCGATCATATTTGCTACAGACACCTATTGGTTTACTCTTAATCACAAGGGAACAATTTCCTTCAGAAGATATGGTCCAAAATTGTCTACAAAATTGTATCTAGAGGGGCAAAAAGAGGGAGGAAAAGGTGCACTGATGGGCACAATTCATATTGAGACACGGGTTTGGGTTGGAGGTTCCCCTTGGAAGTGAAAATGGACTTATTGGTGTTATGAATAGAAGTCCTCAAATGTGATCCAAATGGACGATATGCAAATATAAGCTACCAGTATTCATATGGCAAGAATGGGTCCCGGCCCGCTTCAAGTATTAACTTTACCCCAAATGTTAGCATAAAACCAATCCTGTCCAAACAGAGCTTACAAATTACTGAGGTCCTTTGGTAATAATTACTTTACATCACCTCCTGGTGTAAACTAATCCCGTTCAAAAATTGTGAAAACGTGCAATAGTCCATCTTGTTCTTGGTCACTTCTTATTACAAGGTCCTTCTCCGTATTTGCTTAGTTTGGCTGGTCAGGCACTTCCAAATAATAAATAATTATGGAGGCACCTGGGCTTTTGGGAACCTTCAATGCTGTAGGATGTTTGTGCAGCCCACCCCAGATCTGAGTCTTGACACCTTCCTGCCTCTAAGCTCAAAAACTATCATCTTCATGGCTTGGTTTTTGCTCAGCTATGGGGCCTTCTATAGACTGGGGAGCTGCCTTTTCAACTGATGGTCTCCACAGGTGGTCTCCAAACAAGGTGTAGAAACATCTCTATGATGATCAGTAGGATAGGATCCACCTGCGTCAAGTGTCTTAGCAAAGGGTCTGAATACTTGTATCAATGGGGTGTTTCAGCTTTTTATTTTTAATAAAATTACATAAGGCTGCAGCATAAAAAAGTGAAGGGGTCGGGATACTTTCTAAAAGCATCGTCTTTTAGTCAACAGTCTTTGTCTCTAAAATTGTCCCATTTCATGTGGCAACACAACAGATAAAGATACGAGCTGTGCTATGTAAGAGATGCTCACTTTGATGTCTGCGGTGACTTGTTTTCCTTCTTTCTTACAGCTCTTCTAATGATGGCTCAACATCCCCAGTTGTAAGTCATCTCCCTCTTATGGTACCATTGCCAGTTTGCCATTTTTTTTTCTTAGCACTTGGTAACATTTCCATGAATTCATTTTTAGGATTCCAAAGAGGTGGAGGTCACTTATGCAGAACTGGATTCTAAGAATTTCCAAAGCAGACAGAAAAAACCCAAAGAAAATGAAGAAGACCAATCATCAACTCCTGAAATGCCAGAGTCAGTCGTCTATGCCAGCCTGCAACAAAATAAAGGCACATCAAAATCATCACAGAAAACCAAAAGAGCACAGGAGGCGATGCTATATTATTGAACAGCGTCCTCAAGGTACCCATAACTGCCCCTCAAGAGTTTCCCAAAGTGTCCCCAAGTCAGCCATTCACTTCATGACATTCCAGATTTAATCATTAGGGAGCACATGTAGACCTAGATGATTATGAGAAGAGGCTTTAGATCAAAGTATAAAATAAACCCAAAAATGAAAATAATGAGAGCTGCTGGCAGTGATTCACCCTGCAAAGTATAGATAATATATAGTGCCTTTCATCTATCTATCTATCTATCTATCTATCTATCTATCTATCTATCTATCTATCTATCTATCTATCTATCTATCTATCTATCTATCTATCTATCTATCTATCTATCTATCTATCTATCTATCTATCTATCTATTTCACTTTGCATAACCCAGTTTCAGTCCAGTCTTTTTTCTTTTGAAAAACACTACATATAATACAAATAAATAATGAATATTATGTTAATATGATGTCTTTCTCTATCAGCTTTTTCCATAAATCACTGCCATTTATTTCACCAAGACTCACACCTTCAGCTCTGTTTTGAAGCCTGAATACCACTAAGCATTGCCACCATGTGTATATTGTAGTTAACGTTTCATGTGCAGTTAATACAATATACAAAGTCAAATAATACTTTTGTGATCAATTAATGTTATGTATAGAATGTTTATAAAGTTATTCAAGTATTTTTCTGATTTTGATTGAAATATACGGTTACTCTAAGTGTTAATTACTGCATATTAAAGCGGCTCTGCCTGTTTGTCTGTTGTGATTACTTCATGGCCCTCACCAAATGAAATGTGAGGCTCCCTCCCTGCCACCTGTGACGAGGTGTGTGGCGTTTGCTTCTGGTGTGATGACAGGTCAGCGCTGTGGATGGCCTCTGAAGGTGGACTGCTCTGCTCTTGAGTGCCATCTTTGTAATAAAGAAGCACCACTGTGACCTCTGTGACAGATCCATTACTCAGATGTTAGTATTCTGACTGAAAATTGCTTCCTTTTTTCTGTGTCTACACTCCTTCTTGATTTCCAGAAGAGGGTGCACAAAGTGTTGCTGCTACAAAGCTAAATGACATGACTTCAGTGTAAACCAAAACCCAGATGGATTGCCGTTCAGTCGCCTTCATCCAAGGTGACATGTAACATTGCTGATACAATTGCTTTTGTTTTTCCTGTTGGAACACCAGCAGATGAAGATGACTTGATCACAGTCATGTGGTGTCAGCAGTGGGATCTGAACACACACCTTGAAGGGTTAAAGAGTAAGCCTTAATTACTACACCACATTATGTATTGCACATCCGTAAAATGTCTTACATCACAAGAAAAGAAAAATGAAAGAGTTGTTTCCATATTTCCAAAAGTAGTTTCACCTCATCTTGTAGTGCACAGTGTGGCAATACCTTCAAAACCTAAGTTCTAGATAGATAGATAGATAGATAGATAGATAGATAGATAGATAGATAGATAGATAGATAGATAGATAGATAGATAGATAGATAGATAGATAGATACTTTATTAATCCCAATGGGAAATTCACATTCTTCAGCAGCAGCATACTGATACAATAAATAATATTAAATTAAAGAATAATAATAATACAGGTGAAAAAACAGACAATAACTATGTATGTTAAATATTATCTTTTACCCCAAAGTGTGGAATTGAAGAGTCGCATAGTTTGGGGGAGGAACAATCTCTTCAATCGGTGGAGCAGGATGGTGACAGCAGTCTGTCGCTGAAGCTGCTCTTCTGTCTGGAGATGATACTATTTAGTGAATGCAGTGGATTCTCCATAATTGATAGGAGCTATGATTGATAGGATATATATATATATATATATATATATATATATATATATATATATATATATATATATATATATATATATTTATTGATAGGAGTTATGACACATAACAACTTTGATTATTCAAATCCTTTAACTTGACCACATTTGATTATAGATACATGTCTAGTGGAGCCCCCAATGGAGCCATTTCTCACTTTCCTCCATGGCAAGTGGCAGAGTAGTTTAGACAACCTGGTGCTTGGTATCCCAGGCCGCCACTGCTAACTCATTTCCTAGCTTTATTTTTTTAAGTTTGTGTATCGGCCGAAGACCTTGTAAGTAAGCGGGTGACCCAAAAAGTGATCCGAGGTTACTCTGAATGACGAGAAATGACAATGTAAATGTCCAATCCTTGCCAGTGCATTATGAGCATTAAAGTTGAAAGTCAAGAGAGGGCATGCGGTAAAACAATCCAACAATGTCTTTGTCTGACTTTACTTTGAAAGAAAGTGAAGGCCCTCATTAGCACTTACAGTACCTTAAGTCTTTGGATTCATATTTGCTCTTACAGAACATAATTTGTAGAAGACCCATGAATACAAGATGACAAAGACATTGTTCTCCACATGGAGAGAAGAGAGGAGGTGCATCCAGAAACATTCTGCAAACAGAATGATGATAAGGCGTCAGTAGGCGTCAACCCGGAAATAAGAGCAACATGCATGTAAAACTAGCAACCTACGTTGAGGTGAGGAGCTCACAGGGGGCTGGAATGGGGACACGACAGCCAAATACAAATTTGGGCACCAGAGAGTAGCACTGGTTATGTTGAATTACAGTTGATATATTAGCAAACTATAATTTTGGCATATTGTTTAAGACGTCTACTTTGTGCAGAGCAAAATCTTCTTCTTCTTCTTCTAAAGCTTTTTCCATGTTAATATGGGACGGCTATACTGGACCAGCCTCCTCCATTCTTGTTTGCTGTACACATCCTCATCTGATATCCCCTAGATCCCATAGACCCCTCTTCTCACAGTCCATCTTCTTTCTCTTGGAGAAATGGAGGAGTCTGGCCCAGTGTAGTGGCCCCATATTAAAATAGAAGAAGAAGAAGAAGAAGAACTCTGGTTTCTTGAGCAGTTGCTGCTGGCTGCTTTTATAAGGCACCCGGAAAAGCTCCAGGTGCTTGTTGGTCTACTTTGGGAGCACTTCCGGGTGTGGTGGAAGTGCTGCACTCCGGGGCTCAGCAGCAGCCGTGGTACCCCCTGGTGGTGCCCACGAAAACCAATAGGGCTACATCAGACTACAGCTCCCATGGACCCCTGTGAGAGTCAGAGGCACCGCTGCAACCCAGGGGGGCTGCCACCTAGCTCTCCGGTGGAGATAATGCTCTGGTTTTTCTCCCTCCACCAGTTCTTCCAGCGTAGAGACATCTCGGCCAGGCAAGGGCCCCAGCCATACACCACAGCAGACACAGGGAGAACAAGCAAACTCCACACAGGACGAGAACCCCAATTATATTCAACATCACACAAAGCATGCATAGCTGCCATATTTTACATTTTCAATAATGGATCAGCATTCTTGAAACAACACTTTAAAAAGACCATCTAATGAAATAACATCCATCAGCGGTAAAATAACTCACTTATTGAGATACTGGCTATGACAAAAACCTGCAGCCACAGGATGGAGACTGGAATCCACAGCTGTAGCCCTAAAACCTTCTGAGTGCACATGACAAGCACCAGTGAAGAATAACCTCACTGATTTAAATAATAAGTGGACCAGTAGATGGTGCTGTGGTTCCACCTACACATTTACTTAAGCAATGACAAACTCAGGAAGTTCACTTACTTTCCAAATGACTGAGCTGAACTGACTGTTCTCAGAAATGAGTGCCTAATGACCCGTCTCCAGACTCACACCGAGTTCCTTATTTTATTTGATGTTCAAGGAATCAAAAAAGAACTGCTGCTCTCCAACAAATGGTGGTCTCTTCTATATAAATGATGCCAAAAGAACATCGAGTGTCCAAATTCTGTATCCATCCATTATCCAACCTGCTATATCCTAATACAGGGTCACGGGGGTCCACAGAAGTCAATCCCAGCCAACACAGGGCACAAGGGAATAACAAACCCGGGGCAGGGTACGAGCCCACCACAGCATCCATTATCCAACTCACTATATCCCAACACAGGGTCACGGGGGTCCACAGGAGCCAATCCCAGCCAACACAGGGTGCAAGACATGAACAAACTCCGGGTAGGGCGCCAGCCCACCGGAGGGCACACACTAGAGACAATTTAGGATCACCAATGCACCTAACCTACATGTCTTTGTGTGGGAGGAAACCCACGCAGACACGGGGAGAACATACAAACTCCATGCAGGGAGGACCCGGGAAGCAAACCCAGGTCTCCTAACTGCGAGGCAAAGCGCTCAATTTACCAGTCGATCTATGTTCCTACCCTCACCTATGGTCATGAGCTATGGGTAGTGCCCGAAAGAACGAGATCGCAAATACAAGCGGCTGAAATGAGTTTCCTCCGCAGGGTGTCTGGGCTTTCCCTTAATGATAGGGTGAGAAGCTCAGTCATCCGGAAGGGGCTCAGAGTAGAGCCGCTGCTCCTCCGCATCGAGAGGAGTCAGATGAGGTGGCTCGGGCATCTGATCAGGATGCCTGCTGGACGCCTCCCTGGTGAGGTGTTCCGGGCACGTCTAACTGGGAGGAGGCCCCGGAGAAGACCCAGGACACGCTGGAGGGACTGTGTCTCTCGGCTGACCTGGGAACGCCTCGGGATTCCCCCGGAAGAGCTAGAAGAAGTGGCCGGGGAGAGGGAAGTCTGGGCATCTCTGCTCAAGCTGCTGCCCCCGCGACCCGACCTCGGATAAGCGGAAGAGGATGGATGGATGGATGGATGGATGGAACATGAGATGTTTAATATCATCATCATCAAATATCTATCTATCTATCTATCATATAGTGCCTTACATTTATCTGTCTATTATATAGTGCCTTTCATCTATCCATCCATCTATTATATAGTGCCTTTCATATCTATCTATCTATCTATCTATCTATCTATCTATCTATCTATCTATCTATCTATCTATCTATCTATCTATCTATCTATCTATCTATCATATAGTTCCTTACATTTATATGTCTATTATATAGTGCCTTTCATCTATCCATCCATCTATTATATAGTGCCTTTCATATCTATCTATCTGTCTATCTATCTATCTATTATATAGTGCCTTACATCTATCTATCTATCTATCTATCTATCTATCTATCTATCTATCTATCTATCTATCTATCTATCTATCTAGTTTTACATAAGATGGGCAATTTCAATTCAAATGACTTTTTATCAATTCATAATTTATAATAAAAGTAACCTTTACATAATAGTAATAATACATTGGAGTAAGGTTAAGAGATCTGTATCTTTATTCCATTGTTGGTCAAGAGAGTGTGACAACTGTGCCTTAAAAGCTAGTGAAGCAAACAATTAAGAAATACCCATAAACACATAATTAATAAAAGCATAAATAAATAGCCAGCTAAAAAGGCCTACACAGCAATCCACTCACAAAATTCAAACAAGAGAAGAGAACAGGAAGACACCCATATAGTAAATACTAATCAATCACCAAATAGAATATAACTTGCAAATAAGAAATGAACAGAATGTTATAAAAACAATTGAAAACAATGAACAATAATGACAAGTGAACAGAATATAAAAAAAGAAGGCCACACATAGATAGAGTAGGCCAGAGGAGCAGCTCTGGCATATCCAGTGGCCCACTAACTGCTGCCGTGCCACCAGGGTGCAGACACCTAAGGTCTGCCATTTCAATGCATCACAATGAAGGATTTCATTTTTAGACGGGGCTGTCAATGTCTCACTTGTCTATGCACAGCTTTAATACTCCAGTGTTTCTTTTTTATTCTTCGGATGAAAGTCTCATATTTGCTGCATCACGTTGATTTATAAGATGTTTTATTTCTCAAACTGCAGAACATTATATAATTTAATACAAATCCCAGCCAACATGGCTGACTCGCCTACAGTAGGTCCATGTACATTTCACAGTGGAGACAGGACGGAAGTGATTGAACTGTAACAACTGATGAATTAAACCTGGGAACACCTCCATGATGTCAAATGGACTTCCAGTTTTTTATTTACCTGGAATAAACTGTGTATTTGAGAGAATCCATAGTGAGCTAAAGAGATGATTTATTGGTCAAATGCATGACAAGGTCAGTGGGGTCACCATTCTTGATACACCAACAAGTGTAGGAGTTACGGATGTGTCCATTACTGGAGGTCCAGCGTTTCATTTGAAAGTACAGCCTTGCCTTGATATCCAGAGAATGACCAGCATGCTGGAGTGGACAGTTTTTTCTCACTCCTGAACTGTATTTGCATATATATTGTCTAAAGATGACAAAGAATCGGTTTCCTTTTTTAATGTACGAAATTCCAGACTGTCAAAAATGGGCTCTTCATATTCTTCCTCACGTTCAGGTTCGTTTTGAACACCCCTGAGGTTATAGTGCACGTATTGCATTGAAGGGTACGCATTGTCATCTGCGGTTTTGGATTCCTGTGTTTCCGGGGTTGAAAAAGACAAAAGGAAAAAAGTTAAGCAATGGTTTATTAGTTTTAGGCGCATCCACTTAGGTGGACGTAGCCATTGACTGCCTGCTCACAGTTGCAAAAAACCACACAAACACGTAGGACATGACGAAAAGACGGAGTCCTGATAGTTACCACAGAGAAGATAAGCAACACAAGAACATCAATGTGTGCCTCGCTCCTTAGCAAAAAATAATAAGACTTGGTGTGAAAAGGAACCACCAGCCCACACAAACATCTCTGCCGCCATCTTGGGTACACCTCTGGTGTTATCCTGGGACTTAATCTACAGACGGGGGTACATCTGGCCTGGTCCCATTAGAGTGATTTGCAATTAGACGTCAGAGATGTGTTGAGATGAAGAAAATGGGGCAAAGGGTAATGAAATGTTCAGAAGGGAAAGTAGACAATTTACCACGCTAGCCGATTTAGGAAGACATTTTGTCAACCTGCTTAATTTCATTTTATGGTCATGGGATGATGGGAAGGAATAACACCAGTCCACCACTGGGCACACTCACTTGCAGCACTTAAACTAATGTTTGCAATTATTTATGTTTTACGCTGCTTTCCTTGTCTGTTTTCAGCTGTAAAAGTTGGCAATTTTACTTTAATCACTCTACCTAATGACTCTGTGTGACGTTATGGTGGGTTGCGAGGACTTAAACATTAATTCAGTGGATACTAATATGTGAGCACTAGGGGGCTCACTTCGCTCGCCCACCCCCACCCAGGGCATGCTACGCACCTGCCACTTCACATCTCTGCCACTCGCGTTGTGAAGAGGGGGGCTGAACGCACGCTAAGGAGATGTGGTCGGATCAGTTGATGGCTTGCTGCTGCTGCTGCTGCTGACGAGCTACGTGTTCTGCTTGTTGCCCAGCACGTCGGTCATTTAAAAGCCAGTACAGCAGCTTGTCTCACTGCCTTGTCTCACGGGACGTTAAAGTGTCTCTGAGAAAATCACGTATCGTCTCCTTCCAAGCCTTCCAAGATTTTATTTTTATAATAGACAGCTGTAAAGAGAAATATGGATACTCGCCATGAATGAATAATAAATAAATGAATAAATACAGGGAGGTGTCGGGCTGCAGTGGGTTTGCAGCCATTTCACAGATATGAACAAACGGGATTCAGATTCAGCTGGTTTCCAATTAATTTAAATTAAGTCATTTATGCTTTTTAGTTACAAATAGGGCAATTTTTCTTTGATTTAAAGTACTTGCTACATGTTGTTGAATGTCCACAACTGCAGCCATGCAGTAAGTAAGTCATGATGTCTTCACATGTGAGCAAGTGGATCACCTTTCAGCAGTAACAGGGACTACTAAGGAAGTACTGAGTGATCTGGAAATTGCAGAGAGAGAAGAGCTGCTCTGATTAAATAGGCCGATATCAGACAAATCTCCAGGACCAGATCATATTTATCATAGAGTTCTCAAGGAAGGTAGTGAGTACAAATATAATATTTTAATCAAGTCAAATTCTGAAGGGTTGAAAAATGGCAAATATAATCCTGTTGTATGAAAAGGTTGACCAGGAAGATCCAAGCAACTATAGGGCACTAAGCTTAATGTGTGTCACAGGAAAATTAATGGAAGGAATTATTAAGGAGAACATTGAGCAGCACATGGCAAGAACAGGAGTTTTACTGAACAGTCAGCATGGGTTCAGACGTGAGAGGATTGTGTTTTACCAAAATGCTGGAATTCTATGAGGAAGCAACAAATGGATACAAATAGAGTGGAGCGATGAGATTATTTATCTGGACATTCAGAAAGCCTTTGATAAGGCACCACATGAGAGGTTGGGCATCAAACATAAAGAAGTGGCAGTTCAGGATGATGTTTTTAGATGGGGGCAAAATTGGCTAAAACACAGGAAGCAGAGGGTGATGGTGTGAGGAACCTCATCAGTATTGGCCGATATTAATAGTGGTGACCAGCAGGGGTCAGTGCTAGAGCCGCTGCTATTTTTAATATATAGAAATGATTTGGAAAGGAATATAAGTAACAAGCTGGTTAAGTTTGTAGATGATACCAAGATAGGTGGAGTTGAAATTTATAGAGATGCGTTACAAAGACACGTGAGAAAAACAAGACAAGTTTGGGTGAGAAAGAGGAAAAGTGTTAACAAGATTAAAAACGTTATGCTAGAATGAGAAAAGATGACACCAAGAAGCAGTCTTGTGAATTTCAAGATGGAAAGAGCTTTGTGAGATTAATTATGCAACTTACATGTGTTGTGGGGTGGGCGGAGCGGACATTCCTAAAAAAAATGAAAACACAGAACACAATATTAACTGAAACAAAGAAACCAAATGTCTCATGAGAATGCTGCAGGGCTGTGAGACAAATTCTGCAGGTCATAGACACAAACGAACAATATACTTTAAGAAACACGTAAATAAGTAAATAGAAACCCACACACACACATACACGTGCAATCACACCTCTGCTCTAACCGCTACTGCTAAAGGCGGCTCTCCATTCTACTCGTGAATTGTCATTTATGCCTCTTTCTTTCACAAAGTCAGTAATTGTGGTTGTTTTGCTGCCTTATTTGTCGCATTTGATAATATGCCTTCGAGAGATAAAGTACGTGTGAAACACTTCCTTTTCAAACCCCCTGAAGAAAAATGGCTTCTGTGCTTTGAAAAGGCAAGTTCTCTACTTTCTCAGAATTCTTTAATCTGCTCTAAGGTGCCTCTCTATTTCAGTCTCGGTAATCGGCGACAAGAAAGTGCCTTTGGTTAAGTGGTCCATTAATAAAGTGATGTATATAATGAGAGAGAGGATCAGCAGTACAGAGGAACAGGGATTGTGGAAGAGAGGTGAAGAAGAGAGTGCAGGCAGGGTGGAATGGGTGGAGAAGAGTGTCAGGAATGATTTGTGACAGACGGGTACCAGCAAGAGTGAAAGGGAAGGTCTACAGGACGGTAGTGAAACCAGCTGTGTTATATGGGTTGGAGACGGTGGCACAGGAGACAGAGCTGGAGGTGGCAGAGTTAAAGATGTTAAGATTTGCATTGGGTGTGATGAGGAAGGACAGGATTAGAAATGAGGACGTTAGAGGGTCAGCTCAGGTTGGACGGTTGGGAAACAAAAAGTCAGAGAGGCGAGATTACATTGGTTTCGGACATGTGCAGAGGAGAGATGCTGGGGATAATGAGAGAAGGGTGCTAAGGATAGAGCTGCCAGGCAAGAGGAGAAGAGGAAGGACTAAGAGAAGGTTTATGGATGTGGTGAGAGAGGACATGCAGGTGATGGGTGTGACCGAACAAGATGACGAGGACAGGAAGAGATGGAAACAGATGATCCACTGTGGTGACCCTAATGGGAGCAGCCGAAAGAAGAAAAAGAAGATAATGAGAGGGGTGCCCCCAGCAGCACACCACCCGCACCCCGTGTCTATGCCAGGTACCTTTTCATTGCCAACAGGTTCCTTCCTATTGAGAAACAGACAGAGAAAAGAGTTTTAATACAGCGTATCATCAGTAACAAAAATTAAAAACAATGTGAGCATTACTGACACAAAAGTAAATTTGAAACCCCCCCAACAACAGCCTTAATAGAAATAATGATGTGAAGTGGCTGGACATTTATTTTTGAACATGTTTTGTTAGCAGTCAGAAATATGAGAAAAATTGAGCAGAGGGTGGCACAGTGGTTAGCATTACCTCGCAAGCTCCAAGTCTGGCACTGCTTAGGTCAGTGGTTCTCAAACTGTGGGGCACGACCCCCTAGGGGGGCGCTAAGTAACAAAAAAGTGGGCACGAATGTTGCCATATGTGGCATAATTTCAGTATTCGTAGGGAAATTTTAAACTTGTAGCAGTGTATTGGCAGCAAAAAATATAGGAATACATTTTATTAGTGTTTATTAGGGGGGGCGCGATTAAAACTGAAAACTCGGGTCGCAAATACTTAAAGGTTGAGAAACGCTGGCTTAGGTGGAGTTTGCATGTTCACCTGGTCACGGATTGGGTGCGCCTGCTTTCATCCTAACGACTTTAGTCAAATCCCTCCATAAGCGAGTGAGCCCCGTGATGGGTGGCCACCTTGTCCCATTTATCGTGCCTGGTGCCCAGTGCTGCTGAGATGGACTAGATTGGGTTTTGACTCAAGACCTCATTGGAACGGTAAGAGATCAACTCTAAACACTGTACCACCTTGCTGCCCACAAGTTAAAGTGTCCTGCTTTAAATTGACATAAAGGAATCAATGCTAGAGAAAATCTAACTGCTTCACTCATATGCTTACACTGAAAATGACCATCAGTTCAGTTTAATCACATTAAGGATTTAGGAGTCGTAGTGGAGGCATCATGATCAATTGCCAGACAGCATTCAGAAGCTTTTAAGGAGGCTAAGAGAATGTTAGGTTATATAGCGCCTTGATGTGTGGAGTACAAGTCACAGAAGGTTCTGCTGAAGCTTTATAACACACTGGTGAGGCCTCATCTGGAGTACTGGGTGCAGTTTTGGTCTCCAGGCTACAAAAAAGACATAGCAGCACTAGAAAAAGTCCAGAGAAGAGCGATAGGCTGATTCCAGGGCTACAGGGGATGAATTATGATTATAAGATTTAAAGAACTGAGCCTTTACAGTTTATGCAAAAGAAGATTAAGAGGTGACACGATTGAAGTGTTTGAAATTATAAAGGGAATCAGTCCAGTGGATCGAGATGGTGACTTCAAAATGAGTTCATCAAGAACACGGGAGCAACGTTGGGAACTTGTTAAGGGTAAATTTCGTACAAACATTAGGAAGTTTTTCTTCACACAGAGAACCACAGACACAAGAAATAAGTGACCAAGTAGTGTGACGGACAGGAGGACTTTAGAGACTTTCAAAACTCGACTTGATGTTATTTTGGACGAATTTGGTAGAAAGGACTGGTGAGCTTTGTTGGGCTGAATGGTCAGCTCTCATCCAGAATGTTCTAATGTTCTAAAGTCCTAAAGAAACAATTGAGGGTGTCTGCATCATTCAGAGCAAGTCAATAACATCCCTGCGGGTGTTTAGATAGTAAAAGTGTGAAGTAACCACTGACATTGCCTGCTGTTGAGCAGATCTCTCTACTAACTAGAACTCCCAAAGATGATTTCCTAGTTATTCAGCTGACCACATTGATGGTATTACGCGCTAGTCATCAAATAGGGACGTGTGATTAACAACTAAAAAGAAAGAAAACAAACATAGAGGGCCTGCAGCAGATAGAGCATTTCTAAATGAGATAGATAGATAGATAGATAGATAGATAGATAGATAGATAGATAGATAGATAGATAGATAGATAGATAGATAGATAGATAGATAGATAGATAGATAGATAGATAGATAGATAGATAGATAGATAGATGTGAAAGACACTATATAATAGATAGATAGATAGATAGATAGATAGATAGATAGATAGATAGATAGATAGATAGATAGATAGATAGATAGATAGATAGATAGAT
Organism: Erpetoichthys calabaricus; assembly: GCF_900747795.2. Taxonomy (NCBI): domain Eukaryota; kingdom Metazoa; phylum Chordata; class Cladistia; order Polypteriformes; family Polypteridae; genus Erpetoichthys; species Erpetoichthys calabaricus. The sequence continues at coordinate 162,560,707 of NC_041403.2, read as the reverse complement.
AGATAGATAGATAGATAGATAGATAGATAGATAGATAGATAGATAGATAGATAGATAGATAGATAGATAGATAGATAGATAGATAGATACTTTATTAATCCCCAAGGGGAAATTCACAAAGCACCTCACCCTTTGTTTTTCTGTACAGAAAAAACCCAAGCCCGGAAAGTAAGATGACAAGTGCCACTCCGCACGTTAAGCCCACCGCCAGAGAAGTGGAGCCTGTTGGGAGAGAGACATCAGGATCTGAAAATAAATAAAGTAATTAGAAGGGTGTGTATGTGGGGGGGGGGGGGGGGTGCATGTACAAAGCAGAGCAATAAAATATATGCAGACTCGGCTGAGAAGAGTTAAAACAATCGGGAGTGCTCTCCCCTCAACTTTCTAGTATACTCAGATATGGGGATGGATATTTGAGGAGTAAACCGCAAAACATTGATTATATTTCTAAAATATTGTACATTAAAGAACAATCAACAACAAATCAAATCAAATTAATAATATACTGAACAATTCTTATAAAAGTAAAGTTGAATAAATCAGACTGTGCAGTTGCATGAATAAAAGGTAAAGTACCACTGCCAGTTAGCAGAAATAGCCCAAAAGTTGATAGAAATCTACGTTTTGTACCTAATACTTGTGAAAGCGTACTGAATTTATCATGTTTACATACACAAACACAGACATAATTTAAAAAATGGTATTTTCTGACCCATGGAGGTCTAAAACATTAAAATCTCGAGGTCAAATTTTTGGATGATTACAGTATTTTCCCTACGAGAAAGTAAATCGGACACAGGGACATCTAATCCATTGAAATTCATCAAAAATCTTGTGGTCGGTATTTTTGGATGATTACAATACTTTCCCTATACTTCGTATACAAGAAAATAAAAATATAACGTCTGGAGCAGTTGTATACGAAACTATGTTATATGTGAAGACACACCAGATCTCACCAGATCTCACTCCCTGGGACTTTTGTTTTTTATTCCTGAAATTAAAATTGAGACTGAGGGGAAGACGATTTGCTGTCATGGAAGAAATCCAGCAAACACACACACACACACAGATACAGACAGACATAATTCCAAAGATGGTATTTCCGTACTCAGGGAGATCTAAAACGTCGAGATTCATCAAAATCTCGACATCAAATTTTTGGAACGATTACAATACTTTCCCTATACCTCGCATATGAGGAAGTAAAAAGCCTTCAACTCGATAATCATTTGTTATTTTTAAGGTCCTCACAAACATGAAGCTATGCAAATACAAAGAGTTTCTAGAACTTGGATTTACCAAGCTCCACTCTGCCAAGCCACTTGAACGTGACATGGACTCAAAAGCATGACAGCATCACTTCTCCAGTTTGCCCCTCAGATCTTCCTTTTATCCGCTAGGCCTCTGTCCACTTTGCTTTGATTATATTCTGTTTAATTTGATGTCTCTTTGTATGCATTTTTGTCACCATGTGATTCTGTAGGTGTTTCTGCACTTGCCAGGTATCCCAGATTGTTCATATTCTCTAATTCATTCTCGTGTGGGTTTGTAATTTACCGTTTATACTCACGTTACCGTATAATTTCCAGTATTTTAGAATGTCGGTCGTATAAGTCGAATGTGGAAAACTCACGCTATTGGTCAGAGAGATTATGCTATGCTAACGCCCTCCTGAGAGAGTAATATGGAAAATAAAAAGTCATTCATTCATGTATTAGCATAAGTAGATATAAAACTTATAAGTATTAGACTTCTGCGGTGGGCTGGCACCCTGCCCAGGATTGGTTCCTGCCCTTTGCCCTGTGTTGGCTGGGATTGGCTCCGGCAGACCCCCGTGACCCTGTGTTCAGATTCAGCGGGTTGGAAAATGGATGGATGGATGGATGGATGGATGAAGTATTAGACTTAGTGTGACCTTTAACACAAATTAAGTATGCTAAGCAAATAGTTAAATAAAAGCATCTGCCATATTTCTTTTTAAATTGAGCTCAGAAGTGAAACCACCAATGTCTGATAAACCGAGGAGGACGGAGAAGGGGGAGAATGATGGAATGGAGGCAGCCCGAGGTCGGAGAAGGAGGAACACCTGCAAGCTGAAGGCCGGCTAGAATATAAGGGGAGCAAGAAGTGGGGGTGAATCTCAGAACACGGTGGTTTCTATAAAAAGATTTTAAAAAGCCAGCTGCAGAAGGGAGTCAGAATGAGCAGCGAATGAAAGGTCTTGAGCGAGCGAGGTCGGGATGATAAGAAATGATTATATAAACTGTAACCTTTGGCCTGTTCAGGGCTCAGCTCAGTTTGGCCTAATTGGGTTGAGTCCGCATTATCGTTTTATTGCAATAAAGCTAATTACTCTGTTTGCCTATCCTTCGACTCCTAGAGCCTTCTTTCAAGGTGAGAATCTTCGGGGTATTTTACGCTTCCACAGTAACCACAGAGCAATGTGCCCATGTGACCACATGGTACTAACTGAACTATTCCGATGCGACGTTTGCACTGTATCTCACACCCTCATACACCTTTATCATAAGAGCATCCCTTGTCTGCAATGAAACGTTCGATCAGAAGAAAATATGAAGCTGGTTTTAAATGAAAAGTCGTTGAAGTGGCAAAAGAAATTGGTAACTGCACTGCTGCAACAAAATTCGATGTGTCTAAGAAAATGATGCGAGATTGGAGCGGGGCAAGAAGATGTAAAAAAAAATAAAAATTAAGTGTCGCGTTTTTGAACGGGCGTATAAGGCGGGGTCTGATTTTATTATCGATTTTTCGGGTTTCAAGACCCGACTTATACGTGAGTATATATGGTAGTTGAATGGTTTGATTAGTGGTTTTGATTTTGTCATAGAAGATTATGTGTCCTAATCCTTGGCTCTCATGTCTATGAGAGTTACTGGTCAATGAGATGTTCACAATGCCCAACAACGGTGAAGAACAAAGGCGGCTGAAAGGAAAGAAGGAATGATTTGGACTGTGCATATGGAGGAGACACACTTATCAAACTCTGTCGCCATCATGGGTGTCTCTTCAATGTTTCATTTTTGTCTCACTTTGACTATTTGATTGGTTGCCAAAATGAGGTCCTCACGCAGCACAATACGGGATTTAGAGCCATGATAAGTTGGGCTATCGGCACAAAAAGACAGAAATGCACAGTGACAATCGAGAAGATCATCAAATACTCAGAAGCTTTGCTTTCACATCCTTCCATCGCTAACTATTTACAAAATATAACAAGTATGAACCACCGTTTTTCTTTAACTTGATTTGTATCTGCTTCTTATTTTAGGACTGTAGGTCCGCGTATTTCACTTGTTTCCTGTATTTTTCTTTGAAGGGTTTGGAACAGAAGCTACCCTACTATGCTTGATTTCTTTTGAAGTTCCTATATGTCGTTTTGAATGACCACATTGCAGAGCTCTTCACTCTGCTTTCTGTCTGCTTATTGCTACTAGAACTCATTTTCAAAATGCACAATGAAGTAGAGCTTTCTTTGATGCTCATAGTTATTGAACTGAAACGTTTCTTGACAAAAAGAGGTTTGATTTTCAGGCTTATTGAGGAAGAAACTCACCATTAAGCATTTGCAAATTTTCTCTTGTGTCTTCTTCCATTGCGTTCTTGGCGTGCTGTAATGCTAGAAGATATTCAGAGATAAAGAATACCGCCGTCGTGTACACACTGAATTCATTATTACTTTCTATTAATTATATTTCAGATCATTTGTAAATATTAGAATCTTCTTCTTAAGGAGAGCGTGGAGTACACGGCTATCAAGGACAATACAGGAAATACTCAACTGAATTATCCAGAATTCTTCAGGGCTCCAATATATAATTTATGTATACACTGAGATATGAGGGGGGACCCAAAAATTGACAGAATCGGTCAACAGTGCGGGAGTAGAGTGTAGTTATCGACTATGCCAGCGGTTCTCAAACTGTGGGGCGCGCCCGATGTAACAAAAAAGGGGGTGGGAATGTTGCCATATATGGCATAATTTCGCTATTCGTAGGGAAATTTTAAACTATAGCGGTGTATCGGCAGCAAAAAATATAGGAATAAATTTTATTAGTGTTTCAAAAAAATGTTAGGGGGGCGCGATTAAACCTGTTATGAAAACTCGGGTCGCAAATACTTAAAGGTTGAGAAACGCTGGACTATGCTGTTACGAATATAAAATGCGTCATTGTGCTGCGCTGAATGAGATGAATATTTCTGACATTTATTCTACGATCGTGCGTGTGACTTCGGCGATTTTTTTCCCCACAAGCCGAAAAAAGCATGTTAGGTTGTTTTGACCATCTTGACAACGAGGATCAGGTTTTTTGAGATTGATGGGCTTGATGATAAAGTATTTATTTCCCCATGAAGAGCACTGTGGATCTGAAACATTGCACTGAACTGCTGAGGCATCTGTGGGAAAGCAATAGAAAAAAAATCGTGAGTGGTCTCCCCTCGACTTTCTCGTATACTCAGATATGGGGATGAATATTTGAGGAGTAAACTGCAAGACAATGATTATATTTTTATATTATATGCATTAAAGAACCATCAACAACAAATCAAATCAAATTATTAATATATTTAACAATTATTATAAAAGTAAAGTGGAATAAATCGGACTCTGTAGCTGCATGAATAAAAAGTACCACTTCCGGTTAGTGGAAATAGGCCAAAAGTCGAAATCTACGTTTTGTACCTAATACTTGTGTGCAAAATTTTGGTTGACCTAAGTGAAAGCGTACTCAAGTTATTATGTTTACATACACACACACAGACATAATTCCAAAAATGGTATTTTTATACTCAGGGAGGTCTAAAATATCGAGATTTATTAAAATCTTGAGGTCAAATATTACAATATTTTCCCTATGAGAAAGTAAATTGGACTCAGGGAGGTTCTAAAATGTTGAGATCCATCAAAAATCCCAAGGTTGGTATTTTTGGACATTTACAATACTTTCAGGAGACGGAAGTGGAGGTGACAGAGTTAAAGATGTTAAGATTGGCTTTGGGTGTGATGAGGATGGACAGGATTAGAAATGAGGACATTAGAGGGTCAGCTCAGGTTGGAAGGTTGGGAGACAAAGTCAGAAAGGTGAGATTGGGTGGGTTTGGACATGTGCAATGGAGAGATGATGAGTATAATGAGAGAAGGGTGCTAAGGATAGAGCTGCCAGGGAAGAGGAAATGGGGAAGGCCTAAGAGAAGGTTTATGAATGTGAAGAGAAAGGACTTGCAGGTGATGGGTGTGACAGAGCAAGATGGAGAAGACAGGATGATATGGAAGAAGATCGTCCGCTGTGGCGACCCCTAACGGAAGCAGCCGAAAGAAGAAGAAGAAGACAATACTTTCCCTATACTTTGTATATGAGAAAGTAAAAATATAACGTCCAGAGCAGTTGTGCATACGAAACTGCACATTACACCACAATGGTGCACTGGCACACACCACGCTATCCATCAAAGAAGTTTTGAGCAAAAACAATGTGATTGTTGCTTTACCAGATCTCACTCCCTGGGACTTTTGTTTTTTGTTCCTGAAATTAAAATTGAGACTGAAGGGAAGACGATTTGCTGTCCTGGAAGAAATCCAGCAAAAAATAATTGCAGGACACGATAACAAAAGGTGAGTGCAGGAAACGTTAACAGGAATAGAAGACATGCTGGGACAAGTGCATTGCATCTATTATTATTATTTTGACTCTGATGAAAAGGGAATTGCTGTAAGTTATATCATAAAGATTTTTTTTTTAACAATTCCAGAATTTTTTGGGTCCTTCCTCATATTGGTGTTCTTTGTAGAACCGTGAACAGCTTAAGTGAACTTCACTATCTTGTGATCATAAAAGGCAATTGTGCAAACAAATAAACATTACGTGTTGAAATTTCAATTAAAATAAAATTACTCTGAAGAAGACTAACGGTTTACTGTGTCACGCATGTGTGTCGGAGGATCTCCTCACGGGGCCACAGGGGGTGCCATCGCTAACATTGTCTTCTCCTTCTCTCCCCACAGCATCGAGAAACTGCCCAATGAGGGCATTTAGCCCCGCCCCTTCTGGTTCCCCAACCATAAGAATCCCAGCTGCCCAGAAGGAGGTGTCTTTTCAGCCAGAGTGACCCGCCAGATGGACAGACCCTAAAACTTACAGCTAAAGCCAAACCTTTTCTTTTGTTTTTATTTAACCTCAAAAATTTAGAATGCTTCAAAGTGTTATTTGGTTGTCAAATTAAAGTGGGATGACCAGGTTGGCCTCCCAAATCTTTATTTTTTACCATCCAGTCATTCCTGCTGTCAGCCACAACTGAAACACCCTGTCTATTAACTGAGGCACCTACTCTGCTACCACATACACACAAGGAACCACCTAGGCCAGTGTCACACTACAGGACTCAACAGGACTTGGAGTTGGTCAACATCTAAAGTTACTGCAGTTGCTTAACCTCACATTTCAACCAAGAATAGCGGAGGGTAGCAGATTGCACAGTTCCCTTAGAACTTTCAATTGTGAATCCAGATCTTTTGTTGAACCTCAAACCTACCACAATATCACCTTATTGTAACAGCAATTCAAAGCATCAGAATGCATGATTATGTCTCTTGGCCCATCACTTGTCTTGGTCCACTCTGTAGTGGTACGACAAACACAAAAATTCAAACAGACTCCTGCACTGGTTCTAAAGTTCAAGGAGCCTGTACTCTGTCTGCACAGTCCAGAACACTCACTTTTCTTCTTTCCTTGCCAATGTTCCATACTAAACGTGGGCATGGCTGGACTACTGGCTAGAGGTTGCTGCAAAACTAATGAATATGTATAAAAATATTTGGTCTTTATTTCTCAAATGAATATTCATGACACCTGACTAGCTGATCCAAACCTCTTTAACGCCCTTCCCATACTCCTTGAGGGAACTCGTCGTCTGCTAGCTGCCTGAGGAGTGTGGCTGTTGGAATCGTTATAACCACGGGCTGTCAGAACGTAAACTGCGAGAAGTTCTTCAGCAGAGACTAGCGGCAGAATTGTGGATTCAAGGTCTAGTGAGAGCGAAACATAAGGAGGGGATGATTTTGCACAAACGCTACACTATGATATCACTTCCGGATATGCATGCAATAACAAGAGCTTTGGGCAACTTTCTATGCTGCTGTTCACTGAACATATGAATTAGCAAATAAATACAGCATGGAAGAAGAAGCAGCAGCAGCAGCAGCAACTGAAGAAGAACAAGAAGAAGAAGCAGATGAAGAAGAAAAAGAAGAAGAAGGAGCAGCAAAGGAAGAAGAAAGAGGTCTAAGAAGAAGAAGTAGACAACAAAGAAGAAGAAGCTGCAGCAGATAAAGAAGAAGAAGGAGCAGCAGATAAAGAAGAAGAAGGAGCAGCAAAGGAAGAAGAAGAAGGAGCAGCAAAGGAAGAAGAAAAAGGAGCAGCAAAGGAAGAAGAAGAAGAAGAAGAAGAAAGAGGTCAAAGAAGAAGAAGAAGACAACGAAGAAGAAGAAGCTGCAGCAGATAAAGAAGAAGAAGAAAGAGGTCTAAAATGAAGATGTATAAGATGAAGTCAAAGAAGAAAGAACAAGAAGCAGCAAAGGAAGAAAAAGAAGAAGCAGCAGAAGAAGAAGAAGAAGCAGATGAAGAAAAAAGAAGAAGGAGCAGCAGAGGAAGAGGAAGGAGAAAGAAGTCTAAAATGAAGATGTCTAAGATGAAGTCAAAGAAGAACAAGAATCAGCAGAAGAAGAAGAAGAACAACAACAACAACAACAACAACAAGATCTCATAGAAACCTGGAAATGAAATGCAATGCAGTTAAGTCAACATCTTCCAGCCCACACACCTGCCACCGTTAGAGAGACTCCCAGTCCTGATGCTACAGGGTGATCCTCGAGTCCTTTTCTGTATTTCACGCAGTAATATGTGCCGGTATCGCTGACTTGGACATCCTTCATCAGGATGCTGAAGTTGACAGTCGTTGACTCGTACACCCAGGTCACTCTCGGGTCATTCGTCTCACCTCTCGTGGGGACTGCGGAGTAGAGGTGAGTCCGTGTGCTGCCAGCCTCCTTGTACCATCTCACCGGCCCCAGTGGCTGGTCACCAGACAGGACACAAACTAACGTGACTGTCTTTAATTCTTCTGTTTTCAGTGACTTCTGAGGCTGAAGGATCTGTAGACCTGCAAAATTTTATCATATCATGAATAAAAGATAAAGGGAATGAAAATCTGTCCTAATACTGCTAAGAATATTTTCAATACCCTGTTAATTTGATGGTGCATTTCAAAGGACCACAGGAGGCACAAATCAGCCTCTTTCATGATCGTTGATGAATCTAAAATGAAAAGATCATCGAAAGAACAAAACCCAGTCTGCTGTCGGTGTGTGATCTGCAGCCAAGGCGACCTTCCTTTATCCTGGATGTTAATAGACAGGAACTGAGGATGGAGCAGGTCAATTGAGAAGACTAGACAGAGTTACTTTAAAGCAATAGCAGAATGTATTAAACAAATCAGTAAACAAATCTTCTTTAAAATCGGTGCCATTGAAATCAAACAGCGTCTTGGATGCCAATAACTAAATCCAAATAACTACGCTTGAAACCATTGAGTTCACGTCACACCATTGTGTTCTTTTTATTTCTCATTGTGTTCTCATCAGAACTCAAAACCTCAGCCCACTGCATTCCACTCTGCCACCCCCTCTGGTACCCGCAGATCTGGAGCTGTCACCTCACCGCCACTCTGCCAGCCCTCACTAGGATGCCACCGTGTTTTGGCCACCCTACCTTCTCCTGGTTCCTGTGTTCTCTCCGTCTGTGTCTACTCAATCATCACACGGCCGACACGGACTTCACCACACACAGGATCCTCTTCACGGCCCCCGGTTTGGCTCCTCTTTAAAAATGGCTCCTCCTGGTCGATGCGCCCCTTTCACTTCTCTCGTTCTTTTACCTCCCCATCATACTCCAATAGATTTCTCTCACACACTAATTTTCTTTTCCTTCTGCACTAATCCTGCTTCTTTAAATTCCCCTCCTCTCGCAGCTGGAGCTTGCTAGTCACTGCGCCTCTCGGTAAACTTAATCTCACACACGCCTGTGCTGAAAAAACTTTTAAGAATATTTCAAAATTAAAAGACCCCCCAGCCATCGACTCACAACAACATGTAGCCCGGTGATTCTCAACATGGGGCACACGCCCCACTGGGGGGAAATTTGATTTTCTAGGGGAGCAATTCGAGAATTTAGGTACGTTAAACAATTTATAGAATGAAAAAACAGAAATTCATTGTTAAAAATGAAAAAAAAAATGTATATATTTATATAAACATAGAAGGGATGGTGAAGAACCCTTTAATTTATGATTTTACAACTGGCTTGGGTTTTTATACTTAGAAATCGTTTTTACCATTAAAATAATATGAATTGTAAAAATGATTATAAAATTTTGCAATATAACAAAAATATAAAATGATTAAAATATTACAGAAAAGGCTGTTGTTAAAGTTATTTTATATTTATGAATATCACATCTCTTATATGTTTTCAAAACTGTATTTGCTGTATTTTCATATTACTTCATATTATATATATATATATATTAACAATTTCTTAGTGATTTCTTTGTCCGTACTTCAGCTGTCCTTTCCCTCTTTTGTTTTCATGTTCTTTGGAGCTTGTTTAGACCAAATTAATGACATTATGGGCTTCCTCCACGTGAGCAGAAGTTCACTTTGTGAATAGGTAATAATAAAAAATGAGGTACATGTTACAGTGGGGGACATCATGATTTTAGAGAGGACAGGAGGAGCCCGGCCAAAAAAAGGATGGGAACCACTGGTGTAGCCGCAACCAGTTCTCATGGTAGAGCTGATTAAAACAGTAACCTAAATTATTATTTGTGCCATTGTGAAAATAACAATGAAATAATGCTAAACAAAATTCACTTTAACAAACTTCCACCTCTGCATGTTCTTGATAGATAGATAGATAGATAGATAGATAGATAGATAGATAGATAGATAGATAGATAGATAGATAGATAGATAGATAGATAGATAGATAGATAGATAGATAATGAAAGGTGCTATATAATAGATAGATAGATAGATAGATAGATAGATAGATAGATAGATAGATAGATAGATAGATAGATAGATAGATAGATAGATAGATAGATAGATAGATAGATAGATATGAAAGGTGCTATACAATAGATAGATAGATAGATAGATAGATAGATAGATAGATAGATAGATAGATAGATAGATAGATAGATAGATAGATAGATAGATAGATAGATAGATAATGAAAGGTGCTATATACTAGATAGATAGATAGATAGATAGATAGATAGATAGATAGATAGATAGATAGATAGATAGATAGATAGATAGATAGATAGATAGATAGATAGATAGATAGATAGATAGATAGATAGATAGATAGATAGATGCCCAGGAGGCTCTCCCTGCTGGACTGTTGACTGTCATGACTGATGATATCAAATGCAGCACTGAGGTTTAGCAGAATTAATTTGCAGATTTGCCCCAAGTCTTCTTTTGTTAGTAAAGTGTTTGTTACTCAAAGCTGAGAAGTTTCATATCGATAGTAAGCACCTTCTACTTTTTTTCACTTGCTAATGTGTATATTTACGTAGATATCTGATCTCCATCACTCACTTGAAGCCAGTCATCTGATTGTGATCGTCTGAGCGCTTCTTGAGGTTGCAGTAGGCGCTCGAGATAAGTTGGCTTTATAAACAATGGTTGTGGTTGTTCTTATTTTAAGACGCCCGCAGTGACGCCTCATGTAAGTCTTCGTCCACCTTTTGTGATTTTTTCCCATAATCCTCTGTCCTTTTCTTTAGAGCAATGCTGTACTCTCTTTTTCACATTTTCTTATATTAGAAATGTTGACTTTTTAAGCTTTAATTCTGGCATTAGGACTTGCTAATTGGTAAATCATCTTAGGCTTTGTAGTTCCTTTATTTGCTTAATAGTTTATTGTCAAAGATGAAAGCAAAAGAAGAAATTTGGCATATCTAAGTTTTATTTTTCTCATTTGAATTCAGAAAGTCGGAGAAGAACAGAAGCCCATTCAGGGTTAGAAAAGTCACACCTTTTTCAAGACAGTTTTAACTTCAGTTTCATTTTCTTAGTTAAGGTTGTGCTCATCAGATTTTCAGTTAGTTCGAGGTCAGTTGCTAAAAACAGAACCATAAACTGTGCTAATGAAACAGGAACAGATGCTTGCTGATGACAGCTAAACTGATCTGCAGATATGCGTCGCCATCATCAGGGATGTCTGTGGTCAGTGCACTTCAAACGGCCAGCATTTCCATAATAGGTGCTAACGTTTCAAAAAACTTTTCGTGACGCACGGTTCAAAATCGGGCAATCTATACCCCTACCTAAATCCTAAATGTAACGTCATCCTAATATTAAAATGAGTCTCCAAAATTCTAAATCTGCAGGCACATGGCTCCTTAATTTGTGTCACGATAATAGAAAAGTACCAGAACTTCTCCTTTTTCATTGTGCCTAAATGCCGAGTCCTAACAGGAGCCCCGCAAATGAAGCTTCGAGTTACGATAATTAAACTCACTAATTATGGCTGTGGAGAATGGAGGTGTGTGCCAGTTGCTTGGCATATACAACGGAGAACTTCTCTGTCCTCTCTATGTGTGTGTTATGAGACGGAGTCACCGGGAATCATCGCGATAGGAGTGAAATCACACGTGAGCTCAGAAATGGGGCAAACCATAAATCAAAGTTTACATCCATGAGGGAACGAAAAACACAAAATGAAGCCTAACGCTTGGCCTGATTGAGCTGCAGACTAACTAACCACCTCTTATGTCAGAAATGCGGCGATTGCGGCTACATGACATGTGTGGAGTCGCATGAAGGAAACATTTGGATGATCTGGACGAGAACAAGCCACTCAGCCCAACAAAGCTCACTAGTCGTATCCACCTAATTCTTCTGGAACGAAACAAAATGCGAACAATAAATTTTGTGAAAACAAACAAAAATGGTTAGCAAATCCCACAAAATGAATAAAAACACACATACAGAAATACGCAATTACTACAGCAGCGATCCTATAAACATGTAAATCAGAGGTTCTCACGGCCAGACTTGGTGCCCCCCTACACCTGCAGATTTTCACTCCAAACAGTTTCAAAAATCAGCGCGACACCACTTGTTTCTAACTGATCTCTTTGCTTAATTTGTATCCTTTTTAGATGTGCGAGGAACAACCAAACATTCAAATGAATTCTTTAAAAAACGCTATTGACCAACTTATGGCAATTCTATTTTAGTCACCATCAAAATACTCTCCTTGAGATTCAATACGCCTGTCGCGGCGCTTCTTCCGTTCCTGAAAACTAGTTTTTGTTTCCATGTCTAGAGTTCCAAACCCACCCATCCCAATCCCCAACAAATTGTTTGATTATTTTCTTCCACGATATGGCATCATCGTCCGATCAGCCACAGTTTTCATTTTGGACATAAAAATGAAGTCACAGATAACGAGGTCTGCTGAATTCAGGGAGAGCAATGCAAGAACGTCATTGTCTTTGGTCAAAAGCTCTTTGACGGACAACACGGTTTATGGCGGTAAGCTGTCAAGGTGCGAACTTTATCGTTACGTGCGCCACTGCTCCGGAGATTTTTTTCCCCCCACAAATGCTTCAGCAGTTCAGTGCAATGCCACGGATTAATTGTCTGCTCACGGGGAACAAACACTTTATTAACAATTTCAAGGAAGGAGTCGACAATAGTCGACACTTAAAGAACTGAAGGTTAACGGCCAAAAATATTTTATAGTTGTATCCACTAGATGGCAGCAAAGACCATGAGCTAAAGATGAATCGGCATTCGTTTTCATTACAGCAAAGCATCCAATGCCGGCAGTCGTTCTCGTTAAAAGAAATCCTGTGCCAGAGATGTGTTGTGTATTGTCGATGACTCGGATTCTGTACTCCCAGATGAGGAATTTGAGCTGTCAGAGGAGAGCGCTGCTGTGTTTTGTTACTTTTTCACAATCTGGGTAATAAAACGGAGTTTGTTGAAACAAAAAATACGATACCTCCAAATAGTTAAATGTCAAAACCCACAACCCTGTTGTCGTATCCAGGTGTTTGATTTGACAGGACGTGCTGCTGTTTGGCTTGGAAAAATAACGTCACACGCACGAAATGTCAGAAATACGCACTCGATCAACTCAGCACTACGCCGCTCGGAGGACTGATTAACAAGACTGTTGGCGCACGACACCTAGTGGCACAGTCGACATCTACCGTCTACTCCCGGGCTTCTGACCGATTCTGGGAATTTGGTACCCCGTTTTATTTGCATAACACGAGATCCATCATTTATTATCACAGTGTCTGCCTGTCTGCTTGAAACAACTGTGTCCAATGGACTACTGACGTCATTGATATTTCCTGCTCGTCTTCTTCAAGACGGTGAGTCAGGAATGTTTGATTTTTATTTCGGTGTCTCAAATAGAGTAGGCCTACGTTGTACAAATATTTAAATTATTTAAAAACGTGCCTTTTAAATGCAGCAGTGTTTTTTTCTCAAAATATAAAAAATATTCTGTGCAATCTCAATAATGCAAAAAATTAATCTTTGAAATTTATCTTGAGTTTATTTTATGATTGTAGACATGGGCACTGATTTTTTCATGAATATTAGGAAGGGCAAAAATTGATGGTCTTCAACATACATAATAATCCAACAGCAACAACAGCCATAATAATAATAATAATCTATTATATTAAAAGGTTTTCTGCCGTGTCTGTGTTAAGCCTTGACCACGCCCCTCCACATCGCTCGGCCAATCATGACCCCTGCTGCGCACATCCTCTCTCCGTCCCACCCCGTGACACACTCAGTCCTAACTCGGCCTTCAACGCAGTCGATAATAATATCAAGGCAGAAAAGCAAATCATCCATTCAACGTCGAATTCTATTTATTTATGTATTTATTTACGTCTTATTGATTTTATTAAAATCAAATAACATTCCATACAGGCAAGTCAAGTTTAGCAAAACTAGGTTTGAAATTTAGATTGCGATAGAAAAACAGCAGCAGGAGCTGGTAATGAACATTGAAAAAAAGAAAATGAACAAAAAAGAGCTGCTGTGTAATAAAAGTCAAGAACAAAGAGAATAGTCCAAAAAACGAGAAAGAGAAAAATATCCCAAACAATATGCGAGCAGAAATGCAAAAAAGCAACGTTTATAGAATGTAGGTTAGAAGAAAGTAATTTGTAATATCATTTTTGACAAGGCGTTTAATGTAATTTCATTTTTATTTACTTTTTATTATAGTTACATTTTACTTTTTTTAGTTCTTCTTTTACTTTTTACTATGTTTTATTATTAATTGGTATTTAAAATAGACAGTTGTAGTGAAATACTCAAGTAAGTTCATTTTGAAATATATACACTATTTATTTATTGGTCGATTGACTGATTGATTGGCTGTATTGTCAGCCCTGTGAGTCTCTATTCTTGTTTTTTTTATATTTCTGCTGCTGTATTTATCTGAATTTTCCAATGGGATTAATAAAGAGGATCTAATTTAATATAATTGTGACTCTTCCTTGGTATTGCTTTGGGATTTTGTCGAGGGATCGTCAAGACCAGCTTTAGCATTTGTAGGGGATGCTGCCTCTTTGCCCCCTTGCAGATGCCCCCTATCTGCATATTTATATGTGTCTCTTTGATGAAACAAACAAATAAGAAATACAAATAATTCAGGTATAAAAACTGTTAACCAAGTCCCTAAATGCCCCCAAATGGTATGCTGATAGGTTTCCTGTTTTCAAAGAGTGCATCAGCTCACTGTTCAGTTTATTTCTGTATCGCGCTCTCCACCGACTTTATACACGTTTAACACGTTTATATATAATGATCTCTTCACAGATTACTAGCCGTATAGCGACTTCAAGCAAAGAAACATTAGCTTACAAAGCAGCTCGGAACTGACATACGTGAAGCCACACACTGTCTGTCTATCAGCATTACTATTTTATGAATATTTACATTTAGAAGAAACTCAGAAGTTTGCATTTATCCATCCATCCATTTTCCAACCCGCTGGATCCGAACACAGGGTCACGGTGGTCTGCTGGAACCAATCCCAGCCAACACAGGGCACAAGGCACCAACCCACCGCAGGACACACACAAACACACACTAGGGCCAGTTTAGAATCGCCAGTCCACCTAACTTGCATGTCTTTGGACTGTGGGAGGAAACCCACGCGGGGAGAACATGCAAACTCCACGTAGAGAGGACCCGGGAAGCGAACCCAGGTCCCCAGGTCTCCCAACTGCGAGGCAGCAGCGCTACCCACTGCGCCCGTTTGCATTTATTTATTTATTTATTTAATAGCTTTTAACGAGTCAACTTTCCTGTTCCTCTTTTCGTTTCAATTTACTTTTTTTATCTATTGAGTTTGCTCTCTTCATTGTATCCAATGAGCGGTGCAGTCACAGACGCTAAATGCACAAGTTCATGTGAGTGTTAATCAGTAAGAACATTGAAAACAAGAAAAATAAAACTTTGAAAACAAGAAAAATAAAAACTTTGAAAGCAAGAAAACAAAACACACACACACACAATTCATCCCTTGAAGCACACAGAAATGTGTCGGGCCCTTATCATATAAAACTGGCAGAGCGCAGGTCCTTGATAGAGGGACCGAGGCCAGTGGGACAGTAAGACAGGCAGACACAATTTGACAAAAAGGTGCAATTTATTGTGCAATAAATGGCAAGAATAGCCCCAAAAAGTGCAAGTAGTAAAAAGGTGAAAAAAAAAAAACTCAGTAACTTTTAAAATGTAGTAAAATGTACAATAAATATCTCAGGCAACAAAACAAAATGTTATGAAAATTATTGTTATTATTGTTCCATCTGGGTACTTCAGTCCCAGCACATTCAACCTTTACTAGACTCATGGCCCCAAACAAACCTGGACGTCATACCCTCCACCCAGGCCACGTTCTGTCCCGTCCCGTCCTCGCCTTTTACTGTACCGAGAGGCTCCAGCAATCCGCTGAAAAGGGACCTGGACACCCATTCCCCAGTCACGCGCCCCGTGCCCCTTTAAACCAGGGAGTTACCTACGCACGCGCGCGCGCGCGCACGCACATCTGATCACCAGACCGCGCTAGTTGACGCTCGCTCACGTACACCTGCCGACGTCTACACGTCGCTTCTTATGCCCGATCAACTGCACCTCCTCAGCCGGGAGGAAAAGCAGCAAAAAGATTTAAAAAATGCACTTTTTAAAACTTTTATTGCACTTTCCTATCCTGCCGACTCAAAACCCGCGGTAGCACGCAAGCTAAACTCCCCGAGGGCCGTTCGAGGGGAGACGCCAGCAGCGCCTCTGAAATCCTCCCAAGACGCGTCACCCGGTAGCCGTTGACCTTGTGCATCTGAAAGCACGCAGGCTCGTGCCATTTCTCAAACTTGTATGTAGTGCTGGAATGTTGTACCGTGTCAGCCGTGGAGCGCCAACACCAAGGAGACTGTATTTTCTGAGAATCCTCAGAAAGAACCATCTCCCCAAAAATCTGCTTCTTGCTGTTTATTACTGTTCCATCGAGAGTGCGCTCACGTACGGACTGTGTGTGTGGTACGGCAGCTGCACTTCCTCAGAAAGGAAAACACTCCACAGGGTCGTTAGGGCAGCGGAGAGAACAATTGGCTGTACCCTCCCCACTCTGGAAGAAATCTACACCTCCCGATGCCGCAAAAAAGCAATAGACATTTCACAGGATTCATCACATCCCGGTCACTGCCTCTGCCAGCTTTTGCCATCGGACAAGATAAACAGAGGAATAGCTAATAGCATAAAAACAGGTTACGACCAATAAACCACTTCAAATTGTAACAACTTAAAAAATAGATTTACTTTAGTTTAAAACAAGTGAATTACACCCAATGACTCAAAATAATTTGCCTCAACTTATAAATTGTGGGTTCAATAAGGTAAAAAGAATTATATTGGTTCAGATTGATAATATTAAGTGTGAATCATTACTTTAATTATTTTAAGTTGAATGGAGGTTATAGTTTTTTCAGTGGGACTCTGCTCTGTTGGGCCCTTTAGCAAGGCCCTTAACCTGCAATTGCTGAGTGCTTTGAGTAGTGAGAAAAGCACTATATAAATGCAAAGAATTATTATTATTAAGATGTCTCACTTAAAGGTTTTCTAATATTGCTTCTGTCCTAGTGTGTATATAAACACAGGGAATTCCAGTTTCTGATGTCACATCTTGCCTGAAGAAGGGGCCTGAGTTGCCTCGAAAGCTTGCATATTGTAATCTTTTTAGTTAGCCAATAAAAGGGGTCATTTTGCTTGACTTCAAACTTGTATTAATATCACTGAGGACAGACGGGGCACAGTTAATTCAAATCATCGGGACGCCTCTGGGAGGAACCTGCCCTGCAGGAAGCTGGTGAGGGCAATGATACCCCTACATTGTTGTGGAGGGAGCTGCATCTTCACAAATTGCTTTGCTATATTTTGTAAAATATTAAGACACCCAGTTTGTAATTTCTGTATTAATACAAAAAATTAAAAAAAAACAGGGAAATAATAATGATGGAGTCCAGAAAAAAAAAAAAAAACAGAGGAGTTGGTTGGGATGAACAGAAGGCCACAGGACTGAAGGTGAGATTTAGGGCTTTCAAGATTTTGTTTTTCTTTTTACTGTCTGTATTAGGATTGTGTGTTTGTTGATATGTTTTGTTGTTTAAATAAACTGAAACAAAATATACAGGAAAATACAGAGGTAAATATTTATAAGAGTTTTATCTTGGTTTATTTTATGCAGCATGGTTTATAGTGAACACTGGAAAAGATAAAAAGCTGAGATTCTTCATATATTAATATTAGGAATAAGAATTTGAAATGAGATGATGGTTACTGCAGTGTCCTACATATCTGTGTAAACTCGAGAGTTTAAATAAAAGTTCTTTATTTGACTAAACACTGTAAGCACCGTTGATGGTAGGAAAACAATCTGCAGAAAATGAAAAGAATAAAATAAACTAAATTGTTCCTTCAAAGAATAATATGTCTCTCATTAGTAAATCATTTAGAAACATCCTAAATTATACGTTTGCTTATTTTCAAATACTTATAAATGTAATCGAATGATAAGGAGCACATTCAAATACATAATTTATACATTGCTAATTTTATGCTTTTTTTATTATTGTTTTATTTAAGAAGATGAACTTAATATCAAAAACACCACCCAACCAAGCTAATAAAAATAGATAGATAGATAGATAGATAGATAGATAGATAAAAAATGTAATAGTAAGCTCTGAAGATAATCTAGAAAACTCAACACTTAATAATAACTTTCATTAATTAGTTGCTATTAAGATTATAAAATGTATAACAGGTTATTAGGATAATGTTTATTTAAAAATATAGGTTTATAGGGCTGTATCATGCACAGAATCCAGCAAAATTATTATTTGTACACATCAATTTACAAGCAACACATCACCATACTCTGGCACCATGATTACTAATACTGTATATATATATATATATATATATATATATATATATATATAGATAGATAGAGAGAGAGAGAGATTTATATATATATATATATATATATATATATATATATATATATATATATATAATGTATGCATATACATATATATATATATATATATATAGAATCCACAAGAACTAAGCTTTGTAAAACTTAACTTAATAAAACTTAATGAAATCAATATAATCCAATATATATATAATATATATATGTGTGTTTGTGTGTGTACATATAGAAATGTACAGAGAGAGAGAGATTTATGTATGTATGTATATATATATATATAGTATATATAGAGAGAGAAATTAGATATACATGTCATTGAATGATAATTTGTAATTTGAATTGTAATAACTTTCTTAAATAAGTCACTAACAAACATAAAATGCTTCTTTACTTGACTACTTACTATACATTTTGCATTTATTAGTTGAAGGTCTTCCTGCAGTTCCTAATCTACAGTTCAAATTTTTCATTTATTAAGAAAGTTATTAATAAAAGCATTATCCAAAATGACAAGTGCCGCATTACGTTATAACAAGTATATCCAAAGAGAGGTAACAAAATGTGCCGGCGAACACAAAACGACATCTGTGAGAAGTGCAGTACCTCGACTGTAGCTGAGCAGCAGCAGGACAGAAGCGCCGAAGAGGATGTGAAGTCCCATCGCTCGTGAACTGGAGAAGTGCGGACTCAATCGACAGAACCACAGAGCTGAGGTGGACAGGAAGGACTTTCAATATGCGCCGTGTTAAAAAAGCCAAAGAGCTGAGAGGGAGAGGCTCTGTGGTTGGAGATGTGGAGAAGCAGGTTGTCGCTTTGCTTTCATAATGAGCCAAAAAACACAAACGGTTGTTTGGTGGGGAGCAGGAGCATCCACTGCTTACAGCACATCCACTTTCATTGCCATTTAATCACCTTCACATGTTACAGGGGGCAGAGCCAGTGACGATGTGCCAGCCAGACTTTTGGTCCATCAGTGAGACACCCACACGCAGGTCAGTTCAGATCCTCACCAAACCAGACATGTCTTCAAGGACATGGGAGGTAAACTGGAGTACCCAGAAGAAAACCCGGGTGACACAAGCAGAGGCTGCTATCACGGTACAGACCAAAATGAACAGAAACAGGATATTTGAACAACTGTGAGTAATGTCTCTGCCACCATGCCCTTATATTTTGTTTTATTGCTTCACTCCTGTCAGCAGTGTATATTTTGATTAATAATTTTAAAGAAGGCCAACATTGCTTTCCACCCCAACACCAGAATATTAACAAATCACACCAGAAAAATGTCAACATAATTTAAACATATTAAGCAACAAATATGACTGACTATTTACAAACACAGCAAAGAAAGGTAATGACAAACATACGAAACAAGCGCCATGAACAAAGACGATAAAATATACAGTCCCGAAAAAAGTCTCTCCTGTAAGTGGATCCTGAAGTGCAAAGAACAGTTAAAGAAAGGGAAGATGTGGTGGAATAATCCTCCTTTTGTAAACTGCTTCCAAGAAAAATGGACAATGAGCACAGTCCTACCACCAGAGTCCAGAAAGTGAACGATCATATGAGCTGCGCCTCTTCACAAAGGGCAACTACAGGCAGGAATGGGGAGAAAGAAAAGTACCCGCCGCCACCCCAACTTCCAAAGGCAGTGCAAAATCTTCCACTGCTGCAGAAATCAAAGTTCGTAAAGGGTTTTTTGGGTACTTCCATTGATGAAGTTGGTGGAAACTGCTGTCCAAAAGTGCCGCCACATCCTTCTCTTCTGGTTTTATATGCACAGTGCCTACATCTCCACACTACATTTCCCACAAGCCCCAGGGCATCCGTGCAAACCCAGTTAAAGACACAGATGCCATGTTTACAAACCAGGTATCTGAGCTGCCAGTGGTTTTAGTAACATTTAACAATCACCAAGCAGGACATGCTATACATCAAGGAAGATCCTCTAATGTGGTCAGTGAGCACCGGTGGCCTCAATTCTAATCCCAGTGTGAGGTGGAAACAGCAGTGTGAATGTGCAGACTGGCAGATGAGAGCGCATGGAGCTTCATGGAAGATGCCACTGAAGATCGGAGGGTGACATTTGGGTGAGGCCAAGGAGGGAGACCGCCCTTCCATTAGCAGAATGACCATTATGGAGCAATGTTTCTTGCTTTTCAACCCACAAAATATTTGAAACCCTTAAAGCCTCATTGTAATGAGTTTCACATTTCACAGTTATGAAATTGCATGCAAAATTAATTTTAGGGGCAATTTTGTGAAACGGCAGGCATGGAACTCAAACAGAACTCTGTTTCCGTGACGGAAAACAACTTCAGAGATTTTGTATTTCTTGTTTTCTGTAAGTGACTCTGGGTGGGAGAGGTCAGACTTTTGTAACTCACCTTGACCCCAATTCTTGTGTTTCAAAGCCAGTCATTTTGCTACCACTTAATTTACTGCAAGGGCAGGTTAAAGTGAAACATTAATAACATGAAAGGCAAGGATGGGTCAGGCTTCAAAGAGAACACTAAAGCTGTAAGTGAAAGAGAAAGTAAAAGACTGAGAGTCGCTTAGAAATAGTGAAAGACAAAGAGGAGCCTAAAAACAGAGCTGGAGGCGTACTAGAAGTGAAAACCAATGAGGAACTGAAATCATGCGAGGAAGTTGTCCAGGGGCAGAGTGTTACAACAACGTGAGGCGTTCAAGTGACAATTTTTAATGTTGTCTATTTTTAAAAATGATTCTGGTAGTCCTGTACATCATACCCTATACTTAAACACAGTGCTGCTTCGTAAGTGTACTATGGGGTAACAGAGGACCTTAGATCAAAGGGCAATGATCGAGTCGTATGATTTGTACTTAAGTCGTATGTTATGGTCACCCGTGTAAGACTGGCACTGACTTATCAACAAATCAGTAAAACTGCAGGGACTGAACTTGAACTGCACAGAAGTGGAAGACTCAGATAAGACGTTTGCAAGTACTGGGGGTGGTAGAAGAGTCCTCTGTTGACAATAAGTTCAGCTCGCACCTGAGATTGTAGCTTCTTCTTCAGCATAATGGGGCAAGTTAGTGACATGGAATCTGACTGGACCCAGTGCAAGGCCTCATAAATGGAGCCATCACCAATGAGCTATGGGTAAAATGTATTTGGTGTCAATCATTGCAGAAACACCTGTACTCATTGGTGGACCCCAGTTGTGAATATTTAGTAATGGAGGCTGATCAAAGGAGCTATGGCTTAAAGGTGGCTGGTGCCTATCACTGTATTAAGACTCAGACTTGTTGGAGGACACCAGTAGCAGGTAGTCAATAATGGAGGTATCTCCAAGGATCTATGGCTAAAAGTTGGCTGGGGCTTATCATAACTGGAACTCCTGTACTCATTGGTGGGCACTAGTAGTGAGATGTATCCATGTAGGGACTAGAAATGCTGAATATTCTCATGAGGATGTGATTAAGTCGCCTCCTCTTGGTAGTATCTCATGCAGGAAAATTTCTTTAAGACTGGTGGTTGTTTCATAGTGACACCAACGCAAGACGTCAGGTCCTATTATGCTCAACTCAATAAACTTGGATAGAGAGAAATACACTATTTGTGTGTCCTAGGAGGGGCTAGCAGATATCTCTGTTGAGAACTTCACTCTCATCTGTGACGGTAGCTTCTGCTATAGCATATTGGGGCAGGTTAGTGACATGGCTTCTGAGCGGGCCCAATGCAAGGCCTCAGAAATTGAGGCATCTCCAAGGAGCTATGGCTAAAAGGAGGCTGGTGCCAATCATTGCAGAAACGCCTTTACTCATTGGTGGGCACCAGTAGTGAGATGTACTCATGTAGGGACTAGAAATGCTGGATATTCTCATGAGGATGTGATTAAGTCGCCTCCTCTTCGTAGCATCTCATGCAGGAAAATTTCTTTAAGACTGGTGGTGTTTTGTAGTGACACCAACGCAAGACGTCAGGTCCTGTTATCCTCAACTCAATAAACTTGGATAGACTGAAATAAGCTATTTGTGTGTCCTGGGAGGGGACAGCAGATATCTCTGTTGAGTACTGGTTCGACTCTCACCTGTGACGGTAGCTTCTTCTATAGCATATTGGGTCAGGTTAGTGACGTGGTGTCTGAGTGGGCCCTATGCACCGGCCTCGTTAATGGAGGCAGCATCATGGAGCAATGGCTAAAAGCTAGCTGGGGCTTATAATTGCAGACAGGGCCGGATTTTCCTATAGGCTAACTAGGCTTCAGCCTAGGGCCTCAAGATCAAGAGGGGCCTACATTCAAATTGTTAGCAAAATTAAAATTACCCTATTCTAAAAACAGTGAACACTAAAACACTGAACCGAAAATAAGGAGAAATTCTACGCATATGACTAATAAACAAACATAAAAATGTATTGGTCAATCACAGTAATGATGTTTTTTATTATCTCTCATGTAATTTACAAACTTAAAAATGGAAGGTGAAAGGGCCTCATAAGTGGAATAGCCTAGGGCCTCTTTTCATATAAATCCGGCCCTGATTGCAGAAACACCTGTACGCATTGGTGGGCACCAGTAGTGAATAGTTAGTAATGGAGGCTGATCAAAGGAGCTATGGCTTAAAGTTGGGTGGTGCCTATCATTGCAGGAACACTTGGACTCATTGGTGGACACCAGTATTGAGGAGTCTTAATGGATGCTGCCCCAGGGAGCTAAAAGCTGTTTGGTGCCTAACGAACTCTTGTACTTGTTATTGGATACCAGTAGTGAGGAGTTAGAAATGGAGAATGCTTCACCTATCATTGCAGGATCACTTGTACTCGTTGATGGACACCAGTAGTGAGAAGTATCCATGTAGGGACAAAAAATGCTGGATATTCTCATGGGGATGAGACTAAGGTGAATGGCTTCTTGGTGGCATTTCACGCAGGAGAAATTCTTCAAGACTGGTTATGTTTTCCATTAGTGACACTGGCACAAGAAGTTGTGTCCCATTAAACTCAACTCAATAAACTTGGATAGACAGAAATGGAAGACTCAAATAAGCCTTTTGTATGTACTGGTAGGGCATAGCAGATGTCTCTGTTGAGAATAAGTTCAACCCTCACCTGTGATGGTAGCTTATTCTATAGCATATTGGGTCAGGTTAGTGACATAGCATCTGAGTGGGGCAAATGCAAGGCCTCAGAAATGAAGGCTGCTCCAAGGAGCTATGGCGAAAAGGTGGTTGTTGCAAATCATTGCAGAAACACCTGTACTCTGTGGTGGACACCAGTAGTAAATAGTTAGTAATGGAAGCAAGTCGAAGGAGCAGTGGCTTAAAGGTGGTTGGTGCCTATCATTGCAGAAACACCTGTACTCATTGGTGGGCACCAGTAGTGAATAGTTAGTAATGGAGACTGATCAAAGGAGCTATGGCTTAAAGTTTGGTGGTGCCTATCATTCAAAGAACACTTAGAATCATCGGTGGACACCAGTAGTAAGGAGTCAGTAAGTTTAAAGAAAGAAACCATCTGTCCAATTTTACCAGCATGGTTTCCTGGTTGGATTGAAAGATTCCATAAGACCATAAAGGTGGCAGGTACAGCAGCAGCTGAAAGAAAAACACCAATGTGTGAGGAGCTTGGTGAGTCTAGGAGGTTGAGTTTTGGTCAGCCATAAAAGAGAATCTGACAACCTACTTTATTTGACAACAAAGTTGTCAACTGCAAGTGGAGTCTCAGAGCCCCAAAACACAGAGACAACTTCACAGACACACATCTCAGGTTGAAGTATACACATTTATTTCATAAAATACCTTCAAAGTGGCATTTAACTTGATTTCTAATATTTCAAATATTTGATGCAATTCTTCTTGTTTATTATGTTTTCCTACCACATGAATGAAATCATCATCATGAATATCCCAAATTTGGGCAGGTTATGCTAATTTAGAATTTATTGTTTTTTGTAAATGCATGTGGGGTGGAGTAGCGCATGGCTAGTGACATCACTCACGTGTGAAGCAGACAGTAACAAAGAGTAAGCAAGTGTGAAAGTTCTGCACAGAACCCTCTGATGTCAGATTGACCTCGAAAAACACCATGGAGCTCCAGTAAAAAAAAAAACGTTTAAGATGGCAACACAGTGAATTTCCAGGAAAATATCAGATGAACTACGTCACCAGTGATCACAGAATATTCGCTGTGAAAAATGCTTTGGTGAATTTCAACGAGCAACACTAGTGATCACCTTATTTCTATCGGTATGTGAAGCCCAGCATCTGTGCTATTGCCAGGGCGTTATACCATCCAGCATCCACAAGAGGGATGAACAAAAGTGGCCAGCATAACGTGTGACGTGCTTCTGAGTGTCACATTGGCTGACGTTGGAATAGGGATGAAATGACTAATGAAGAAAAGCAACAAGAAGCACAAAGAATTAGGGATGTAAGGCATACCCGTTGATCAGAGGCTGGTAAATGCAAGACAGCAACAACAACATTTATTTCTAGAGCACATTTTCAACTCAAAGTGCTTTACAAGATGAGGCAGAAAAGTTAAGACAAGATTAGGCAATACTAGGTAACAAAGAATAAAATAAGGTCCAATGGCCAAGAGGGAAGAATAAACTCTAAAGGGCTGGAGAAAAAAACAAAATCTGCAGGGGTTCCAAGGCCACAAGATCACCCAGCACCCACTGGGCATTCTACCTGACATCAAGGATCTCAATCAGTCCTCGTGATTTTCAGGCTTCATGTGAAAGAAAGAATGACATGAGTGAAACAGACGTTCTTATCATCGTACCAATGAATGGGTGTTTTGCTATGCTATTTAAATGCGGTTAACTTGTCAGTGTTCCGCCTGTGAACAGTTGTACTTTGTCATAATCTTGTAAGTTGCCGTGGGTGCGGGCGTCAGTCAAACGTAACCTGAATATAATTTGAAATAACCAAGAACTTTCTATTCTTCACAAGTTTACATTGACTTTAACTCTTAACACTGAATGTGTCATAACACCCTATGAGACGTTCAAAAAAGGGACTTGTTTTTATTTTCAGTATGAATTAACCAAATTTATGGAAGTTTTGCTCTTAAATGGATCCGTATTTCACTTCTGCTTTCAACGCAAGGAGGCCCTTAATATATGACTTACAAGGCCTTCAAACCAAATGTTAAAAATGACTTTGTTAATTGAAATCAAATTTCATGCTCAGATATTTACTACATGGTATTGTATCTCAGGCAGGTTCTGGGTTCACGCAAGAAGTGACCCTACAAGTGATGTTAGAACAGATCATCACAGACCACAGTAATGGACTTTGAAGGTATGAGAGTGGAGGAAGCCATCTTGCACTGAAACTAACTGGTCACCTGGTTAAAAGGACACTGGGTGACACCGGGGGATTCAGCTGAGTATCTGAGTAGCATGGGGGAACTCTCGGGGCATGTTCATTTAAAAGAACAAGATGATACAGAATGACACAGAAGGCATCCTGAACAATAAACGTTACTTTCATGTTTAACGTTCCCATTTCAGGTCAGCTGGCTTGTGTGTAGCTTCTTTTGTGCTTGTGCATCTTCCCTGTCCAAGAATGGATATGTGACACTAGGGCACCTAAAGCAACCAGCCTGTCGTCCTTCCAGTTTACCTTCTACCCAACAGACTTCCACTATATTAAAAGCTCTTGCCATCTACAGACATTTCCAGACTCCGTCAAAGGTTTCCTCCGTCAAAGGTTGTATTGATAATGGAGCTGAGTGGGAGAACAGGTGGCTGGTGGAAGACTTAGTCGTGTAGTGCAGGAAATAACCACCTGAAGATCAGCAGCAACAAGAAAAAAGATTTGGTCAGGATGGTGTGTCCAAGAGCCCCTAAGACCAGTCACCATCCGGGGGTGGAACTGGAGGTGATGCAGAGCTACAAGCACCATCAACTAGCCAGAATGGATGCGTGTCACTCCTCTCTTCAGGTCGCTCCCTGTAGCAGCACACATTAAGTTCAGTCCGTGATGCTTGCCTTCAGAGTTGTCTAGGGGTCAGTACCTGTGTATATGGAGACAGTGGTGAGGTGCTATGCTCCTTCTCAAAACAACTCAGTCATCTTCCTTCCAACCCGCTATATCCTAACACAGGGTCAAGGGGGTCTGCTGGAGCCAATCCCAGGGCACAAGGCAAGAACAAATCCCCAGGCAGGGCGCCAGCCCACCGCAGGGCACACACACACACACATCAAGCACACACTAGGGACAATTTAGGATCGCCAATGCACCTAACCTGCATGTCTTTGGACTGTGGGAGGAAACCCACGCAGACACGGGGAGAACATGCAAACTCCACACAGAGAGGACCCGGGATGCAAACTCAGGTCTCCTTACTGTGAGGCAGCAGCGCTATCACTGTGCCACCATGCCACCCTCAAAACAACTCAAGTTAAACAATAATATTGTTGTGTTTTGTTTGCTTTGTTTCCTTCCATACAGCTTGTGGAAAATGTACATTTGGTCCTGTGTGGAAGCAGGCAAGTTAAGTGACCCACTGAAGGTCACATAGGGGGTCATGTGATGCCCCGTGTAATGGAAGTCCAGCGTGGCCTGTGCAGGGCATCTCGTAGTTCATAGCCCACCAAACCAGCTAGAGACACAGACACAAATTCTAATGTAAAACCAGTATGTCTGCTGTGAGAGATGTCTTTCAGGGACTGGCATCCTAGCTAGAGCTGTACCAGGATCCTTACCCAGCCAGGACAACGTTATGACAGAAGGACAGGGAAAGACAACTTATTCAGGTTATTGTCTTCCCCAACACGCTAGGTGGCAGCCCCCACCCTGGGTTATGGTACCTCTACAGATACCCACAGGGCATACTGGGAACTGGAGTACTTTGGATGAACCCTGTTGGGGTGCGGAGGGGATAAGTGAGCCCTACATTGTGGGGTTTCATACATACCCAGAAGTACTGCAGATCCTCACTCTCGGGACACTAGAAGTACTCCCAGTGTAAGTTCTGTGTCATGCAAATAATAAAGGAAAGCTCCAAAAACAATGACACAAGCAAAAATGCAAAACAAAATCAACAAAGTAAGCAAGTAAATAGGCTCACAAAAATCTGTGCAGTGAGGAAAATAAAATAAAAGTCTAACGGACCTCTTCCTCTGAAAAAGACCACAGTTCATGGCAGGCTGTTCCATACCGTAAAAGAAAAAAGAAAAACAAAAAGTGAAATCAAAATTGAAGACAGCTGCAAAAATAAAAAGGTTTATTCGCACAAATCTTTAACCAGAATGAAGCTCCATAAAGGACAAAAGGCAAAATGGAGTTGTGTAATATTTCCCTTTGGTATTAATAAAGTTTATCTAATCTAATCTAATCTAATCTAATCTAATCTAATCTAATCTAATCTAATAAAGCAATCCAATGTAAAGTCCCAAAAACAAGAATGCAAATTATGAAAGAAAAGAATGAAAAATGAGACTTAGGGCTCATAACATGTTTGGGTATGTTTTCCACATTAAAATATAGCATCTATAAAGGGTTAATATGTTTTCAGAAACCTGTTCAAGCATTTGAGGAAACCAGATAAAGGACAAGTGAGCAACAAAGACAAGAATGTACGTACTAGGAGATGGCCGATGTCATTGTTGGCAATGGTTCTAAGTGTGCCACTGTGATCTGAGAGGCTTATTACAAACACGTTATTTTATAAAAGAGTGGCCACACAAGCAGGCTGACAGGGAGATGAGATGAGTCAAGTCATGTCACAATGCCATAGTGCCACGTTTGGTTGGGGATGCCAGGGTCAACAGCCATTTCAAGGTTTCTCAAGCAAACGACCTCTGCAGTAACCGTCTGCTATTTCCTAATCACGCTTGTCAGTAAACATATTGGACCCATGTTTGAAGGAAGCCTGATGAAAGAGAAGGTATAAAAATCCAACAGCTGCATGGAATCCTAGACAGCTCACCTACAGATGGATTGGAAGACATCGCTCCTGCGAGTGTCTAGGACCAAAATAGTTTCCCACACTCTGTCTTGATGTTGGACAAGCGGCGATTGCTGGAAACTGTGACAGGGTCTGCTTTGGCCAAGTATAGCTCTCCTTCGAGTATTATATTCTTGTGAGTGCTAAGCCAATATTAAATAGAAGCCAGCATAATCTTCCTTTAGTGTTATTGATTCTTTCTACCTTTTAGAATCACCACTGTAATGCTAGGGAAAGATATAAGATATACAGTGGAACCTCTAGATACGAGTTTAATTCGTTCCAGCACTGAGCTTGTATAGCGAATTTCTCGTATCTAGAACAAACTTCCCCATTGAAAATAATGGAAATCCAGTTAATCCATTCCGCAACCCAAATATGTTAACATAAAAATCCATTTTCCTAACAAATAACACTGATAAATTATATATACTGTAGTCTACCTTTAATAAATAACACTGGTAAATAATATAACTGATTATTAAAAGAATCAAAACAGGTGTCCAAAGTGCAGTAGAGCATTCAATAAATCTTTAAATAAATAATCCTTAAAACAGTTGTGAAATGGAGGTTTAAAATACACAAGAATAACAATCCTTTAACATGAAGTTAAAACGTCAAAAGGATGCCGTCTTTAAAAAACAGATGACAATCCCCGGTGCTTCTTCTCTGTTAGCATCTCACCTGCTTCTCCCATGCGGGCTCTGCAACAGGCGAGACACTCTTAATGCAGCTGACCTTCTCTACACCGTCCTTCTTCAGCTGTTTGGCTCGCCTGTTCAGCTCGCTGTTCAGCTACACGCGAGCCTGCACTTGCTTGCTCTCCCGCACCGACTTCCTACTCCTGCCTGCCTGCCTGCGCTCTCCTCTCTTTTCTTTTACTTCTTCTCCCCCTTAACCGGCTCGCGCTTCTCTATATATGCGGGGAGGACATGGCAGCTGCAGCTCATCAGCCACAGGAACAATCATGGATGTGGGCAGTTTCCCACCTGTGCACTTAAGTGAGAAACGCAGACACCGCAGATCGCGGCTCGCAACTGCTACCACGCCCCCTCGCGAAGCCGTGAGCTATACCCACAGCCTGGCTCGTGGCTCATTACGTGAGCCAATGCTCGCATTTAGATCTGAATTTTTCGCTCATACTTTCCTCGTATTTTGAATTTCTCGTATACAGAGGTGATCGTATCTCGAGGTTCCACTGTATCTTTATGTATATTGTTGGTTTAGTAAAGGCTACAATGTCTAACAAATCTCTTCCCTGGGAGCATGCGCCCCCTACAGGATATTCTAGTAGGATTAAGAAATCAGCTGATGTCCTGCACACAGCAAGACTGGACCGTTGTCACATACACAGAAATATCAAGGGTAAGAGCTGAACCTGAGAGATATGAGAAGAACAAGAGTCTAGTAGAATGGGACTTTTATTTGGATAAGTTATTACCAATCAGAGTAAATGTCAGGTGATGTGTATGCATTAATTCAGCACAGGTCAGGTCAGGTCAGACTGGAGAGCATGCACTAGTGCAGCTTGTTGTTGCACCCACCACATGATGAAACATCTCGGGATTACGGTTGGCAAATCCCCCAAGCGGACATGCGGTCCAGTACCACCACTCCAGAAATGACCCTCTATCTGACGTACCCAGGTGTTATGTAGGCGTCCCCTTGGCCTGGTCCAGTCACTTGGGTCCTCAACAGTGAGGGTCCTGTGAGCCGGATCACCCTCTGGGAATCGCACCACATGGCTGTAGTGCCATAACTGACACTCCCTCACAATGCAGGTAACATGTCATTCAGGACTATGAGCAACCGCTCATTAGACTTAAAGTCAAACCAGGGAAACCCAAGGATTCTCTAATGAGACACAAATGAAGGAGTCCAGTCTTTGTCTCAGGTCACTAGATAGCATCCATGTGTTACAACCCTATTGCAAGACAGGAAGCACAAGGACTATAAAGACTTGGACGTTCGTCCTTTTGTAGATATCAGGAGCGCCACACACCCCCTTCCAGTGACCTCATGACCCCCCATGCTCTCCCAATCTGTCTACTGACTTCATAGGAAGAGTCACCAGAGACATGAATGTCGCTGCTGAGGTAAGTAGACCTCTCAACGAGGATGACATTCTCTCCGCAGACATCTTGAAATTCAGCACTGTTATATCAATTCAGTTGCTTATAAATGTAAAGCTCTGCTCTTATTCTTTGACCTCTTGCTGCCAGCCTCTGCCCAGGGCACTGCCCCTTAGTAGATTGTTATACAGGGTGCTCCCTCTTCAGCATTTACTGGAGAGAAAAAATAAAAGATGCAATGGACAGGCTTCCTCCTGCCTGATTTCTGATTCAAAGTGGCCCTAGTTGAAGACAAGATTCCTTTCCTTAACAGATTTTCAATTTAATTTCTACCACGGTGGTCAAAAAACAGAGCAAAAAGGTCAAAAACACACCAAATTAAAATAAGCACAATAGAAACACCATAACTCTCCAAAAACTTTCAAACAAATTTGAGATGAACCACCAGGAACTGTGGGAAACTCTTGCCTTTATGGGGCTGAGGGCAGTCCCTGGCAGTGGACTTGAGGCACCACAAATAAAACACAACGAACATAAAAAAGAGAAGCAAGGTTTTGAACCCCGGCAAGTGGAGGATCCCCAGCTAAAACGCAACACTAGCAATAGTGGATTCTTTATACGTTACACACGGTGAGCGTTTTCATGTGACTGTTGCACTTCTGGATCTTCATTATTTTGTACTTGTCCTAATGTTTCTGAGAGTGTTTCATCCATTGTCCACATGTTGAGTAAAATGTGAGGTCATTTCACGCACTGACATTGTTGCTTTAAAGCTTTACACCTAGCAAGATAGTCGAGCAAACTTCAGACTTTTTAAATGAACATAAGTTAAAGACGTTTTATGGCATTATTCGTTCCAGCACAGGTCCTTCTTATTTGCAAAACCCCATGTAATAATAATTGTTCTTTCTGCTGTTGCCCAGTATTAAGGACCCCAAATGTTTTTTTTTTATTTTTTGTCTTTTGTTTTTGTTTTCTTCAATAAAATAACATTGACTGCTGGATGCGGCGAGATTGTTTGATGGTTTTTCTGCGAAGCTGGACGTTCTGGATTTCTTGGACCAGACTGGGCAGCGCTGGTGGTCGATCAGTTGGCTCCAATTCATCAAAGCTAATGTAGTCAGCACCATCTTCTTCAACAGTTTTAGTTTCTTGGGGCTCCGTGTGATTTTTCTCAGGTTTCTGAATCTGCACTTTCTTCTTCTTCTTCTTCCTTTTCTGCTCACATGTTGGTGAGTCTGCAAACAGGTCCACTGCCGGCCTTCTGGTCACAGGAGTCTAAAAAAAAAGAGGGTGGTAGACACTCAGATCAGGTCTCGTCTTGTGGGAAGAATCTCAACGTTTATGGTGAGGATTACTTTTATTAAAGAAACGCTTATGCAGGAAAAGCAGATTAAAACAACTAAATTCTGGGTGACGTCATGCACTTTAGCAGAGGCGCATTATGGCGGTACCCATTCGGTTGGCATTTGCAATTCAGTTTATTTCTGTATAGTGTGACGAGTGGCCGGGTCCCATACCCAGCCGGGACACCCCTGCTGTTTATATTCCAGTGGAGCAATCATGGGCAGCTCAATACCTCCCCCGGGACACTTGGTGGCAGCCTTCCTGGCCGATGGTGATTCCCCAACCTCCCTCAGGGCTCCATGGGACATGGAGTCCTCCACAGCCTGGTTGGGGCCCGGGGGGGCTGTCTGGATACAACAGCTGGGCTGGACGAGTCTTCAGCCCCACCCGGAGGTGCCATTGGGACCAGGTGGTCAAACACCTGGAACACTTCCAGGTGGGCTATAAAAGGGGCCAGCCACCACCACTCGAGAGCCGGAGTTGGGAGGGAATGCGACAGAACTGCTGGGAGGAGTGGAGGAGTTGGTATTGTATTGGATTATTGATTTATTATTGGAGTGTTGTGGAGTGGAGGTGTTTGGTGCACATTATTATTATGAAATAAATAAAATATTGGACTTGTATCAGGTGGCTGATGTGTCGTCTGAGGGTTCAAGGGGACGAGAGCGCCCCTATTTGCCACAATAGCCCTCTTCACTTCACCCAGGCTCAGAATCCTGTGACAAGTTTACAGATAAACTGCAATTGTATCAGTTATCAACTGCCCCATCTAAGATGAGTTGAAATCTAAGTAATCAACAATGTGCACCTGTGGCTGAGTCAGTTTATTATGTTTCATTTTAGTGAACATTCTCAAAACTATGGATTGTTTTAATACTGAAATGCTTTTCTTTTGAAATATTGTGAATTTTGTTTAATATGAATGCAATCAGTGTATCTTTTGTATAATAGTTCCTGTTTGCCTGTTGTAGCGGTGGGGGGCTTTAATTAATGAAACACCCATAGGGCACACATGTAGCGTAACAGCAGACTCCTGGTAAAAGCTGGACGATGCTGTTGCAGGAGACTGAGAGAGAACCTGTCGCTGCGTGTGTTGACTGTTCCCCTTAATGCTTGTCTTATAGCTGGATGACGTTGTTGCAGAAGAAACGGCAGAATCTGGAGATTGGTGTGTCAGTCTTCCTTAAAAGCATCAGCAACCATTTTAAAGCCACTACACATCATCTGCCGGAAAGTATTTTGTAATGCATGTAGTAGTAAAATGCATTGCATTTGTCCTTCCAACAGACGGCGCATCATAACCATTTGTGGTAACAAAATGAATCATGGACACACAGGTACACAGACACTCAGATGCTTAACCTCCTTAGCATTATGTTTACTCCCAGGAAAAACCGTTGAATTTATTTCAACAAGAAAAAAAAAAATGTTATTGCATGTAACTAAAACATCCATCCATCCATTTTCCAAACCGCTGAATCCGAACACAGGGTCACGGGGGTCTGCTGGAGCCAATCCCAGCCAACACAGGGCACAAGGCAGGAACAAACCCCAGGGCAGGGTGCCAACCCACCATAGGACCAGTTTAGAATCGCCAATCCACCTAACCTGCATGTCTTTGGGACTGTGGGAGGAAACCGGAGTACCCAGAGAAAACCCATGCAGACACGGGGAGAACATGCAAACTCCATACAGTCAGGATGCAGGAAGTGAACCCGGGTCTCCTAACTGCGAGGCAGCAGCGCTACCACTGCGCCACCCTAACTAAAACATACAAATGCCAAATCATTCAACAAAAAAAGAGTAGGAAAGGTGTGTCCAGTGTTCACTGCTGCACTGACGCAGGCTCAGTACGTGTCCTTCATGTGTCACTAATGCACAGCCCGACATCCCAATCAGGGCAGTGGATTCCAGTTTCTTTGTGTGCTTTTCTGATATTTTTTTCTGCTGCTAGCATACGAGAGGGTGGAATGTCAGTTCCTAATCTGCATGATCGGTGCATCCCTTGCAGTATTGTTGGCACAACGTTCAGTGACTTGCACATTTCTCCTGACACAGACACTGACACTTTGTGAACAGGGCTGAGGGCACTTTATGCCTGTCTTGTCCTTGCACTCATTTGCGGTCATTTGGTCTTTTTGTCACACAACTCCAGTTGCCTTACACTAAAGTTTCACGACCAAATTCATACTGGTTTGTACAACACTGCATCATGCATCAATGTCACTTTCCATGTTAATGTCTGAAGACCAGTTCACATTGTCACCACTGTCACTCGATTTGAGCAGTGCTTCAGATTCAATTCGTTCTACGATGGCCTTTATGGCTCTTTGTTTACCATGACCAGTTGAAGGCTCCACCCTACTCATGAATATTGATGAGTTACTTTGGTGTGGCAAAACACATAGAAATATTTAAAATATATATAAATCTATCTTTACTGTATATATAATACGCTACCGTGGCTGTTCGTTTGTCTGTCCAGGATTTTAAATCACCTGTAGTTCGCATACCGTTTCACCTATTGACTTGAAATTTGGTACACATATACTACGTAACGTCTACTATCCACTTCCGGTGTGATGATTTTTATTACTCTTTTTATTTTTATTTTATTTTATTGTAGAATCAACTCTCGGCAGCGCGCAGCAGGACGGCCGTGTGGCACATGCGTACGTGCATCGTTATCATTCCCTACCACCTTCGCAGTTACTTCCCCAAACTCTTCATATCTTTAATCGTTCTTGAGGCAGATTGAACACTTAAGTGCCAGCTAAAGTGAAAAATTAAGAAAAACGTACTAAGTAATTGCAACATAAAAACTAACCTAATCACAAAAAGATGCCGGCGAAAGATGAGAAGCAGCGGGCCGCTAGGGTGGAGAATAGAAGAGCAGCTCAGAAAGCAGCAAAGCGCATCAACCTCTGAGCAAACGAATGATAAACATACAGAGAAAGAGGATGAAAACTAGGAATGGTCAAGTCAAGTGGATTCACTGCACGTTATCATTATAGCAGTGCGCCATTAGTGGTATACGTATATAAAAGGCAAAGACCACTGACTCACTCATCACAAAATCTCCCGAACCATGAGGACTTGGGACTTGAAATTTGGAATGTAGGTTACCCTTGGCCCATAGGGGCTTGCTAAGCAACGGTTTTAAAAATTTCATGGTCCAAGCGCGAAATTTCCTATAGTTTTTTAGGCCCATTCACTCCATTTCTTTCTAAAATAAATTTCTTTGAAGTAAATTAAAAATGCTTTCACTTTTCTGAAGAGTACAAGTTTTGTTTTGATAGTTTCGAGTTTCCACAAAGCGTTTATAATTTGCTATTTATTTATCTTTTTAAAATAATTTAGTTATTTCAAGGTATATTAAACCAAATGTATTTCCGCACCAGAGGGTGAGGGACCATTACTTCATCAATATAAATCCTTTCTTCCTCGGTCATAGTTTTAAGGTTTTTTTTTAAAGAGGTATAAACTTAATAGAATTCGTGAAGAAAGTATGGAAAAGAATAAAATAAAAAAAGTACGAAAATCAAAATTATAATTATTATCAATTTTATAATCAATATTAGTAAAATCAAAATTATAATTATTATTATACTTAATAGGGCAGCAGTGTAGCGCTGCTGCCCTTGCAGTTACAGTGGTGTGAAAAACTATTTGCCCCCTTCCTGATTTCTTACTCTTTTGCATGTTTGTCACACAAAATGTTTCTGATCATCAAACACATTTAACCATTAGTCAAATATAACACAAGTAAACACAAAATGCAGTTTTTAAATGATGGTTTTTATTATTTAGGGAGAAAAAAAAATCCAAACCTACATGGCCCTGTGTGAAAAAGTAATTGCCCCCTTGTTAAAAAATAACCTAACTGTGGTGTATCACACCTGAGTTCAATTTCCGTAGCCACCCCCAGGCCTGATTACTGCCACACCTGTTTCAATCAAGAAATCACTTAAATAGGAGCTGCCTGACACAGAGAAGTAGACCAAAAGCACCTCAAAAGCTAGACATCATGCCAAGATCCAAAGAAATTCAGGAACAAATGAGAACAGAAGTAATTGAGATCTATCAGTCTGGTAAAGGTTATAAAGCCATTTCTAAAGCTTTGGGACTCCAGCGAACCACAGTGAGAGCCATTATCCACAAATGGCAAAAACATGGAACAGTGGTGAACCTTCCCAGGAGTGGCCGGCCGACCAAAATTACCCCAAGAGCGCAGAGACGACTCATCCGAGAGGTCACAAAAGACCCCAGGACATCGTCTAAAGAACTGCAGGCCTCACTTGCCTCAATTAAGGTCAGTGTTCACGACTCCACCATAAGAAAGAGACTGGGCAAAAACGGCCTGCATGGCAGATTTCCAAGACGCAAACCACTGTTAAGCAAAAAGAACATTAGGCTCGTCTCAATTTTGCTAAGAAACATCTCAATGATTGCCAAGACTTTTGGGAAAATACCTTGTGGACTGATGAGACAAAAGTTGAACTTTTTGGAAGGCAAATGTCCCGTTACATCCGGCGTAAAAGGAACACAGCATTTCAGAAAAAGAACATCATACCAACAGTTAAATATGGTGGTGGTAGTGTGATGGTCTGGGGTTGTTTTGCTGCTTCAGGACCTGGAAGGCTTGCTGTGATAGATGGAACCATGAATTCTACTGTCTACCAAAAAATCCTGAAGGAGAATGTCCGGCCATCTGTTCGTCAACTCAAGCTGAAGCGATCTTTGGGTGCTGCAACAGGACAATGACCCAAAACACACCAGCAAATCCACCTCTGAATGGCTGAAGAAAAACAAAATGAAGACTTTGGAGTGGCCTAGTCAAAGTCCTGACCTGAATCCAATTGAGATGCTATGGCATGACCTTAAAAAGGCGGTTCATGCTAGAAAACCCTCAAATAAAGCTGAATTACAACAATTTTGCAAAGATGAGTGGGCCAAAATTCCTCCAGAGCGCTGTAAAAGACTCATTGCAAGTTATCGCAAACGCTTGATTGCAGTTATTGCTGCTAAGGGTGGCCCCAACCAGTTATTAGGTTCAGGGGGCAATTACTTTTTCACACAGGGCCATGTAGGTTTGGATTTTTTTTTCTCCCTAAATAATAAAAACCATCATTTACAAACTGCATTTTGTGTTTACTTGTGTTATATTTGACTAATGGTTAAATGTGTTTGATGATCAGAAACATTTTGTGTGACAAACATGCAAAAGAATAAGAAATCAGGAAGGGGGCAAATAGTTTTTTCACACCACTGTAGGAGACCTGAAGTTCACTTCCCGGGTCCTCACTGTGTGGAGTTGGCATGTTCTCCCCCGTGTCTGTCTGGGTCTCCCCCCACAGTCCAAAGACATGCAGGTTAGGTGCGTTGGTGATTCTAAATTGTGTGTGTGTGTGCCCTGCGGTGGGCTGGCGTCCTGCCCGGGGTTTGTTTCCTGCCTTGCGCCCTGTGTTGGCTGGGATTGGCTCCAGCACACCCCCGTGACCCTGTAGTTAGGATATAGCGGGTTGGATAATGGATGGATGGAATATACTTAATATTATAACATTCAC
Organism: Erpetoichthys calabaricus; assembly: GCF_900747795.2. Lineage (NCBI taxonomy): Eukaryota > Metazoa > Chordata > Cladistia > Polypteriformes > Polypteridae > Erpetoichthys > Erpetoichthys calabaricus. The sequence continues at coordinate 162,523,173 of NC_041403.2, read as the reverse complement.
CTTCATCTATTTTTATTAACAAAAAATGTAGCACTTAAAACGTATGAGGTCTGGTTACTAAATAATACCAAGGGTGGTCATGTGACTCAGTGGAGCTTTAGTCCAAAACAAGTTTTGATCACCACTGTTTAAGTCTTCTATACTCAAAACAGCGTATATTTGAGTAAACCATTTCAAGAAATAATTAGTATCCTAAATTGTTTCGTTTACATGCTAAATCTTGCCTTATGACCTTTACAGGACGTATACTGTCACTCTGTATATTTTAGAACACATTTTTCCTGTTGCTATCCCGTAGCGACGCACGGGTATTCAGCTAGTATAAATACAAATACATATAAATACATGTGAATTTCCTCTTGGGATTAATAAGTATCTATCTATCTATCTATCTATCTATCTATCTATCTATCTATCTATCTATCTATCTATCTATCTATCTATCTATCTATCTATCTATCTATCTATCAAATGTTTTTTTAACAGCATGCTGTCGTTTCATCCACTAGGTGGCAGCAGAGTAGTGTCAGTCAGGCTTTAAAATGTAAAGTGTATCTTAAACGGGTTCACTCTAACCACACAGGGTTAACGCCGAGGACGTTAACGGATGATAAATATTACTCTGCTATTACGGGTCTTGCATTGAGCCTTGAGTGAGTGAAATAATAAATTAGTAACACGGCGCCAGGTGTTGGGACATCGTTACTTTATTTGTCACAGAGTTAGCAGACTCTAAGGAAGACATCCCAAGACAGGAGAGCGTGACAGAGGTGACACATTTGTGGTCGGTAAGTGACATTAACCAAAGTCTAAGAATAAAATCAACTCTTTTATCTCTTCTGTACTGTTAACCAAACATCACTTCTGTTAACAAGATTTTAAGATTTTCAGGATTTTACTTACGTTCTTCCCAGCACCGGCATAAATGGGGTTTCTGTAAAACAACAGAGAACACACTGCTGTGTTACAGCGTCATGACAGAGTGGAAAGAAAGCATCTGAGACACTAAATAATTGAAGTTGCTCAACTAACCTGACTAACTAGAACTTTAAAGCGAGGTTTTACATCTCTAATTTCAAGTCCGTTCATACAAATTCTAATACCACAAATTGGAATCCACATAATTTATAGACAGATGTTCCTCAGTTTATACATTTTATAACAGATCATCCGACTGCATCCAACTTTCCCCATTACAGTTCAGAACAAATGGCTGTACAGTACCTGTTTGTGTATTTCGCGTCTTCAGAGTCTTCCTCTGTGTATTAAAAAAATGAAATAAAAAGATCATCAAATGTTGAGCTTGGACTTGAATTATAGGATTCTCTGTGTCTTTGTTTCTATGTTAAGGGCCACCAGATTGCACTCTTGTGTAAATAGATGGATAAAATTCTCTATGTAATTTAATTTATTATTAAAACATGTCTATTTATAAGCCTTGTCTTCATATCAGATCTTTGCAAACTTTTTAGTTTTAAATCAAAACAAACTTAATTTGTCACATACAAATTATACATACAGTATAGTACAATATGTAGTGAAATGTACACTAATTGGTGTTCCAATTTATAATATATATATTGTGAGAAGCGACCATGGCCATTACCTGGCCAGGACGCCATCTGGATGGAAGGACCTGAGGAACGAGCATCTACAAGGCACTGCCTTCCCCGGGACACTAGAGGGCAGCCCACCTGGGCAGCTTTGGCACCTCGGATTCCTGCAGGGCATGCTGGGAGTTGGCGTTTGGCACAGCCCTGTTGGGTTCTGTGGGGGGCTACCAGGGGGAGACAGAGAGCTATAGAACCCTACATTGGGGCTTTCAGCACACGTGTGAGGGATTCCAGGTCCGATTAAGGAGCCACTTGGAACACTCCCGGGACGAGTTTGAAAGGGAGCCAGAGACGGGAGGAAGAGCGATGAAGCTTGTAAGGGAGGAGCAAAGACGGAAGGAGACAGAGAGAGAAGGAAGACAAAATGCTCTCTGCATTGGACTGTGTTTCACCGGGCTGTGTACTGAGCACTGCAGGGGGGAAACGAGTGAGAAGCGTTTCCCACTATAATAAGAAAAGCTTGTGTTGTGCTGCACTTTGGTCTGTGCCTGTCTGTGTCAGGGTTGGGGCAGCAGAAGCTCCCCTGGTTTTCACTATATATATAAATATATATTCATTGTATTCGTAGTCTGAGTCCTGGCCTGAATTGTGTGGGTGGTTACCTACCAGGTAATGCTTGTGGTTGGTCTGCCATTCAGCAAACATCCGCCACGGTGCCCTCTTCAGTTGCGAGAAGCAGATCATAGAATGTTGCATAGTTTGTCTCATTTGGGCTCATCAGGCGTACACATGGCAGACTAACCACAAGCGTTACCTGGTAGGTAACCACCCACACAATTCAGGCGTAAAGGGGATTCGTCTCTGACGCTGATGTCCGAAGTTCGATCTCCAAGAGGGGAGCAGTAGAGTGTGTACGCCTGATGAGCCCAAATGAGGGCGAAACACGTGTTGCGTACTCTTGCATTATTTGACAGTAAAATGTCTGTCGACTTTTCAAAAGAGAACTACTTAATGGATTTAGATCATTTTTTTCTATAATTTGCTTGAACATTCCGGTTGATTTTGCGACTTCTGTCATTGCGCTATGTATCACAGTTCCAATTTAGTCGCGCTAATCTGAGAGACAGAGGCTGCAGGCCGAGGGGAAGGGGATGCGCGACATCAGGAGTGGGGAGCTGGGCGGGGCCCCCCTCACTCACGCGCAGGCCTCCGTTCGAATCGCTTTACCTCTCGCCACGTGTTAGAGCAGACCTTGCCTTCGCTCAGCTAGCGATGGCTGTTTGTTTATTGATTTTTAAAGTCTGTCCTGTTTCACTGCTACGTGGTGGGACAGCTAGTATATTTTGCTAAAGTACTGAAACTCAGCCTCGTCTTTGGGGTGCAAGACAGAGACTCGCACGATCACCTTCATGGCTGTGCCAAGCTAAGCGATGAGAGGGCACTGTCGCTAACTGTATATTCTCTTTCAATCACAATTCTGAGGAGACACCAAAAGAGGACTCCCAGCCCCACCCACGGTGCCCAGAGCAGGCTTCGCCCCTTCTATTCAAACGGTGCCAGGAAGGTGGCATTCTCATTTTGACCATACCGTCAACAAGGACAGAGCTGCCAGTGATGGAACCTTTCAACAGGCTCTTACACTATTTCTGTTTGGTTTTTTTTTCTTGCCCGGTTGGTGCCCCAATACTCTTCCTGATTACTTGCAGCCTGTCCACTCGGTCACAAGAATATCTACATTATACTGTGTTTATACATTTATGGATATACAGCATATAGCATATATAATGATGAAGATATAAACAATGTTTTCTAGTTGCAGGAGTTTCTGAAGGTTTTTGGGTGGATGTTCTCACTTGCTTGAACCCCACCAGGAAGTGCTCGCCATGGATTAGTTGGTTTTGAATCATTCATTTTTTATAGGGTCATTACGGGCTTCTTCCACAGCCTCACCTCCTTGGCCTTCCATGCCATTATTCTCAGGGATCCGATCCATCACTTTCTTCTTCAACTTTTTTCTCTTTTTTGGAACTGGTGTGTTCAAATATAATTCTACTGATGGCTCAGTGGTGACAGGACACTAAAAAAAAAAAAAAAAAAATATATATATATATATATATACAGTGCATCCGGAAAGTATTCACAGCGCATCACTTTTTCCACATTTTGTTATGTTACAGCCTTATTCCAAAATGGATGAAATTCATTTTTTTCATCAGAATTCTACACACAACACCCCATAATGACAACGTGAAAAAAGTTTACTTGAGGTTTTTGCAAATTTATTAAAAATAAAAAAACTGAGAAAGCACATGTACATAAGTATTCACAGCCTTTGCCATGAAGCTCAAAATTGAGCTCAGGTGCCTCCTGTTTCCCCTGATCATCCTTGAGATGTTTCTGCAGCTTCATTGGAGTCCACCTGTGGTAAATTCAGTTGACTGGACATGATTTGGAAAGGCACACACCTGTCTATATAAGGTCCCACAGTTGACAGTTCACGTCAGAGCACAAACCAAGCATGAAGTCAAAGGAATTGTCTGTAGACCTCCGAGACAGGATTGTCTCGGCACAAATCTGGGGAAGGTTACAGAAACATTTCTGCTGCTTTGAAGGTCCCAATGAGCACAGTGGCCTCCATCATCCGTAAGTGGAAGAAGTTCGAAACCACCAGGACTCTTCCTAGAGCTGGTCGGTCATCTAAACTGAGCGATCGGGGGAGAAGGGCCTTAGTCAGGGAGGTGACCAAGAACCTGATGGTCACTCTGTCAGAGCTCCAGAGGTCCTCTGTGGACAGGGGAGAACTTTCCAGAAGGACAACCATCTCTGCAGCAATCCACCAATCAGGCCTGTATGGTAGAGTGGCCAGACGGAAACCACTCCTTAGTAAAAGGCACATGGCAGCCCGCCTGGAGTTTGCCAAAAGGCACCTGAAGGACTCTCAGACCTTGAGAAAGAAAATTTTCTGGTCTGATGAGACAAAGATTGAACTCTTTGGTATGAATGCCAGGCATCATGTTTGGAGGAAACTGGCACCATCCCTACAGTGAAGCATGGTGGTGGCAAGCATCATGCTGTGGGGATGTTTTTCAGCGGCAGGAACTGGGAGACTAGTCAGGATAAAGGGAAAGATGACTGCAGCAATGTACAGAGACATCCCTGGATGAAAACCTGCTCCAGAGCGCTCTTGACCTCAGACTGGGGCGACAGTTCATCTTTCAGCAGGACAACGACCCTAAGCACACAGCCAAGATATGAAAGGAGTGGCTTCAGGACAACTCTGTGAAGTCCTTGAGTGGCCCAGCCAGAGCCAGACTTGAATCCGATTGAACATCTCTGGAGAGATCTTAAAATGGCTGTGCACCGACGCTTCCCATCCAAACCTGATGGAGCTTGAGAGGTGCTGCAAAGAGGAATGGGCCAAACTGGCCAAGGATAGGTGTGCCAAGCTTGTGGCATCATATTCAAAAAGGACTTGAGGCTGTAATTGCTGCCAAAGGGGCATCGACAAAGTATTGAGCAAAGGCTGTGAATACTTATGTACATGGGATTTCTCAGTTTTTTTATTTTTAATAAATTTGCAAAAACCTCAAGTAAACTTTTTTTCACGTTGTCATTATGGGGTGTTGTGTGTAGAATTCTGATGAAAAAAATGAATTTAATCCATTTTGGAATAAGGCTGTAACATAACAAAATGTGGAAAAAGTGATGCGCTGTGAATACTTTCTGGATGCACTGTACATCAGGTGCCACAGAAAAATGGAAAAAGAACAGCAGAGAAAGTAGGGGTTAGTACGGATCACACAGCCAAGATAAAAACCATAATTCAATGCATATACAGAATATCAGAGTTACAAAAAATGAAGCTTTGAGAAAGTCATGTTAAAATAATGAGTTTTTAGCAGTTTATACAGCGGGTATAGAAAAGAATCCAACCCTTGAAAATATTCCCTTTTTTTTGCTTTACAGCCTTAAATATAAACACACAGACCAATATTTCTTCCAGGCTTTACTTACTCAATGCAATCTCTAACATCCAAGTGAAAGATATCACAGCTACAGTTCAGAAGAATTTTTAAAATAAAAACAAGAAATCCTGAGATTAATAAAGGACCCCCCCCCCTAAACTCAATTAGGTGTCAGTGCCCACCATTCGCATTGCAGACCCTGGTTACTGGCTTCCTTCCACCTGTGATCAGTTGTAATGATTGGGATTACTGAAGCTGTTCCTGGAGCATTCATTCCCTTGCTTGGTAGTGCAACTGACAGCACACGACTGACTATGGATGGCAAGCCACTTTGAAAAGATCTCAGGGATAGAGTTGTGGACAGACATAAGGCAGGAAATGGAAACAAAAAATCTCAAAGGCTTTATCAATCCCAAAGAACTCAGTAAAGTCCATAATAGTCCTGGACCCCGTGATCATCAGAGGTGACTGTGTGCAGAGGGTGCAGACCTATAAATACCTGGGAGTGCAGCTGGATGATAAATTGCACTGGACTGCCAATACTGATGCTCTGTGTAAGAAAGGACAGAGCCGACTATACTTCCTTAGAAGACTGGCATCCTTCAACATCTGCAATAAGATGCTGCAGATGTTCTATCAGACGGTTATGGCGAGTGCCCTCTTCTACACGGTGGTGTGCTGGGGAGGCAGCATAAAGGAGAAGGACACCTCACGCCCGGACAAACTGGTGAGGAAGGCAGGCTCTATTGTAAGCATGGAGCTGGACAGTTTGACATCCGTGGCAGAGCGACGGGCGCTGAGCAGACTCCTGTCAATCATGGAGAATCCACTGCATCCACTAAACAGGATCATCTCCAGACAGAGGAGCAGCTTCAGCGACAGACTGCTGTCACCGTCCTGCTCCACTGACAGACTGAGGAGATCATTCCTCCCCTACAGATAGATAGATAGATAGATAGATAGATAGATAGATAGATAGATAGATAGATAGATAGATAGATAGATAGATAGATAGATAGATACTTTATTAATCCCAAGGGGAAATTCACTATGCGACTCTTCAATTCCACCCAGGGGGGTAAACGTTAACATTATACAAAGTTATTGTCTGTTTTTACCTGCATTTTTATTACTCTTTAATTTAATATTTTTTTTGTATCAGTATGCTGCTGCTAGAAAATGTGAATTTCCCCTTGGGATTAATAAAGTACAGTGGTGTGAAAAACTATTTGCCCCCTTCCTGATTTCTTATTCTTTTGCATGTTTGTCACACAAAATGTTTCTGATCATCAAACACATTTAACCATTAGTCAAATATAACACAAGTAAACACAAAATACAGTTTGTAAATGGTGGGTTTTATTATTTAGGGAGAAAAAAAAATCCAAACCTACATGGCCCTGTGTGAAAAAGTAATTACCCCCTGAACCTAATAACTGGTTGGGCCACCCTTAGCAGCGATAACTGCAATCAAGCGTTTGCGATAACTTGCAATGAGTCTATTACAGCGCTCTGGAGGAATTTTGGCCCACTCATCTTTGCAAAATTGTTGTAATTCAGCTTTATTTGAGGGGTTTTCTAGCATGAACCGCCTTTTAAGGTCATGCCATAGCATCTCAATTGGATTCAGGTCAGGACTTTGACTAGGCCACTCCAAAGTCTTCATTTTGTTTTTCTTCAGCCATTCAGAGGTGGATTTGCTGGTGTGTTTTGGGTCATTGTCCTGTTGCAGCACCCAAGATCGCTTCAGCTTGAGTTGACGAACAGATGGCCGGACATTCTCCTTCAGGATTTTTTTGGTAGACAGTAGAATTCATGGTTCCATCTATCACAGCAAGCCTTCCAGGTCCTGAAGCAGCAAAACAACCCCAGACCATCACACTACCACCACCATATTTTTACTGTTGGTATGATGTTCTTTTTCTGAAATGCTGTGTTCCTTTTACGCCGGATGTAACGGGACATTTGCCTTCCAAAAAGTTCAACTTTTGTCTCATCAGTCCACAAGGTATTTTCCCAAAAGTCTTGGCAATCATTGAGATGTTTCTTAGCAAAATTGAGACGAGCCTAATGTTCTTTTTGCTTAACAGTGGTTTGCGTCTTGGAAATCTGCCATGCAGGCCGTTTTTGCCCAGTCTCTTTCTTATGGTGGAGTCGTGAACACTGACCTTAATTGAGGCAAGTGAGGCCTGCAGTTCTTTAGACGTTGTCCTGGGGTCTTTTGTGACCTCTCGGATGAGTCGTCTCTGCGCTCTTGGGGTAATTTTGGACGGCCGGCCACTCCTGGGAAGGTTCACCACTGTTCCATGTTTTTGCCATTTGTGGATAATGGCTCTCACTGTGGTTCGCTGGAGTCCCAAAGCTTTAGAAATGGCTTTATAACCTTTACCAGACTGATAGATCTCAATTACTTCTGTTCTCATTTGTTCCTGAATTTCTTTGGATCTTGGCATGATGTCTAGCATTTGAGGTGCTTTTGGTCTACTTCTCTGTGTCAGGCAGCTCCTATTTAAGTGATTTCTTGATTGAAACAGGTGTGGCAGTAAACAGGCCTGGGGGTGGCTACGGAAATTGAACTCAGGTGTGATACACCACAGTTAGGTTATTTTTTAACAAGGGGGCAATTACTTTTTCACACAGGGCCATGTAGGTTTGGATTTTTTTTCTCCCTAATTAATAAAAACCATCATTTAAAAACTGTATTTTGTGTTTACTTGTGTTATATTTGACTAATGGTTAAATGTGTTTGATGATCAGAAACATTTTGTGTGACAAACATGCAAAAGAATAAGAAATCAGGAAGGGGGCAAATAGTTTTTCACACCACTGTATCTACAGTATATCTATCTATCTATCTATCTATCTATCTATCTATCTATCTATCTATCTATCTATCTATCTATCTATCTATCTATCTATCTATCTATCTATCTATCTATCTATCTATCTAATAAAGAAGTGGCAAGTGTTTGGTACTACTAGGACCCTCCCTGGACCCTTAAAACTGGATGGAAGAGCAAGGAGGAAACTGGTAAGAGAGGCTACCAAGAGGCCAATGGCCACTTTGAAGGAGTTACAGGAGTTTATGGCAATTGTGTGCATGTGACAACAATTTCACAAGCGCGCCACAATTGTGAGAGGGTCACAGGGAAAAGCCACTTCTCAAGAAAGACCACATTAAGGCTCATTTGAGCTTTGCCAGAACGCACCCTGAAGATGCGGATGCCAAGTGGAGAAAGGTCTTCTGGTCAGATGAGACCAAAATCAAACTATTTGGCCTCAATACCAAATGGTACACAAATGCAGCTCACCATCCACAACACACCAAATCTACAGTAAAGCATGGAGGGGGCAGCATCCTGTTGTGGGGGGCCTTGAGGCTCTTGTTAGGGTAGAAGGAAAAATGGATGGGGCAAAATACCTTCAAATTCTGGAGGAAAACCTGCTACTCTCTGCCAGAAAGTTGAAGATTGGCAGAATTTGCACCTTTCAACACGACGACGACCCGAAGCAGACAGCAAAATTGACCACACAGTAGCTGAAGGAGCAATAAATGAATGTCCTGGTGTGGCCAGTCAGAGCCCAGACCGAAATCCCATTGAAAATCTGTGGAAAGATTTGAAGATAGCAGACCACCAACGCTCACCATGCAATTTGACCGAACTTGAACAGTTCTGTAAAGAAAAGTGGGGGGAAAATGTTACTCAATCTAGATGGGCAAAGCTGATAGAGAGGAATCCCACCAGACTCAAGGCTGTCATTAAAGCAAAAGGTGGGTCAACGAAATGACACTGACATGGGGGTGATCCTTTATTAATCTCAGTAGGTCTTGTTTTTGAGTTTTTATCATTTTTCTGAACTGTAGCTGTGATATCTTTCACTTGGATGTTAGAGATTGCATTGAGTGAGTAAAGCTGGGAGGAAATATTGGTTTGTGTGTTTTCATTTAAGGCTGTAAATCAAAAAAATGGGAATATTTCAAAGGGGAGGATTCATTTCCATACCCACTGTATAATGTACGTATATCGTTGTAAGGGTTGTCTGTCTATCACACAAAATACCACAGTTGCTGAAAGTTGACAAAACAAAGGAGTTCATTTTTGTCTCAAGAAAGAGCAAAGGCAGTCACACTCCAGACCACACTAACGGCTGCAGGGCACCACGCCGTCCTTACATTGATGGATTGAAGGCCAGAGGTCCACATGACCATCCTTGTCTAATTTTTCCACGTGAAGCCTGTAAACCATGAGGACTGACTGAGATCATTTATAAGGGGTAGAATGGCCAGTTGGGGCTGGGTGGTCTCGTGGCCTTGGCACCCCTGTAGATTTTGTTTGTTTTTTTTTCTCCAGCCCTCTGGAGCGTTTTTTTGTTTTGTTTTGTATGGTATTGCCTAATCTTATTTTTATATATATTTTTCTTTTTATCTTTCTTCATCTTGTAAAGCACATTGAGCTCCATCATTTGTATGAAAATGTGCTCTAGAAATAAATGCTGCTGTTATCAACTGCCTAATCTGTGCTTCCCATCTAAGGTGGGTTGAACTCTAAGTAATCAACAATGTGCACCTTCTGCCGGAATGCATTTTGTAACACATGTAGTAAAAAACGGCATTGCATTTGTCATTCCAACAGATGGCGCATCATAACCATTTGTAGGATTAAAATGCACCGCGAGCAGATGGACACACGGGTACACAAACACACGGACGCTTATCGTTTTATTAACCTTCTTTGCATTTTGTTTACCCCCAGGAAAAAATGTTGAATTTATTTCAATGAGATAAAAAAATGGTATTGCATGTAACAGAAACACGCAAATGTCAAAACATCAACATAAAAAGAGTAGGAAAGGTGTGTCCAGTGTTCACTGCTGTACCGACGCAGGTTCAGTACGCGTCCTTCATGTGTCACCAATGCATGGCCCGATGTCCCAATCAGGGCAGTGGATGGCAGTTTCTTTGCGCACGTTTCTGATATTTTTTTCTGTTGCTAGGATACGAGAGGGTGGAATGTCAGTTCCTAATCTGCATGATCTGTGCATCCTTTGCATCATTTTTGGCACAAAGTTCAGTGCCTTGCACATTTCCCCGGACACAGACACTGACACATTGTGATCAGGGCTTGGGGGACCTTATGCCTGTCTTGTCCTTGCACTCGTTTGCAGTCATTTGGCCTTTTTGTCACACAACTCTAGTTGCCTTACACTAAAGCTCCACGACCAAATTCATTGGGCATACTGGTTGTACAACACTGCATCATTCATCAGTCTCACTTTCCATGTCAACGTCTGATGACCAGTTCACATTGTCACCACTGTCACTCGATTTGAGCAGTGGTTCAGATTCAATTTGTTCTACGACAGCCTGGCATGGCCAGTTGAAGGCTCCACCCCCACTCATGAATATTGATGAGTTGACCTTGATGTGGCAGAAATATAAAGGAGTTTTTTTGCAGCATGCTGTTGTTGCATCCACTAGGTGGCAGCAGAGTAGTGTTACTCAGGCTTGAAAATGTAAAGTGGATCTTTAAACAGGTTCACTCTAACCACACAGGGTTAACACCGAGGACGTTAACGGATGATAAATATTACTCTGCTATTAGGGGTCTTGCATTGAGCCTTGAGTGAGTGAAGTAATAAATTAGCAACATGGCACCAGGTGTCGGGACATCGTTACTTTATTTCTCGCAGGGTTAGCAGACTCTAAGGAAGACATCCCAAGAGAGGAGAGTGTGATAGAGGTGACACATTTGTGGTCGGTAAGTGACATTAACCAAAGTCTAAGAATAAAATCAACTCTTATATGTCTTCTGTACTGTTAACCAAACATTTCTTCTGTTAACAAGATTTTAAGATTTTCAGGATTTTACTTACGTTCTTCCCAGCACCGGCATAAATGGGGTTTCTGTAAAACAACAGAGAACACACTGCTGTGTTACAGCGTCATGACAGAGTGGAAAGAAAGCATCTGAGATGTTGAGTAATTAAAGTTGCTCAACTAACCTGACTAACTAGAACTTAAAAGCGAGGTTTTACATCTCTAATTTCAAGTCCATTCATACAATTCTAATATCACAAACTGGAATCCACATAATTTATAGACAGATGTTCCTCAGTTTATACATTTTATAAATATTTTCCAAAGAAAAAAAGCTCTAGTGGCTCTAAATACACAAAGGTCCCCCCACTGAGATACCCAGATGATGGATATGAACCCCAACGGCCGGCCAGTCACGGCCATCTCACCTTTCTAAGCTCCCATCTCCTCTAAACCTGCGCTCACTGTCTCACCTACTGGTGGTCTCCTGTACCCCAGGACTTTTACTTCACCTTGTTGGAGTTTTGCCTTTTGCTCCAGTTGGATGATTTTCCTCGGGGGCTCCACTGACTGGCTAAGCACCATCGCTCTCTGAGACTTTTCATTTCATGATGGTGTCAGTGAGGGTTGAGAGCAAGGAATCGATTTGAGTACAGATCATCCGACTGCATCCAACTGACACTTTCCCCATTACAGTTCAGAACAAATGGCTGTACAGTACCTGTTTATGCATTTCGTGTCTTCAGAGTCTTCCTCTGTGCATTAAAAAAATGAAATAAAAAGATCATCAAATGTTGTGAGCTTGGACTTGAATTGTAACATTCTCTATGTCTTTGCAGAACGTGAAGAAGTCTAAATACTTTCTGACTTTATTAAACTTCATTACGTACTGTATTATAATATAACGCATATGTGCCTTGTGAGATTTCGGAACTATTATGAGACCCTCCCCATAGGAACGACACGCAGAAGCCACGTCTGTTGAGAGCTGCTTGTCCATTGCCAAGGCAGCCGCAGGTTCGCAGCTTCACAGAAACAATTGCAAGTGGACAACTGTCATGTGCAAAGCGCCTGTCGCCCGATGGGTGATGCAGGGAGCAGTTTAACTTGGCCACTGACCTGGCCCCATCCCTGCCTGTTTGCTGTGTCTGTGTGTAGTAAATTGGTAGAGCCCCGCTTCAATAAATAAACTTGATGTTCCTGTTTCAAGTTGAATGAAGCCGGTTTTACTAAAGTACTGAGAGTCAGCCTCATCTTTGGGGTATAAGACAGCAACTTGCACGTCACAGCCTGGTGATCACCTTCTTGGCTCAGCCAAGCTAAGCGATGCCACTCCGGGATGAGAGAGTGCGCTGTCGCTAACTGTATATTCTCTTTCACTCACAGTTCGGAGGAGACGGCCAAGGAGGAGTCCTAGCCCCACCTATGTTGCCCAGAGTAGGCTTCGCCCCTTCTGTTCAAACAGTGCCAGGAAGGTGGCATCTCATTTTGACCGTACTGTCAACGAGGACACAGCTGCCAGTGACGGAACCTTTCTCTAACAGGAATCTTCAACAGCCTGATACACTATTTCTGGTTTTTTTTTCTTGCCCAGTTGGTGCCCCAGTACTCTTCTTTGAAGGTTTTTGGTGGATGTTCTCACTTGCTTTAACCCCACCTGGCAGTACTCGGCGTGGATTAGTTGGTTTTGAATCGTTCATTTTTTATATGGACATTACGGGCTTCTTCCATAGCCTCACCTCCATGGCCTTCCTTACCATTTTTCTGAGGGATCACTTTCTTCTTCAACTTTTTTCCCTTGTTTGGAACTGGTGTGTTCAAATACAATTCTTCTGGTGGCTCGATGGTGGCAGGGGACTAAAAATAAAAATAAAAAAATATATAAGGCAAGTATAGAGTTAAGGTCTTATCTTTTGAAAACATCTGGCTTTCGTGATCACATTAGCTTTAAATAAATGTGAAGAAAGCAAATTCTGGTTGGCATCACATTCTTTAGCAGAGACATAGTCTCTGGGTTCAAACATCAAAGGAAGATGATCTTCAGGTGGTAGGTCTGAGGGGGCAGGAATACCTGGTGACCCCAGTGGCCCCGTTGAACTGCAGGAGAGAGGGGCGCAGACACAGCACTACAAGAGCACTCTTCTACTGAAGACCATCGGCTCAAATGCTTTGGCCGCCAATGAGCCTTGGATTGGTACCTTGGGCTTGAGTTACCTCACAGAGATTAAATAGAGTAGCATATTAGATGCCTCTGACAGCAGTTGAGGAAGAACTGGCAGGCATACAGGACCACTGGAAGGGACAAAGCAGCTGAACATCTGAGCAGCGGGTGGAAACAATGCTGAAGAAGCCAAAGATCCTTTTAAGGGCTAGCAATCGGCATTAAGAGGCTAATTCCATTCCTCCATTTCCCGCACACCCCGGGTTGTTACAGTCCTATGGCGGTATACATATAGAGGCCATTTTATTAGGGCCATCTATTTGGTACCAGCTGGGTCCACCTATTTTCTAAATTCTTAGGGCCAGTTTATACTTCACACACAGAATGCGTATGCGCGCGCATCATGGCCGCCACGCGTTCCCAGCATTCACTTGACGCGTCCTCTGAGCACGTCCTCAGAAATTAACGCAACGTGTGTGCATGCGTTGCAGTACCAGCAAAAAGGCAGGGGGCACAGTGTGATCAAGTCGGAGCATGACATTAGAGTCTTATGTGACAGAAAGCCGCTTTGCGGATCGTACAGGATCGATGTGCGCGCTTCCATGTTTGATGAATGGTCCAATGTGGTGAAGCAAAAGGGCTGACATACAAATGCATTCCTCGTGCTTTTCTCACATACCATCTTCTATGCCATCTTTTTTTTTAACAGAATGTATTTGACCCACAGAGAGAAAAATTTTGTGATTAAAGTAGAATTTTCGGCTTAAATCTTGAAATGTCCACTTTAATCTTGTAGTTTATTTTATCATTGAAGTAGGCCGTCATAAACGTCATCGTAAAACAGACCCAGTTGTTAATCGCTACCTGCTTCTGGCGCTTCCTCCTGAACTGACAGCAGCGGCAAACAGTAATCGTCACACAGAAGACATTACATGTATGATATTCCAGCTCTCTGCACATTTAGAATCCTTAGATTTATACTTGATATCACTTTCATGATGAAATGCATTAAACAATGTATTTTACATTTTACAGATAAATCTTTAACTTCATTTAAATAATGAATTTTACTAATAATTACACATGTAGGGGTGACACGGTGGCCGAGGGGTAGAGCTGCAGTCTCGAAGTAGGGAGTCGCATCCCTGGTGTTCCCTGCCTGGAGTTTGCATGTTTTCCTGGTGGGTTTCCACAGTGCGCTGCGGTTTCCTTCCAAAGATATGAAGGTTTGAGGATTTGGTGATGCTAAAATGACGCCAGTGTCTGTATGTGAGTGTGTGCTTGTATTCAGCTTGTGATGAGCTGATGTCCCGTCCAGGGATTGTTTCTGCCTCGTGCCCGATGCTAGCTGGAATGGCCGCATCCCTGGATTGAAGGATTTAATCATTAAACATCCATCCTTTTTAGAGATATTGTGGCAAGGCATCCTCAGAGTGTAATGGGTGTTTCAGGTAATTCACAACACAGCAAAGCCGACAGTGTTGTGCATGAACTAGTTCAAAAGAGCGTGTTGATTGAACAAGCTAATTTTTCTAAGAACGGTGAACTTAACATAATGAATTTGCAAGTGAAGAACTTGAACGTGAGTTAGTTCGGTTTTATGTGACATTTTGGGTCTGGTTTAGGTTCAGATTAAATGTTTTGCCTTACCCTGTAATGTAGGGGTGGAGCTGAATCCGAACACGGTATTCAGATAAGCACACATAGTCAATTCAATCTCAGTTTGACACGGGTGACTATGAAACAGCACATACTAATGCGTAAGCACTGTTTTCAATCAATTTGTGATTTCAAGTGCCTGTGTCACCTATTAAAGATGGCGGCGTGTATTCCAGATTTGGATCTGATTAGAATGAAAACATTGTGTAGCATAACTCTTTTGTCTCTATTAAGCATTTTCTCTGTATTTTGATATTTTTGTTAATAAATCTTTCATTTCTAAAGATTAGCTGGAGGTTTATGGTCATCTCTACTCTTTTTTTTGCTTTTGTTACATTTTGGGGATATTTATAGTTGTTTTTCCAGCTACCCATTTATAACCCTACTCCTGTTGAAGCCTATAGGTAGCTTAGCCCTAGCTGGTTGAAGGCTAGGCTCCTCTGGACAGACGAGTGAATATCCTGGCCTGCTTGAGTAGCAGCTTTTGGAGGCCTCACACCGATTTTGTCATGGAGCAGTGGACTCTTAATCCTTTCTTTTGCTGCCCAGTTTTGATGTTTTTATGTGTTCAAGACCCAGACTCGCCACCAACTGTCATCTTTTTTGAATGGTCTTCTTAGAGAATCACTGTCATCCAGGGGTGGGAGGGAAAACCCTTGGAGAATCGTAACAGAAGCAACGCTCATTCTGAGGCACTCCATATACAGTCCATGACTCTACCATTGAATGCTATTGCGAATCTCGATGATTCTTCTTTACGATTCAAAATCAGACAACCCATGACCCAAAAATGGAAGAAACTCTAAATACTATTGCTCATTTTTGACTTGAGGGTGTTTTGACCTCTGTTGACCTTTGGACTTTGATTTTTTCATATTCTAATCTTCTCCTGGTCTATTCCTGCTTCCAATAATCCACAACTCCCTATATGTCATAACACTTGATAATGGAGTGGGTGCCCAGGGTAGACTTGAAATTGTGGGGTATAAAGCAATCGATATGCCCACCCACCATTTAATTTCAATCCACTCCCACCCACCCATAATTATGAATCACTTAACTTCAGCTGTTTTCACTGACCTACCTGCTGATCAAACTGGAAATTCACTTGATGCTTCCTTACCTCTAAGCAGTCTGCAAGATTCTCCACCTCCAGGCTTTTGCGGCATCCTTTTCTGTTTTTCTATGTGAGAAGAAAATAAAGTGTCAAGTGTCTTTCGCAATTTTTACCAAACGTGGGTTCCACCGACAGTAATTTTAAATTATAAATTGTTTCAAAAGTTTCCTTACATCCTTTCCGCCATCAGCATAAATGGGATTTCTGTAAAACACAAAGAACATGCGGATTTATTACAAATTCCTGATTGCTTGGAGTAAAAAAGTTTCAAGCTCTTTCTTGTGGGAAGTCTGATTTCTACTCATTTTCACATGCAAAGAAACTAAAACAAGGTGGCCTACATACAACAATCTGAAAGTTCATGTTTACACCTCTGCTTCTTGATCCACTTTCCCTTACGACAGAGGAGAAATACAAAGGTTGGTTTTGGAAGTGCAGAGGACCATCCAAAGAGACACCCAGATGAGAAGTAAGAGTAGTAGTAATAGAAGTAGCATTGTAATGTGAACAATGACATGTTGACGTCAATGAGCGACTAAGATGCATCACGTCACCATGAACCCAACCAGTCTTACCCGTCTCCTCTAAACCCATAGTCAACGTTAGTTAGGCCTCTTTCTGTTAGCGGCATCCTGTATCTCAAATTACCTGACTTTGATGATGATTTTCTTATTTTACATTTGCTAGTTTTCACCTTGAACTCAAACATCCGCTCTCTAACTGGCCATGTCAATCAATCTGAGATTCTGACTCCATCAAAATCGAAAGTAAGGAATTGTTGAAATTTCAAAATGTTTCAATCAGATCATCACCAAGCCAACACATTATACTTCAGTACCGACGGCTATACGGTACCTGTTTACATATTCCGTGTCTTCAGGGTCCTCCTCTGCTGTAAATAATGAAATAAGAATAGTGTCACACATTGTTAGATTAGAGATCAGAGAGATTAGAAGTTAGAGATTTCTATTGTCACATACACTGCAATAGCAGAGTGAAATCCTTGTGCCAGAACTATGGTGATGTATTAATAAATACAGTAAATTAATAAGAGTAGCTGATGATTAATACATGAGTAAATAAATAAACAGCATAAAATAGTTAAATAAATAAGATAAAGAGTTGAGAAAGAGTTTTGGTGCACAATGACACATAAACCAGCAGGTGGGTACAGCACACAGTGCAATGAAGTTACTGGGAGCTCAGTGACCTTATGGCCTGGAGTAAGAACCTGTCCCTGAAGCGGGTGGAGTGAATGGTGTTACTCCAGTAGCACTTCACAGAAGTACACAGTTTCACTGGACTGAGCTGGACAGCTGTGATGATGATGATGCATCCGGTCAGGATACTTCCAATAGTGCAGCGGGAAAAGTTTGCTAGTGTTTTGGTTTCCAACCCAAATCTCTTTACACTATTCAGGAAAAGAGCCTTTGCTGAGCCTTTTTGAGTATGCAGGGGTTGTTGACTGACCACAAAAAGCAGTTGTTGATGTGGACACCCAGGAACCTGAAGCTGCTAACTGGCTGGACAGGGAAGCTGTTGATGTGGACTGGAGTGTGACTGCCTTTGTTCATTCTGAAGTCAAAAAGGAACTACTTTGTTTTGTCAACTTTCAGTGACAGTGGTATTTTGGGTGATAGACAGACAACCCTTACAATTATATACACCTATATATATATATATATACTGTATATATATAAAATGCAATGTTTGTCTGTCTGTCTGTCTGTACGAAAGAACTACTTTACAGGTTTTTTTCTCTGATTTTGCGACTTCTCTCATCATGCTATCTGTCATAGTTCACTTGCAGTATCGATTTATTTGCGCAATTCCGAGAGAGACGCAGTGGACTGAGAGGAGGGGGGGCGGGGCCCACCTCACTCACGCGCCAGCCTTGGGTTGCGCCTTACCTCTGCTTGCTAGCGAATGAGAGAATTACTTAACAGATTTAGATCGGGTTCTTTTCTATAATTTTCTTGAAAGTTGCAGTTGATTTTGCGACTTCTCTCATCACTCTAAGAATCATAGTTACTTGCAAGAGTGATATTTCTCGCTAATCTGAGACAGAGGCTGCGGCCTGAGGGGAGGGGGAAGTGTGACGTCAGGAGTGGGGAGCCGGGTAGGGCCCCCCTCACTTTCCTGTTTCAGTACTATGTCTGCACGGCTAGTGTATATATATATATATATATATATATATATATATATAAGATATTTCGAACCGACTGGCTGACCAACCACAAACAGTACCTGGCAGGTAACCACCTAAACAATCAGATTGTGATTCAGACCTAAGAATGTAATACTGTACTCTGATCTTCACCTTGTCAAATAAGCGAACAAACTGCTGTGGTGCAATGTCAGAGGTTTCGCCTCAGGTGCTGACATCCAAGGTTCGATCCCCATAAGGGGAGACAAAGTGCATGCACCTGATGAGCCCCAATTAGGGCAAAACACATGTCATGTGCTCTGTGTATTATTTTGCAAATCCTATTTCACACACATATTATATATTGTGCCAAATGGCTGGAGACCCTACCCAGCTGGGACGCATGGATGGTCCACGAGAGGGAAGATGCCTTCCCTGGGCCACGAGAGGGCAGCCGCCCTGGTCTGCTTGGGGGCCACTAGAACAGAACTGGGAAGCTCATCCCAGTGTGCATCCCAGTGTGCAACTCTGTGTGCATCCAGGTGTCCGTGTGTGGGTGTCTTCTGGTGAAGTGATATTACTGTCAGAGAAAGTTGCAGGCATTTTACGGAAATACAAACCAGTATTACTGCGAGAGGAAATTAAAGGTACACAATACAGTTACGCATATTACAGCCACAAACAAGCCAGTATTACTGTCAGAAGAGATTAAAGGCATATTACCGACGTGCACGCCTGTATTACCGCCAGAGAAAATTAAAGGTATATTACGGACGTACAAGCCAGTGGACGTACAAGACGGTATCCTTCAATAAGGGCGCGCACAAAAAGGCGAGCCTCGAAAGGGCGACCTCAATTGGGCGCAGCGAATAAAGGCGCGCATAAATAAAGATCTGCACCTTCATTGCTCTTCACATATTCCAGAGCCATTTGAACTAAATTATCTACGAACGCCTTTATTCGCCGCATTCAATTGAGGTCGCCCTTTTGAAGCTCGCCTTTTTGTGCGCACCCTTATTGAATAGAGCTGTACAAGACAGTATTACTGTCACAGAAAATTAAAGACACACAATACACGGCGGCAGCCCACAAAGAACGGTCAGCTCAGCAAGTAAACATCAACAAAAGAAAGGCTGAAAGAAAGAAAAATACGACCAACAAAAAGAATGAGGTCAAAGTCCCTTACCATTTAATATAGACTGTTCCTACTAATGTTTATGCACTACTGTTCAAGCGCCTGTTACTGTAACGGGCTAAATGACTAGTACATATATAATTATACTAAGCGCTGTTGCCTTGCAGTTAGGAGACCTGGGTTCGTTTCCCGGGTCCTCCCTGCGTGGAGTTTGCATGTTCTCCCCGTGTCTGCGTGGGTTTCCTCCAGGCGCTCCGTTTTCCTCCCACAGTCCAAAGACATGCAGGTTAGGTGGAGTGGCGATTCTAAATTGGCCCTAGTGTGTGCTTGGTGTGTGGGTGTGTTTGTGTGTGTCCTGCGGTGGGTTGGCACCCTGCCCGGGATTGGTTCCTGCCTTGTGCCCTGTGTTAGCTGGTGACTGGCTCCAGCAGACCCCCGTGACCCTGTGTTCAGATTCAGCGGGATGCAAAATGGATGGATGGATAATTATACTAACTGTGTGTGATCTTTGGGACAAAAACAACCTGAAGAGTCCATGACAATTTTACTATAGTCGAGAACTTGGAGAGGTGTCAGCTAACTCTTAACAATTTTCCAGTGCAGAGGACGTTGGACCCATATGTCCTTGCTACCTCACTGGCTTTCGCAAGAAGACACTGGCAACACCATATCTTAGCCATATCACTGGCATATGAGTCCTATCGATCTTTGTCTTAGAGAAAATACCTCCATATAGACAATTTTTTAGTGAACACTTCAAGCCTTGCCCTCCATTGCTTACATACAATATTTCACTTGCATGTTGTTGATCCTTGTCATTTGCTTCATTTCAACGTTGTGTCTCTTCATCCGTGTCATTAGAACCATGTTGTTGTTTTGTGGTGCCGTTTACTGCACTCAGGTCTTTTGTAGTGAGAAGTGAGGTGCGTGCAGGTGCTGATAAAATGTAAAAGTGCATGCTTGTGCCATCTAGTGGCTGTGGCTGAGAGTGAGCAGAGTGGACTGCTCCATACACACACACACACACACACACACACACACACACACACAAACAAGTCTTTCGTTTATGTATATCTGATTGTTTACTGTATAATTATCTGAGGGGGTTGATCAGTCAATTTAAGTTAGTTTGGTAAGTTAATAATTCTGCTAATGTTTCCCAATAAGTCAACTCAACACAGTGTCATTTATTTTTTCTCTAATTATAATACAATTATATTTCAAATATTTGAAATGAAGAAAACTAGTTCTGGAGTATTTGTGCCCCTGTGGAACTACAATGGAGATGCATCATCATCAGAGACAAAAGGACCTGTTGCGGGTCTTTTATATTTTTATTATTTCTTGAACTTTCCACGGGAAGCTAAAACAAACAAACAAGACATTGCAAACAGACGCATGTGGAAATGCCTACCTGCCTGTTGTCCTTCCTTGCGTTCCTGTCCATCAGCATATTCTAATGGAAATTAAAGAAGAATCACAGTAAATGTAGTAACAGTGAAATTCCAAGGAATATTTGTTTAAACAAAAACAGCTCCCCTCACCTTCTTAATGATTGTAGCTTAAGAATATTCTTCTGTTAATATTTATTTACTTTCCAGTACTTATCTGTTCGGAACATTTTGAGCCAAATATTATAACTTACTTATTTTGTAGGCTGTGTGCGTGGATACAGAAAACGTGACATATAGAGGTAGGACATAGGTCATGGGTCAAGTCAGATGATGGATTTTTAGAAACGGGCCACTGCATCTTGTCACACAGATAACTGTTTGCAGTGTCTCAGAAAGAGGAAGGACCTCAGGTGGGCTTTATCACCCACCACAGGTATGTTGACTTCACCTTTTATATCAGTCTAAGTTCACAATGCAGCTCAACTCCAGTTGATTTTCTTTTGTGAGACAGATCCAATCTTAATAAAGGAACATTAACATCAAAAAAACACAAATTGAATTATAACATCTAAGAGTGGATTTAGACCCCCTTTGTATGGTGGCAAGAAAAAAGTATTCAGACCCTTTGAAAATAACCGCATGAATGTATAAATCTGTCTTAAAATATGGTCTGACCTTCGTTTATGTTACAATAATAAACCGATACAGTCTTCTTTTGAACTGATAACCCACAAATTATTGCATTGCTTTTATAAATTTTGAATACATCAGACGTTCACAGTGTAGGCTGAAAAAAGTCTGTGGATATCTAGGCTGATGACTTCAATAAAAGCTAACTGGAGTCAAGAGTTAGCAAACCTGGAGTCTGCATCCAGTAGGGGGTTTATATGTTCACTAGAGATACTAACTAGATATACTTATGCTAAACCAAAAGTCTAGATATACTATATATATATATATATATATATATATATATATATATATATGTTACGGCCAAAACCCGAAGTTCGGCCAGTTCCCGAATTGGCCGGCCATTTCGCATACGAGGTGTGGCCAAAGTCCGAACTACTACAAATGACCAGTGTACTTTGGCTGGCCACTTCGCAAAGTGGTGAGAACTCCCTGGCCAAAATTTGATGTGCTGATGTAAGACAGTTTGCTCAAGGTGCGAAGATGCTTAAAAATTTCAGATGCAGATTCAGAAGTGAGTTTTCCATTCAGGTGGATCTTGTTTAGAAAGCGGACGCCACTTGTGACGGCCTTCCCCTCGCCCAAACACTAACCTTAAGGTCAATAAAATAGGTCCCTGATGTTAAGTCACTATTTTAGGGCTAAAATGATAACAGAAATATGAAACCTACTTATATACCTACTCTTAATTATTGTGAAACAACCAAGTGGCGTCCGCTTTCTGAACAAGAGCCGCCAAGGCTACACTCGATGCAATTTCACTACTAAGTGCGCAACAAATCACTGCTCATGCCTTTTTTCTTCCAACTGGCCGATCGCCCCATGCCATTTCGCAACCTGGCTCTCCAAATCTGACATTGGCCAGTCAACTTACAGGGACATTGGCCATTTCTCAATTTGGCCGGATACTTCTCGCTTTGGCTGATTTCAGGTTTTTGCCATAACATATATATAAATACGAGGTCTGTTGTCCAATGCCACATGGATTGTACTGAATGTATTCTAAATAACAATATATTATTTACCCTATACAACTCCAGGCACCTCACACATAGACAAACAGACTGGGAGAACTTCAGCTGTGTCGGCGGAGACAATAGGATAGCAGGCTGCTTGTGCTGATCGACACATTTGCAAAACAACGATAGTAATGGAAAAGTGCAAAGGAATTTAAGGTGGCCCGGGATTACAAGTTTTTTAGGCTTCAGGGATTCTAGTGCTAAAAAGATGGTAAATGAAACAGCAGTAAGTCCAGTTTGGTGGAACCACCGTTGGTAATAAAAGCACTAAACACAGCCCTACCATGCTACCAAAATTGGAGTGGAAATAAATCATTAATAATCAAGGTTCTTCGTATCTACTTGATGATATAGACTACCTGCTGCATAACACGTTAACAGAAGGACTTGTTTTTTATTCCATAATGCAGCGGTTCTCAAACTGTTGGGCGCAAAGATGTGAAAAAAAAAGAAAACAAGAATCGAAAATATGAAAAATACATCTATTGAAACCAAAACAAATTAACTTAAACTACATTCTGATACTAGAAAAATAAATATAGAGCTAGATAAATGTCGAAAAAAGTTAAGTAGGTATAATAAAATATGCATCTATGATATATCATTAATTAAAAAAGAACAAATTGGTATTAGTGAGCTCCTTTCAAAAAAACGTTACGGGGGGGGGGGCGCGATTAAAACTGTTATGAAAACTCGGTTCGCAAATACTTAATGGTTGAGAAACGCTGCCATAATGAACCATTTGCTTATGTTTTGCTCTTTCTTTTAAATTAATTACAGAAAACACAGCACATGCAGAAATTCATACCTGGTTCTTTTTTCTCTTCGTTTTGGTCTCCTTTTCTCCGAGCTAATGGGGGAAAAAGATGAAGCTTCAGTAAATGGAGTGGCACGCTAGAGTTTCTTTTCCTACAGCTTTCAGGTTCTCTGATGGTGGTGGAGAGGATCCTAACAAGAACAACCAGATCTCCCATCTTAAACGTGTCATGCTGAGAAAACTTTTTTCCCTTTTATTTTACTGCCATTTCTTTTTCTTGAATAGCAATCACACAAAGCACTCCAAACACCCCCTAAGACTTTACTCTGATCAGTTAGCTCCTGTATTTAGATTAATATTCGCTCCGTCTTTCGCTCAATGCAAAGTTCCAGCCTGTTTCAATATCTAACCCTTGACAACATTGATATCAGAAAGAAATAAAATGGAGACCTTGGGCCTCATGTATAAACGGTGCATATGCATGTTTTAGTGTGAAATCTACGCACAGTGTTATACACGAGGCCCCTTGTCTTTTGTCTTCTGCTTCTCAGTATGTTCTCCGGAGATAAAATACCCCAAAATTCTCACAAGGGTCTCCTCTTGAGCTTCAGCAGGTATCTCAGCAAAGTCACACAATGGACTCAAATGTTCCAGGTAGCATCTTGACTTTTTATTTTTTTCTGATTTCAAAGTATTTGCATTATGTGCTCAGTAATATACAATGAAATGCATGGATGATAGTAATAAAACACTTTACTGTGATTACAAAGCTGTACTCCTTGCTTCTGCAATGATACAATTTGTTGCTCTAATTTACCTTTCTGTACTCCAGTTAGCTCAGACTCATTCTAGAAAAAAAAAGGCAGGCAGGATTGAATAGTCGTGAAGACTTTGGACTTCAACCTCTGAGGTTGTGGTTCCAAATCCCACTACTGACACCAGTGTGTGCCCACAAGAAAGTCTCTTCCCCTGCCTACAGTCCCATTAGCAAAATAAATGTAACCAAGCATGTCTCAAATTTTGTAATAATAAATGTAAAGTCTTAACAGAGATCTCCCAAAACATCTCATGCTTTTCAAACCAAGTTCTCCATTTCGATTCCTTTGATCTCAGTTGTACCTAACGTCTCCTTATTGCCTAAAGCTCTTTCTCGTAAGGAATTTTAGCAGACACATCAGTGACAAAGTCATTTCTGAAATGAAACATAAATGAGAATCTCTGTGAAGTCTCACCAACCATCAAAGATTCACCTTTGAGAAGTAAAATTTTCCAATGGGTAACCACTGTAACAATGAAGACATTTGAACATCTGATTCTTCGGCATCTCAGATCTGTCACATATTCTCTCCTAGACCCATCACAGTTTGCTTACCAAGCCACGAAGCAAGAAGGAACAGGGGTGATTTCAAATGCGCACTTGCCAATGTCTTGTGTTTGTCGTTCCACAACATAATTGAAAATAGGAAATTAAAAAGGCTGAGATCGAGGCTCAGCTCACCATACCTGGAAGAGACTGGAGACAGGCAGTGGTCAGCCGTAAACCCGCAAGATCTTGTAATGATTGTATGCGCTAGGCTTCACTTAGTTTATAGTGAAAATTGTACTGATGATTGCAGGTCAACCCCAAACTGCCTTCAGCCCCTTCCCACTGCGCAGAAAGATGACTTATAATAATAAAAGTTATTTTTACAAAACCACACAGAGAAAAGATGCAACAAACAAAATGTAATTAATACCTTTTCTACAATCCCCCAAAACTCCCGATTTCCAATATATACAATAAACAAAAGGCATAAAATTATGTACCCAAGAATATTCCCCACCGTCCATTCGATTGGTTCTATTCAATAAGGGCGCACACAAAAAGACGAGCTTCAAAAGGGCGACCTCAATTGGGCGCAGCGAATAAAGGCAAACGCAACAAAATTATTACAGAAAATTTATTAGATAAAGGCAATGATTGAACGTATAAAAAGGCAAAAGCAAGAATATTAAAACATTCGCGCAATTGAGGTCGCCCTTTTGAAGCTCGCCTTTATTTACGCGCGCCTTTATTTGCGGCGCCCAATTGAGGTCGCCCTTTTGAAGCTCGCCTTTTTGTGCGCGCCCTTATTGAAGGATACCCATTCGATTTAGTCTTTTTTATCCGATTGTCCTATTTCTCCATAGTTCAGTTTCTTAGACACGCCAATCCCAGAATAAAAGATTTACGGCTCACACTGCTTCCGATCCCTTTCACGGTAAAGTTCACTTCCCCCAGTGTATCCGGAATCTTTGAGGTGCCCACCACATGACTGCTTTGAACTTGTGGTGCTCCCCGAAAACAATCTTTCTCCTGGACCCAGATGGGTCATGTCTTTTTCCTCCACCATAAAAACTCAGGCTGTCTTTTCTTCCTTCTCTCCCTGCCTTTTCGTGCCCCTATTTAAAGGGCGTCCATTTCCATGGCACTCCCGAAAATCACAATGACAGCCCCGTACCTCCCAAAAGGTCCTCTCTATCCAACCCGCCCATCTTATACTACAGTATAATCAAATGGCAATGGGACTTTACAAAGAGAGACAAACCATATACAAATTTATGTGTCGATGCTACATTCTGGCAACACGTTCCTTGGATGTCAGAATGCGTTTTGTAAATTTGAAGCAGTGTCTAAAAAATCTCACATTCTGAATTTCTAGTTCAGTAATTAGACGTCATTAAGGGATCAAGATCCAGCAACTGCACTCATTATGTTTTACACCCACATCTGACTTAAAGTCCTGCAATGTGCCATTGACTTAAATCAGTGGTCTCCAACTCAGGTCCTGGAGGGCCGCAGTGGCTGCAGGTTTCCATTCAAACCTTTTTCGTAATTAGTGACCTGTTTTTGTTTCTAATTAACTTCTTTTGAATTAATCTTAATTGACGTGTTCTTGAAGTCTCAGACCCTTCAATTGTTTCTTTTCCCTTAATTAGCAGCCAAACAATAATGAGCTATAAGATGAGCCAAAACATGACCAGTGTCGACCATACAATATCTGAAAATAAAGAAAGATGAAGATCTCAGGAATGTTGATCTGCTCAGGTCCCCAGTGCTCTTTGAAAAGAGAAAATCAACAAATTCAGAAATGTATGCCATTACACAATGAGAGGAGCAACAAGCCATGGAATTAAAGAACGGGTTTAATTAACGAAAGGAATCAGCGTCTAATGAAGCAACAGGTTGGAGTTTGAGGCCCTGACTTAGTTGGTCTTCTGTTGGCTCACTCACTTCACATTTCATTTCTGTTTGGGTGCAATTTAAGGAAAGAAATGAAGCAATTCAGA
Organism: Erpetoichthys calabaricus; assembly: GCF_900747795.2. Classification (NCBI taxonomy): domain Eukaryota; kingdom Metazoa; phylum Chordata; class Cladistia; order Polypteriformes; family Polypteridae; genus Erpetoichthys; species Erpetoichthys calabaricus. Next base: position 162,496,450 of record NC_041403.2, on the reverse strand, counting down.
GGAACAAATCTTACAAAAATAAATCAATTAAAATGAAAGGGAAAGGAGTTAATAAGGGGCAAAACCTGGTCACCAGTTAAGAAAAGGGTTAGAATGAAAACCTGCAGCCACAACAGCCCTCCAGGACTGGAGTTTGAGACCACTGGCTTAAATGAAAGTTTGTGAGTAAGAGTTCTATGGCCAACAGTACTGTGAGGAAAATCAACTTTATTAACTCTTTGAGGGCTGAATATTTTTTCCAAAAAGCAATGGTTTCACTCAGAAATGAACATAAAACATCTGTTGCTGCATGCTGTGGCTGTCCCTGGCGAACATTGTCAGTACCATGACTAGCTGGGGACCAATCAGCTGAAGCTGGAACCTCACATTCATCTTCGATCGCTTGTATCAAAAACCTGTGTCTGACAAGTCATAGTCCAGTTCAGAGATAACAGGCAACAATGTCGTCCACGGAGTATTTTGCTTTACACATTCGCTTTGATCTCTCGCCAGATGTCAGTGCCATTTTTGCCATTGTGTGCTCCTTGCTACTTACAAGAGTGCAGGGAATCTCGGTCAAACCAATGAATCTAACTTTCCTTCTAGCAACGATAGTCCAAATAAAATGTAATGGTGGGTTTTGTCACAGTATACAGTTGATTACCATTGTCTACACCTCCTTTTGACAAAAGTCAACATCAGCCCTGAAGGAGTTAAACAAAGAAAGGCAGACTTCTAAGAAATTAGCTTTTCCAGGAAGTTACTAATCTTTTAACTAACTTCTCAAGAAGACCGCTTAAGTCAGTCGTGTGATCAGCAATATTGTCCTTTTTTAGTAACCCAGTACTTTCTCTATATGGTGACTGATTCAGATTTTCTCGGAGCAAATGTATTCTTAAAGTAAAGAATTTAAGGATGGTGAGTATTTCTGTATTAGTTACCAAAACTTGCTAAATTAGCAATTCTTCCTGCAAGCTTCTCAGATTTGCTAAAAAGACACAATGTCAGGGTGTTCAGCCAAGAGAGGCGTCATTTTCTCGAGCCGTGGTTAGTTCTTCTTTTGGAACTGCTGACTTTTACAAAACCATATTTTAAAAATGACTTATGCCTTCTATTGCAATTTAGTATTAATAAAATAAAGAATTTGTATCTCAGCTCAGTAGTGGCTTTAAGATTATTTCTTTAAAATAATTCAAGTTCATAGGCTTAAATCATTATGATTCCACCTTGCTCCCTTTTGGCTTCTCAGTTGGTGAATATCAATAACGGTAGGCTCAAGTTTCATAATCTCAACTTCTGAGTAACTTGAGGCAAGGGAACATGGTAATGGTGGCGGGCAGAAGTTAAATGTGTGTCGTCAGAAAATTCTGAAAAGGAGCTTCTGACTGCAATGAAATATAAAGAGAAAAGTCAGGGAAGACCCCCGCTAGAGGCTATCTGTAGTGTATCGACCAAAACAGATGACACAGTGATGAAATTAAGAAAGATACAATCAAGAAAGTAATGAATTGAAAGAAAATAGATTAAAAGAAATGGAAAAAAGCCAGGAATACAAGCTTGATGTAGTTACACGTTGACAAAATTCCACGTAGCCCACATAAGTTAATGTGATGTAATGTTTACAGCTTTTGACTCAATCAACTGAGGTTGTAGACTTAAAAATCTGCTACTAACACTGCACGACTATGAAACCACAAAAGAAATATACCCAAATGTTGTAAGTCACCTTGGATAAAGGTAACAGCCAAGTAAATAAACGTAAATATTGTTCTGAACTAGAAGTCCCAGGCATTAAAGAGATTCCAAAAATGGCCAATAGATGGGCGTATGAGCAGCCCTCCTTTGGTTTCATTTTTGGTGAATTTCTTAAACAGTGATGACTGGGTTAGCATCCCAACCTACAGTACCTTATATACATTATATATATATATATATATATATATATATATATATATATATATATATATATATATATATATATATATATTGCGTACTCTTTGCATTGACAGTAAACTATTTCCACCATTCTATGATCTGCTCCTCACAAACTGAGGGCACCGTGGCGGATGTTAGCAGATTGCTGGCCAACCACAAGCGTTACCTGGTAGGTAACCACCCATACAATCAGATTGTGACACAGACTTCGAATGCCGTGAATATATATATATATATATATATATATACAGTACAGTAATCCCTCGCTACTTCGCGGTTCACTTTTCGCGGATTCACGACTTCGCGGATTTTTAAATACAAGTGATTGCCCGCCTATCGCGGAAGTTGTGTTCCAGACCCATCAGCAACAGGAGAAAATCCGTGATATAGAAAGACCATATAAATAAACATTTTTATAGTTTATGCCTTAAAATACCCATCCCACATGCTTTAAACACATGTAAACTTATAAAACACACTTTGTTAACACATATGATATGTGGATGTCGGGCTAAGGATATGAGTAACATCTCACTATTATAAAACATTTTAACTTCACGCAAGACAAGACAGTGAGACAGGAAAATTGGTGATGTACACCTAAAAGCCTGATTGTACAGGCTTTTAAATTATTGACACGCAGAGCGACAAGCAGCACAAACCCAGCACAAAGTCCACTTCTCCTTAGCGTTCATTCAGCTCCCCACCCCCTTGACAATGCGAACTGCGCTTCCGGGGAGGGGGGGTTTGAGCGAAGGTGCGTTCAGCTCTCACACACCCACACACACACTCCTCGAGCAGAGCGACAAGCAAGCATTTTGGCAGAAGCAGCACAAAGTCCATTTCTGCTCAGCGTGAGTTCAGCTGCCCCCCTTCACAAAGCGAGTGCAGACACATTGACGTCTGATCGCTGCGTGCAGTGTGCAGTGTTGGTCTGAGGTGTTTAAGAATGTAGAAAGTGTTTAAGAGCATAGGAAGTGTTTATAAGAGTGTGGGAAAGGTTAACAAGAGAGTGAGAAAGGTTTATAAGAGTGTGGGAAGGGTTTATAAAGCCTTAAAATATGTATAAATAATAAAATAAATATAGGTCGCTACTTCGCGGATTTCACCTATCGCGGGGGGGGGCTCTGGAACGTAACCCCCGCGATAGGTGAGGGATTACTGTACATACTGGGGGATGCGGATGGATCACCTGCTTGTTTGCTGCTCCTCCTGCCGTGCTGCATGTTCTGCTTCTTGTGCTGTGCGCCGATCATTTCAAAGCCTGTACAGCCGCTGTTCTTGCTTCACTCGCTTACCCACCTAAGCACCTGCCACTTCGCGTCTCTGCCACTCGCGTTGTGAAGGGTGTGGGGGGGGGGGGGCTGAACGCAAACAAAGGAGATGCGGACAGATCAGCTTCTGTCTTTCTGCTCCTGCTGCCGAGCTGCGTGTTCTGCTTGTCGAGCTGTGCGTCAGTCATTTTGTCTCACTGCTTTGTCTTGCGGGACGTTAAAGTGTCTCTCGTGGAATGTCTGGGCTGATTATTACTTTCCTTATTTTCTGAATTTGCAGATAGATAATTATTGTTCTCTTGTGCATCCTTTTTTGCCTTCTTTTGTCTCCAGCACTTTCGTGTCTGTTTTCGACGTGCTGCTCTTTCTTCTTCGCTTAGTCGTTCACGTGCCATCTAGAATATATAACATTTTTAAGAGCTGGGAGCGCATGAAGTGTGTCTGCCAAACACATTCCAACAACTGCGAGGTTACATGTCCGTGAACTTGTTTTAAATTGTTTGTAAATAGGACGTGACGTGCAAAAGTAATGTAATGTCTAGTCTCGCGTGTTGTCCAAGTGTCTCTGCAAGATGATCATGTCTCGACCCAAACTTTTTTTATATAATAGATATATATAATCATGCGCATGTGTACAGGGGACAACCAAACAGTTCTAGTAATGGTGTTCTTCTCTAGGGTGGTACCCAGCCGGGACTCACAAAAGGATTACGCCTCCTCCAGACCACGAGGGGGCGACCGCCCTGGTGGCTGTGGGAACCACAACGGGTAGGGAGCTTTGAAGCTCAGCCCTGTAAGGGCCCGTGGTCACCACCAGGGGGCGCCCCGATGCCTATGGAGCCCTGGACCTCAGCATTTCCACCACACCCGGTTCTCATACTTTTCATGTTCATACCTTTCAGTTGGCCAACATTTCTAAAAATCCTTTTTTTGCATTGGTCTTAATTGATATTCTAATTTTCCGAGATACTGAATTTAGGAGTTTCATTAGTTGTCAGTTATAATCATCAACATTAAAAGAAATAAACATTTGAAATACATCAGTCTGTGTGTAATGAATGAATCTAATATACAAGTTTCACTTTTTGAATGGGATTACTGAAATAAATCAACGTTGTCATGATATTCTAATTTTATGACCAGCACCTGTATATATATATATATATATATATATATATATATATATATATATATATATATATATATATATATATAATCCAGCATCTGTCTGTACGTCTGTCCGCTTTTCACGAGAGAACTACTTAACAGATTTATATCGGGTTTTTTTCTATAATTTGCTTGAACATTCCGGTTGATTTTGTGACCTCTCTCATCACGCTAAGTATCATAGTTCGCTTGCAGGAGTGATATATTCTCGCTGATCTGAGACAGAGGCTGCAGGATGAGGGGAGGGGGAAGCGTGACGTCAGGAGTGGGGAGTCAGTCTACCTCTGGCCACATGTTGGAGTGTACGCTGCCTCCGCTTAGCTAGCGATACCATTTTGTTTATTGATTTTTAAAGTTTGTCCTGTTTCGCTAATATGCAGGCGGAGCTGTGAGGGATGGCTAGTATATTTAAATAAATATATATATATTGCATAAGTGCTGCAAAGGACTATGGGAGCTGAGTGAGAGCTCAGCTGACATCACCAGGAAGTGCTCCGCTCACATTGTTCCGTAAACACTGCCTGCTCCCACTCAATCCAAGATGGAGAAGTCTTCTTTATCTTGGCCTAATAAAATCCTGGTTCTCAGAGCGGTTGTAATCCAGATGTCAAGGGTTTGCGGCTGACCACTGACTGTTACCACAGTGCAAATCTGCAAACTGAGATGGCTCATGGTGTGTGTGTGTGTGTGTGTGTGTGTGTGTGCGTGCGCGTGTAGGTGTGTAAGACAAAACACCTCACAAGTGCCTGACTTGAACTTGTACTCCACACGGTTACCACTCTTCATTACTTCTTTACAGTCCTGAGGTGAACAATAAAGGACCCTTTACTCATAAAGTTCTTTCAGATATCACCTACTTGTTCTGCTTTCATTTCAGTACTATAGAAATTGTTACATCTGTGCGTGACATGGAATTGCTTACCTTTACACACCACACAAAGGATGATTCCAATAAGGAAGACAGCAGCAGGAACTCCAACAGCTATGCTCAACAGGAAGACAGAAATTATGGGAGACCCTGTGTTTTGCAATGAGACAATTAAGAAGACGTACAGTTAGCACATATTTTTATGAAATCTTCAGGATAATTCAGGGGTGATCCGACTTAGGATATACACCCTGGGTGTACAGCAAGTTACTTCAGTATGATCTATCATTTCATTATACTGTACACGTGACTCCAAATTGCAAGAAACGGCTTCAGAAACAAGGGGAGTTCCTGGTGTCCTCTCGTCTTGTCAAAGTTCCTCTTACACTTGGGATGCCTGTGATTCCTTGCCACTTTTGGTTTTTCCATGACAATAAATAAAGGAAAGACCCTATGAATGGCACCCATACTGGTCAAGTTGCTTATCTCATGTACAACTACTGCTGTGAGCCAGGGGAAGAACCCATGCTGAGATGTAACAACTGCTACAACTACTTGAGTGTTACCATCAGGAGAAATCTGTTTATTTGTGCTTCTGCCATAAAGCATAGGTCAGGTCAGGTTGGGGAGTCTGCACTGGTACAGCGTGTTGCTGCACCCACTTCACAAAGAAACAGCTCAGGATCCTGGTTGGCAACACCCAGGGCAGACACGCGGTCCAGTCCCACCATCCAGAAATGACCCTCTATCTGCTGCAGCCAGGTGTTATGTAGGCTCCCCTTTGGCCTGATCCAGCCACTTGGGTCCTCAACAATGAGGATCACCCTCGAGTAATCGCACCATGTGGCTGTGGTGCCGTAACTGAAGCTCCCTCACAATGCAGGTAATGTGCCTTATTCAAGACTCTGTGAGCAACACAAAGTCAAACCAGTGATAACCAAGGACTCTCCAAAGAGACACAGTACAGTAAAGCATAGTGGATTAAGAAATGGTATTCATCAACATTAATCGAATCGACAACTCTACTTCACACTTTGACTGCCAAAACATTTATGACCTGGACTCTGCAGTATCGGTCTGTGGATATATAAAACATAAACAATGAACTCCTGCTGTGGGTTGGCACCCTGCCTGGGATTGGTTCCTGCCTTGTGCCCTGTGTTGGCTGGGATTGGCTCCAGCAGACCCCCGTGACCCTGTGTTCGGATTCAGCGGGTTGGAAAATGGATGGATGGATGGATGGATGGACAATGAACTCGTTAAAAATGTAAAGAAATTTATCAGTCTGTAACGGGTTTTATTATCATCAGTGACTTCGCCGAAATGTAAAGAAACTGTTAACTGCTTTATTTTCACCAGCAATGTGACTAAAAGTCTCCATTTGATTGAGAGGCCTAGAACATGTGCCATAAATATGATGTGCTTCTTTACGCCGTCCACACTTGTTACAGGTTAACGACTGTTTGTGGTCAGTGGGTGGCAGAACGACCTACTGCCCTGAGAGTCGTGACAAGTCGGACGCCTCGTAATGAAGAAACACTTTTGGGGCAGCAATCTGCACGAGTCCCAAAGCCTACAGGGTCCACAACATCCAAATCATTTTCACAATCTCAATCGCTGTCATTTCCATCCATTCATTTTCCAACCCGCTGAATCCGAACACAGGGTCACGGGGGTTTGCTGGAGCCAATCCCAGCCAACACAGGGCACAAGGCAGGAACCAATCCCGGGCATCTTGCGAAAAATCTCGTTGTTGCAAAATGTCAGCAGCTTTATACCTTTAAAGAAGGCTGAAATTGTGCAGCACGCTCAAAATATAAAATACTCTTAAAGGAAGCACGTTGATATGTGAATGTTTGGACTTGGACAATTTTAAGCCTTCATTTTGAATACACGATTGATGAAATTTAGGAACTGAATCCACTGACCTGCAAACTATAATCTAACGCTACAGCGTGTGGTTCGTTCATTTGACAACATGTAGATCGGGGTAATTACATTCATGGCATTCGTAGTCTGAATCACAATCTGATTGTATGGTTGGTTACCTACCAGGTAACGCTTGTGGTTGGTCAGCAAGTCGGCTAACATCCGCCACGGTGCCCTCTTTCAGTTGCGAGCAGATCATAGAATGGTTGAAATAGTTTTAGTATGTACGCCTAATGAGCCCAGAATTAGGGCGAAACACGTGTCGCGTACTCTTTGCATTATTTGACAGTAAACTATTTCAACCATTCTACGATCTGCTTCTCACAACTGAAAGAGGGCACCGTGGCAGATGTTAGCCGACTTGCTGACCAACCACAAGCGTTACCTGGTAGGTAACCACCCATACAATCAGATTGTGATTCAGACTACGAATGCCATGAATACAGTGATCCCTCGCTATATCGCGCTTTGACTTTCGCGGCTTCACTCTATCGCGGATTTTATATGTAAGCATTTTAAATATATATCGCAGATTTTTTGCTGGTTCGCGGATTTCTGAGGACAGTGGGTCTTTTAATTTCTGGTACATGCTTCCTCAGTTGGTTTGCCCAGTTGATTTCATACAAGGGACGCTATTGGCAGATGGCTGAGAAGCTACCCAACGTACTTTTCTCTCTCTCTTGCGCTGACTTTCTCTGATCCTGACGTAGGGGGATTGAGCAGGGGGGCTGTTCGCACACCTAGACGATAAGGACGCTCATCTAAAAATGCTGAAAGATTATCTTCACGTTGCTAGCTTTTGTGCAGCTGCTTCCTGAAGCGACATGCTGCACGGTGCTTCACATACTTAAAAGCTCGAAGGGCACGTATTGATTTTTGACTGTTTGTTTTTCTCTCTCTCTCTCTCTCTGTCTCTTCCTGCTCCTGACAGAGGGGGTGTGAGCTGCCGCCTTCAACAGCTTTGTACCGCAGTGCTTCGCATACTTAAAAGCAAACAGCCCTATTGATTTGTTTGCTTTCCTCTGTCTTTCTGACAGACTCTGCTCCTGATGCGCACTCCTTTGAAGAGGAAGATATGTTTGCATTCTTTTAATTGTGAGACAGAACTGTCATCTCTGTCTTGTCATGGAGCACAGTTTAAACTTTTGAAAAAGAGACAAATGTTTGTTTGCAGTGTTTGAATAACGTTCCTGTCTCTCTACAACCTCCTGTGTTTCTGCGCAAATCTGTGACCCAAGCAATGCAATATAAAAATAACCATATAAACAAACATATGGTTTCTACTTCGCGGATTTTCTTATTTCGCGGGTGGCTCTGGAACGCAACCCCCACGATGGAGGAGGGATTACTGTATATATATATATATATATATATGTACTGAGTATACTTTAATACTTTATACATAAAATATATGCTGTCGTACCTGGCATAACTGAATAACCCTTATGGCACAATAACAATTCAATACATTTATGGTCACTACAGTATTTGGATTTAATAATCTTCATGTGGGAAAAGGCTGACTTCGTATAAATAAGTAGAGCCGAATAATGCAGTCAAGGAGGTAGCACATTTCCTCATGTTTGGGTACTTTTCCTCTGTGAGTAAGTTCCAAAACTGTCCATGAGCCCCAGACTTCAGCTGAATGTCACCCTGTAGTGTCAAAATCTCATTCTCCACTGTAGAGGAGTTTTAGGTGAAACAGTTTTGCAATTTTTGATGCGGGTGTGTCTGCCTTTGCTTTTGAATTCAGCTGAGTGAAAAATGACGGCTGTCCGATTAACTGCGATTTTAGTTCCCTCTCCTTTCTCTTTCACAGATCACTTTTCGGAAGGAAGTCAGTTCCATAGTTTTTATGAACAGTTCGAAAGTGCCTTTCCACAATTTTCCTTCTTTGGAATAGCAATGATAGATTGACAGATCAGACAAATGCACTTTGATTGTGACATTGTGAGAAGAAAAATCCTCTTCCAATTCCTCATCCAGCCCATACCCTCCCCAAACAATTTTTTTTTTAAATCCCTTTTTTAGTCGATACAAATTGGATGGCTAACTACATCACAGCCGGAGTTTTGCAGTAGCTCGTGCGTTTGATCGTGCCTGCGGGATGAACAGTGTGTTAGAAGAAAGATCTCAGACTGGCCGCCCTGTATGTCAATCAAGTGTCAAATGCCATAGGGAGGATATATGATAGACTAACGTATAAAAAAAAATTTTTTTTGAATGCAACGCAATCTACCTTCACTACCTTTCCGATCTACCGGTTGATCGCAATCAACGCATTGGGCACCCCTGGTCTAGACAAAGGAATCAGACCAATAATAACTAAAAACAGGAAGTTGTGAAAGAGATTAAGACGAGACTAGAAAGAGATCTTACAAAGTATACCCTGCCTTTTCAAACCAGATTCTCCATTTGGACTCCTTACGCCTCAGTCGTATCTCAGGCTTCCTTTTTTGTCTAAAGCTGTTTATCTGAAGTAATTTTAGGAGAAACAGCGGCGACAAAGTTGATTCTTAAATAAAGCATAAATGAGGATGTCTTTTAAGTTCTGTGAGCCTTCAAAGATCAACCTTTGAAAAGTCAAACTTCCCAATGGGCCAACTTAATAAAGTGTGTGGAAATTGAAGGGCTCAGATACTTTTCTGAATCTGCCATAATTACATTCTACTGTGCAGAGTGATGCCGAAGGAAGTGTGTTTTACTTGGTGTTGGTTTTAATAGTTACTGTCGTGGTGTCCCTAAGTTGAGGACAAGGGGCCCTAGAGATGTTTCTCTCTTACCTTTCACATTTAGTTGGACCCCTTCTTTCGCTTTGAAGGGTGTATTCATGTCTCCATCTTTGTACTTTTCACAATAATACGTTCCACTGTCATTAAGCTGAACAGACCTAATGGTGATGCTGAAGTTGACGGTAGATTTCGCTTCTGTCCTGGTCACTCGGGGGGCAATTGTTTCACTTCCTGAGGATGATAAAGAGTAGATGTGTTCTTGCCCGTTACTTGTTTTCTTCATCCATTTGACCGGTCCTTTTAGAAGCGGACTGGACAGAAGGCACAGTAAGGTCACGTCACTTCCCACTACTGCATCCACGGAGCCTTGTGACTGATTGACGGTGAACTCTGAAACAGAACAAATGGAAAACGGTCACGCCGCTCAGTTTCCAACTCATCAGATGAACCGCAGAAAAGGAAGCATTTGTTAAAACAAAAGCGTCAAGGAGAATGCATTTGTTGCTGATATACTTTTATAGGATTAATACATAGTGGGTTATTGTCTCTTAGATCTAATCCAGAAAGGTGTGTTTCATGCATCTTTAATTTGGTGTTTTGATACTGCGTTTTACCCAGTGCTATTTATTAAGCTTTTCCTCTGCTTCTGTTTCTATATTATGCCCTTTTGAACTCTAGGGAATCAGTCTGAATGATCTCGATAACCACTCTGACTCTGGTCTTGGCTCGGCTTTTGGTAAAGCAGCTCCTTTAATCTCTTTAGCAGTTTGTTCAGCCCTTTAAAAATGAGCCAAAAAACACTGAGCCTATTTCATCAGGAGAATATGTTATTACGTGTAGCATTACATCGAGTCCTAAGTTGTCTCAATAGCTTGCTTAGTGTAATCTTTTTAGTTAGCCAATAAAAGGTGTTATTTTACTTGACTTCTCATTACATCTTGTGAAATGAATAGAACCTTGACACCAAAAGGAGGTTTGGGGTTGCCACCCGTATTCTTGAATAAGGCTGCAAAATGCAAAGTTTTGGTAACACAGAATTGTACAGGTTGAGCCCAACAACAGAAACAGAGTACAAATGGATGATAACTGGCTTTTAGTGACATAATCTGGGGCCGGAAATGGAAGTTACATCGTTGGAATCAGGCAGAATTTCCCGTGTCTCGTCTGCAGAGATAAAAGAGAAAGGATAACTGAACCCCTCCAACCCATGGCCTGGAGTGGAATTACCTTCTTTTGGTCCTTCTAGCCACCTCCCATGCGCGCATTTGTGACAATCCATAATGGCTAACACCGTACAACATGCTAGTACTACATGTAACAGAAACATAGAAATACCAAAACATTAGCAGGAATACAGCTGAAAAAGTATGTCTAGCCCCCAACATTGCAATCGGGACAGTACAAGTGGGTTTCTTTCTATTCATTTGGTTGTCAGTGCCAGATCCGCACGAACGACGGATCCCTTGTGTAGTTGTAGGCTACCACAGAGAAAGGCATAATGACTTCCACTTTTCCCCGACACAAACTCTGACAGTTGCTGTCCTCTGAAAAGACATTAGGATGCTAAAGTCCTTCCAGGCCTTTCACTTGATCACAATCGTTTTATCTTTTTGCCACACACGGTGAATTCGCCCGGCATATCGTGGTGGGGTCGGTTGCACACTGCTGCTAAATGCATCAGTTTCACTACCCGTGTCAACGTCTGATGACCAATTCACATTGTCATCACGATTGCTCGATTGGTTCAGTTTAGATTTGTATTAAAACTGACTTTTCATTTGTTATTATATGTTTGTTTGAAGCCTCAGCCCCACTCTGTCTGTTCAGTTTCGGTGCTGAGTCTTAGAATCCTACCTGGTTTGCTCAGCTGATTTCAGCCGACTTCAGAAATGGGGCACTGGAAAAACAAATATAAAAATTTCAATCATACACTGCCTGGCCAAAAAAAAAGTCGCCACCAAAAACAAAGGTCACACACTCTAATATTTCGTTGGACCGCCTTTAGCTTTGATTACGGCACACATTCACTGTGGCATTGTTTCGATAAGCTTCTGCAATGTCACAAGATTTAGTTCCATCCAGTGTTGCATTAATTTTTCACCAAGATCTTGCATTGATGATGGTAGAGTCTGATGAAGGGTGCATCATTTCATCTGCCTCTCTTCTTACCCTGATGCGCCCATCACACTGGAACAAGGTAAATCTGGACTCATCAGACCACATGACCTTCTTCCATTGCTCCAGAGTCCAATCTTTATGCTTCCTAGCAAATTGAAGCCTTTTTTTCCGGTTTGCCTCACTGATTAGTGGTTTTCTTACGGCTACACAGCTGTTCAGTCCCAATCCCTTGAGTTCCCTTCGCATTCTGCGTGTGGAAATGCTCTTACTTTCACTATTAAACATAGACCTGAGTTCTACTGTTGTTTTTCTTCGATTTGATTTCACCAAAGGTTTAAGTGATCACCGATCACGATCATTCAGGATTTTTTTTCCGGCCACATTTCTTCCTCGAAGACGATGGGTCTCCACTATCCTTCCAGTTTTTCATAATGCGTTGGACAGTTCTTAACTCAATTTTAGTAGTTTTCTCTGCTTGATGCATGCCAATGATTTGACCCTTCTCAAACAGACTAACATCTTTTCCACGACCACGAGATGTGTCTTTCGACATGGTTGTTTAAGAAATGAGAAGCAACTCATTGCACCAGTTGGGGTTGAATAACTTGTTGCCAGCTGAAAGATAATCGCCCATGCAGTAATTATCCAATAGGAGGCTCGTACCTATTTGCTTTGTTAAATCCAAGTGGCGACTTTTTTTTTTGGCCAGGCAGTGTATAATCAAAACAACCTACAAAAGGAGGGATAACTGAAAGTATTAAGTGGCAGATGAAGGAGTAAAGTATTTATTTTGCAAAAAAAAAGAAAAATACAAACCAAATTTCAAAAGAGCAAAGAGTGGCAGAATGGAGTTCCAAACGGGTCCCAAAATGAAACCCAAAATCAGAATCCTTTAAAAACAGTGCAGAATAAATCAAGAAAACTGGAAGATCCAACACAGATAACACACTACTCATAGAAACTCCTACAAATGAATGATTCCCAACACCCGAGCCTTCTTAGCCAGTTTAATTAGCCTGAGGGAAGATTTGGGAGTAGTGACATCAGGTGGGCCCCACCACCTGGGGGCTCCATCCACAAAGAAACAAAAGTACATTTAAAGGGACAATACACAAGTACAAAATCACATATAAAATCAACAAAAATAACATTTACACATGAAAATGAACACCTCATAATTAACAAAAGCCACAATAAAATGTTAAAAACATATAACTTTGAACAAATACCTAACAGTATTAACATCTCCTAATGTAACAAATCTCTAAAAATCCACAATAGAGTAGCAGAAAAAAAATGTATTTTAAGCAAAATGTCCCAATAAATGACACAGTTCCTTCACATATTCTGTGAAATGTAATATTTGTGGTTAAAGCCAGGAGGAGGTGCTGCAGGTTTTAGGACCAAGAAGAACATCTTTTTATGCAAAAAAGAGTGTGACACTGCCAATTTTATATATTTTTTTATTTTATCAGTGGCAGAAGATGACAATCAGTGAAATCTTTATTTCAAGACAGGTGAGGGCCAGTCGATTGGGACAAAGAGTCTTCCTTTGGGTGTCAAATGCGTGAGTATGTCGCAGATGTTTGAGGGTCTGATTTACAGGGGAAGTTGAAGTTACACCACAGCTTCATTGTGACACGGAAGGATTGATCCGTTAGACAAATGTGAGTGTTTTACGCATTAGGATTTCGCAGACTTTACAGGGACTGTTTTACGGGGGACCAGAGGAAAGACATTGAAGCTTAAAAGGGACAGGCAAGGGTCGATCGATTAAGCAAACTTTTTGAACTTGGGTATCTGATGTTTGAGAAAACGACAAACATTACAGGGTATAATTTTCAGGGGGCATAAGAGAAAGACATTGAAGTTACACGTCAGCCTCCCTCTTGGTCTTTTCCTCTTCAGCCAGGAAGGCAACAATCAAGAAGAGCAACAGAGAGCCTCACTCCAACATAGCTCTGTCGCTGGCACTTTAATCTATGGGGGGGCCCATTGTTAAAAGCTGTGTATGCCACACTGGTGTTACCCTCAGCACCGTTGTTTCAATCCAGCAGCAGTAACGAGGTGTCTGCATTTTGGACCCTCAACCCTTTAATATTAGCTAGTGTGTTCTCTTCACGTGGGTGGAAAAAAAGAAGCTGAAATAGTAGTTGAGAAAGCTACTGAAGCAATGAATACTCTAAGTCCTAAAGAGTATACCTTGCTTTTAGATTGAGAGGGTCTTTTCTTAAGTTTTATAGAAGTGTCATGCATGTGCATCAGAGTGTCACCCTCCAAATGTCCTCCCAGGTATGTTGCTCCACCCCGGGACAAGAGGGGGTGCTGATGGTAACTGTGTTGTCCTCCTTTTGTTTCACAGTACCAAGAAAGCATGCAGTGAGGGCAACTGGCTCTGCCCCTTCCAGTCCCTGGGCCATAAAAGCAAGACCACCCGGAAGGAGAGTGTCACTGCACGACCGAGTGACCCGAGACAGGCGGCGCTCCTGTATGACTTGAGATCACTCCATCACTGTACCCTCCAGCTTATCAGGAGGTTGTCATTTGTTGTACTTTCTACACCATTGTGTGCTTGCTTTCCTTTTCATTTGAAGTAGACAGGGATGGACGGGTGGGCACCCCAAAGTCATGATTTAGGCTGAGGATTGAGGAATTGTTTAATTTGTACTTTTAAACAGTGGAGCAGAGGGAGAAATCAATGAAAAAATGGGTCTTTGTCCCAGACATTATGGAGGGCACTGTGTATCCTACCATATGTCAGAGGCTGAATATCATGAAGGCATTTGCTTAAAAGCAATGATTTGTCACCCACCTTTCACAGTCAGTTTGACCCCCGGTCCTGAGGTGTGTGGTTTGTTCTCCTCTGTCTTTGCATATTTTACACAGTAATACTCTCCTGTGTCATTGACTTTGAGGTCTCTTATTGTGATGCTGTAGTTGACAGGTGTGTTCTCCATTGTCCAGGTCACTCGAGGGTCATTTGTATCTCCTCCTTTGGGGGCTGCTGAGTAGAAGTGTGTGCGCTTGCTGCCAGCACCTCGGTACCACCTCAGTGGTCCCACTGGAGTCTCACTGGACACAATGCAGATCAAAGTGACGTTGCTACTCTCCACACCTTCCATTTGGCCCTGAGGCTGAAAGACTTCGAATCCTTTAAATGTCAGAGAGAAACAGTAAGGAAAAAAAATGAATAAACATTTTTTATTTAAGTTAGCAGCTCAGCGTTTTCAACTGTTATTATGATGATTTTTTCATAAATGTACAGTATTTAGATGGAGAAAACTTTCAAAAGTTTCAAGGTAGCACCATCAGTAAGAAAAGCAGCTTAAGAGAACAACAACAACAACAACAACAACAATAACAAGAAAAAGAAGAAGAAGAATTAAAGAAGGTATGGCTGCCCAGTGGTTAGCTCTGCTCTGGTGGCTTCTTTCAGGTTCTCCAGATTTTATCTCATATTCCGAAAGATGTGTGCATTAGGACATCTGGAAATGCAAAACTGGCCTTAGTGTGGGCATGAGTGTGATTCTATATAAGAATGAGACTTGCGATTGACTGGCACCCTGTCCTTAGCTGTTTCCTCTCCTGCAACAATTCTAGTGGGATTAATTGGGCTAAGGAATGTTTTATTATATTGAACAAATATTAATAATATTATTATTTTTAATAATGCAGTGGTTTGTAGTACTGTCTAACATCTCTTGAGTTCCAGGTTTCATTCCCTAGGATAGGCTCCAGTGTGATACCCAGGGTGCCCACAGCCTTGGGCGTCTTCCTCTTCCTGGGACATTGATAGTTATAACCGAGGTGGACTTGGCAATATGAGGACAAGTCAAGTCAAGTCTGCTGCACCCACTACATGATGAAACAACTCGGGATTCCGGTTGGCAACCCCCCAGGCAAACACAAAGTCCAGTCCCACCCTCCGGAGATGACCCTCTATCTGCTACAGCCAGGTGTTATGTGGGCGACCTCTTGGCCTGGTCCAGCCACTCAGGTCCACAACAATGAGGATCTTACGAGGTAGATCACCCTCGGTGAAACGCGCCACATGGATTGTAGTGCCATAACTGACGCTCCCTCACAATGCTGGTAATGTGCCTCATTTGGGACTCCATGAGCAACCACTCATTCAACACAAAATTAAACCAACGGTACCCAAGGATTCTCTGAAGAGACACAGTACCAAAGGAGTCAAGTCTTCATCTCAGGTCACTGGATAGCGTCCATGTCTCGCAACCATATAGCAAGACAGGAAGCACCGGGACTCTAAATACTTGGACCTTCGTCTTTTTGCAGTGATATCGGGAGCGCCACACACCCCTTTCCAGTGACATCATGACCCCCCATGCTCTCCCAATCCGTCTACTGACTTCATAGGAAGAGTCACCAGAGACATGAATGTCACTACCGAGGTAAGTAAACCTCTTGACAAGGTTGACACTCTCACTGCAGACAGACACACTGCTGATGGCCATGTCCAAGAGGTCATTAAAGCCCTGGCTCTTGGTTTTTATCAGGACCCTCGCAAGCCTAGACCCTCAGACTCCTCACTCAGTCTCTCGAGCGCCCCGATCAGAGCCTCCATTGACTCTGCAAAGATCAGAGCATCGTCAGCAAAGTCAAGATCCGTGAATCATTCTTCATCAACAGATGTCCCATAGCCGCTGGACCCCACGACCTTGACCAACACCCAGTCCATACAAGCATTGAACAGAGTAGGAGAAGAACACACCGCTAACGAACCCCAGAATCAACTGGGAAAAATGTCCTGCCTCCACTCTGCATAGTACTCACAGTACCAGTGTACAGGCTGGCCATGATATCAAGGAACCTCGGTGGGATACCGCAAAACCTTAGGATGTCCCACAGGGCACAGACTCCTGTGGATGAGGACACAAGCAACAAATTATAGTACAGAATGCATAGTGTTTTTTTTTATTAAAACAAGGACATAGTGTCCAAAATACAGTGCTAAAATAGGGATTTTTAAGAAATAATCAATAAAATCAATAGTGTGTAACAATCAGATATCACCAAGTTGAGTTACTAACACACCAAGGTTGAATTCTAGAATGTTCCCCAAATAAAAAAAAACTATACCCCTTTAATTTTTTTGGTGTGACAAAACCAAAATATATTTAGAATTTAGATTTAACTCATCAACAACTACAGATACTGGAATATACATATCTATGTATACATAAGTATAGAATAAACTCAAGAAACAATTGTCCTATTTTTCACTTTTCCACCAAACAAGGGAATAGTCTGTTTTCCTTTCCAAAAAGGATTGATCTCACTCAACCCATGTGGACCATCTTAACTTAAATGCTGGTTGTTGTTTTTTTTTTTCTTTTTCTAGAGTCCAGTAAGCACAATCCACTAAATTAATTATCGGGAACATTCTCCATTCCCCCTAGATCTCCACAACCATTTTGTAATCCTTAAGACCAATCCTAGCAGCCTGTTTCCCCAAGATGGTGGATCTCCTCTTTTCTTTTTCTTCTTCCAGTTTTTTTTTCTTTTCTACTTTCCTCAGGATGATGAGCTTCCTGTTACACCTTGGATCAACATAAAAGTCCTTCCTGTGTCCACATTACCTCTGGCAGTCTTTTCAAAATAAAAGCTTAGCAAGGAACTGAAGGTTCAGTAACATCCCAGTCCCTTCCAATTGCAAAAATCTAGCTCACTGTGCTTTTGTCACAAATGAAGTGAGGCAGAAAAAAACAAAAAATATGACTACATTAACAACTCCTACCACGTCACATGTGATGGCCAGTGACAAGTCCACTTCCAACCATCAGTGTGGACTGTCCATAACTGAAGAGCAAGTAAGGAGACAACTGAGGAAGCTACACACAGGAAAAGATGTGGGACCAGATGGGGTCAATCCTCGAGTTCTTAAGGTCCATGCTGACCAACTTTGTGGTGTCCTCTGTTACCTGTTTGTCCCTAAGGCTTCATAAAGTGCCAAGGTTATGGAAAACAACCTGCATTGTTCCTGATCCAAAGAAGACAAGCGCCTCTTCACCTAATGACTACAGACCAGTGGCACTTTTGTCTCACATCACAAAGACCCTTGAGGGGCTGGTCCTGGACTTTAGGAGTCTGCTTGTGGTAGACCACCTGGACCACTGCAGTTTGCCTATTAGACAAAGATTGGAGTGGAGGATGCAATTATCTGTCTGCTCCACAAGGCTCGACAAAACTGGCAGCACTGTGAGAAGGATGTTGTTTTATTTCTTCAGTGCCTTCACTACCATCCAGCCATCCCTGTTATGGGGGTTAACTCAGAGATCTGCAGGTGGATGAGCCTGTGGGGTCCTGATGATGGACTATCTGTCAGGCAGACCACCAGTTTGTGAGACTGTGTGAGCAACACTGGAGCAGCACCAAGAACGGACCTGTCACTCTGTACACCTCAGACTACAAATATAACAGCAGGTCGGATCACTGTCAGAAATTCTCAGATAATTCTGCACTTATTGATAAGAGGGATGAGACACAGGAGAGGAGTCATGTGGAGAACTTTGTTCCTTAGTGCAAAGAGAATTGTCTCAATCTTAACATCAGCAGAACACGGGAATTGGTCATTGAGTTTGGCTACACCAAAAAGCCACCATATTAATTCACTATTCAAGATGTAGATGTAGAGGTGGTCCACTCCTGCAAATGGTCCAAATTAATGACAGGTTGGACTTGTCTCAGAACACAGAGGAACTGGAGAAGAAAGAGCAGAGTGGGCTTTTTTTCCTTAGGAGACGGCGCTCCTTTAATGCGGGGGTGACATCTTTCACATCTTCTACAACTCTGTGATGTCCAGTGTTGTCTGCTGGGCTGGTAACATCACTTTATGAGAGGCCCACCAAATTACCAAGCTAATTCAAAGGGCAGGCTCAGTTATGGGACAAACTCTGGACCACCTGGAGGTTGTAGGAGAGAATGAAAACATAACTGAGTGCCATTATGAACAATGATGCACATCCTCTCTCTGACTCCAACACTGAGGACTTTCAGCCAATTAATTATTCAAAAAAACCCAATGGGAGTCCTTTATACCAACAGCAATATGCCTGCATAATGCCTCACTGGTAATGAAACCACCAAGGCAAAAGTTTTCTTGTTTTTAATTTTCTTGCTTTAGAGTCATTCTGGTGTGTGGTCAGGCCAAAGCATGTGTGTTTGTTTATTTGTTTGTTTGTTTGTTTATTTATCTACCTATTTATGTATAAGCTTCCGTAAGAAGCCAAATTTCCTCCTGGGGACAAATAAAGTTCTATCTATCTATCTATCTATCTATCTATCTATCTATCTATCTATCTATCTATCTATCTATCTATCTATCTATCTATCTATCTATCTATCTATCTATCTATCTATCTATCTATCTATCTATCTATCTATCTATCTAGCCACAGCCATCATCAGTGTGTCTGTCTGCAGAGAGAGTGTCAATTTCTTCGAGAGGTTTGCTTACCTCGGAGGTGACATTTATGTCTCTGGTGACTCTTCCTATGAAGTCAGTAGATGGATAGGGAGAGGATGGGGGGGGTCATGAGGTCACTGAAAAGAGGTGTGTGATGCTCCTGCTATCTCTGGAAATGGTCAAAGGTCCAAGTCTTTCAAGTCCTGGTGACTTCCTGTAATGCTATATGGTTGTGAGACATGGCCACTATCCAGTGACCTGAGATGAAGACTGGACTCCTTCATGTGTGTTTCTTAGAAGAATCCCCGCTGGTTTGACTTTGTGTTGCTCAAGGAGTCCCGAATGAGGCACATGACCTGCATTGTGAGGGGCGTCAGTTATGGCACTACGGCCATGTGGCACGATTACCTGAGAGTGATCCGGCTCATTATTGAGGACCCGAGTGACTAGACCAGGCCAAGGAGATGCCTACCTAGCACCTGGCTTCTTCAGATAGAGGGTCATTTCTGAAGGGTGGGACTGGACCGCGCATCTGCCTGCGGGGATTGCGGACTGGGATCACGAACTGTTTTGTTGTGTGGTGGGTGCAGCCACACGCTGTACCACTGCACACCACCCAGTCTGACCTGACCTGTTGGGTGTCTGAATGGGTATCGAAGCCCATGGATGCCGCCAACTAGTAGGTTGGAACAACTTATAGCTTTGATATGGATCCTCCCCGAATCTCTCCATTGCACTGCCTTCCCAGCCTGTTAAGGGGTTAGGGCCAATTCCAACATGCGTGTCATCCATTACATGGACATTTTTCTCTCATATTTTGAGGATGCACAGATAGTATTGGTCAGAGACTCTAAATTTGTCCTGTGTGTACCTCTGAGTGTACTGGTGTCCAATCTGCTGGCTGTCAGCTTGTGCTTAATGCTGGCAAAATAATCTCAGCATACTACAAAAATGTGCTATGAGAATGAATACATGAACTTAAATTAGAATTATGGCTTCATTTAGATAAATGCATAGCAGAAGTAGAAATGTTCAGTAAAATTCAAAAATTTCATTGCCAACTCTACTTTTTGTGCAAGTAGATAATGAGTAACGGAAAATGTTGGTAATTTGAGGTGTAGTGGTGTGACCTGTTTGGTCTTAATGATCTTATTTTTATTTCCATTTTTAGAATAATTAGCTTTACACTTAAAAGATGTTTTTCTTAGTGTGAATGACATTCTCAGCATTGGTGTGAATGCCAGATGTGACTTTAACCATTTGGGGGAGCCTTGCATATGAAAGCCAGAAGTGACTTTGACCATCTGGGGGTCTTGCCAATGAAAGACAGAAGTGACTGTGACCATTTTGGGGTCTTGTATATGAAAGCTAGAAGTGACTTTCACCATCTGGGGGTCTTGCAAATGAACGACAAAAGTAACAGTGACCATTTTGGGGTCTTGCTTGTGAAAGCCAGAAGTGACTTTGACCATCTGGGGGTCTTGCATATAAAGCCAAAAGTGAGTTTCACCATCTGGGGGTCTTGCCATTGAAAGACAGAAGTGACTGTGACCATTTTGGGGCCTTGCATATGAAAGCCAAAAGTGACTTTCGCCATCTGGGGGTCTTGCAAATGAATGACAAAAGTAACAGTGACCATTTTGGGGTCTTGCATGTGAAAGCCAGAAGTGACTTTGACCATCTGGGTGTCTTGCATATAAAGCCAAAATTGAGTTTCACCATCTGGGGGTCTTGCAAATGAAAGCCAGAAGTGACTGTGACCATTTTGGGGTATTTCATTTGTAAGCCAGAAGTGACTTTGACCATCTGGGGGTCTTGCAATTGAAAGACAGAAGTGACTGTGACCATGTTGGGGTCTTGCATGTGAAAGCCAGAAGTGACTTTGACTTTCTGGGGGTCACAGAAGTGACTTTGATCATTAAAAGGGACTCTGTTAGCTCGCATGCCAGTGCTACTGGAATCAGCTGTTGCCCCCCAGGACCCCAGGAGATGAGAACGTTTGATTTTTTTTTTTGCATATTAGGAAACCCTAGCAGCTGTTGTTCATTTACATCTTGCACATTTAGACGCCAGCAGTGTTGAATCGTGTCAGCTTCTGTCTGTTGGAGTTACCGTATAATTTTTAAATACCCTCATATAAATGCACCAGTTTGTAGAAGGCCTAAGTTGTGGTGCATCAGTATGGTGGCCTGTCCATCACAATGAAGACAAAGAACACTTCAAGCAAATCTATGAAAAGCACAGGTCAAGGGATGGAGACAAGAAAATTTCCATGTCACCAAATATACGGTTAAACCCCAACCATTCTTTCTTCTTCTTCTTTTGGCAGGCTTCTGTTAAGGGTTGCCACAGTGGATCATCTTTCTTCCATATCTTCCTGTCCTCATCATCTTGCTCTTTCACACCCATCACCTGCATGTCCTCTCTCACCACATCCATAAAGCTTTGCTTAGGCCTTCCTCTTTTTCTCTTGCCTGGCAGCTCTATCATTAACATCCTTCTCCCTATATACTCAGCATCTCTCCTCTGCACATGTCCAAGCCAACGCAATCTCGCCTCTTTGACTTTGTCTCCCAACAGTCCAACTTGAGCTGACCCTCTAATGTCCTCATTTCTAATCCTGTCCATCCTCGTCACCCCCAATGCAAATCTTAGCATCTTTAACTCTGCCACCTCCAGCTCTGTGTCCTGCTTTCTGCTCAGTGCCACCCTCTCCAACCCATATAACATAGCTGGTCTCACTACCGCCCTGTAGACCTTCCCTTTCACTCTTGCTGATGTTCATCTGTCACAAATCACTCCTGACACTCTTCTCCACCCATTCCACCCTGCCTGCACTCTCTTCTTCACCTCTCTTCCACAATCCCCATTAATCTGTACTGTTGCTCCCAAGTATTTAAACTCATCCACCTTCGCCAACTCTACTCCGTCATCTTCACCATTCCTCTGACCTCCCTCTCATTTACACACATGTATTCTGTCTTGTTCCTACTGACCTTCATTCCTCTCCTCTCATATCTCCACCTCTCCAGGGTCTCCTCAACCTGCTCCCTACTATCGCTACAGATCACAATGTCATCAGCAAACATCACAGTACACAGGGACTCCTGTCTAATCTCGTCTGTCAGCCTGTCCATCACCATTGAAAATAAGAAAGGGCTCAGAGCCGATCCCTGATGTAATCCCACCTCCGTCACTCCTACCGCAGACCTCACCACAGTCACACTTCCCTCGTACATATCCTGAACCACTCTTACATACTTCTCTGCCACTCCAGACTTCCTCATACATTACCACAAAACCCTAACCCTAAAGGACCAAATGTCCCCCTGGGGACAAATAAAGTTCTATCTAAAGCAGTCATTCAGAAATGGAAAGAGTTTGGCAGAGAAAAGAGAATGGTGGCAAAACTGGCCACTGTCATGAAACATCCCCTCCAGGAGGCGCTCTCTTTTGGAGCACTTTCAGCCACAGGCTCATTCCACAATGGTATACTAAGAAGCGCCTCTGGGGGGTCTTTTCTGCCCACTGCTATCAGGTAATTCAAGGCTTCCTCTGTACGTACTCTTTAATTGTTATTTATTTATTTATTTATCGATCGATTGATTGATTGGCTGTATTATCTGGCCTGTGATCTTCTATCCTTGTTTTTTTATGTTTCTGCTGCTGTATGTATTTGAGTTTCCCCACGGGATTAACAATCTTTATCCAATCTAATTTTGTCTAATCTAAAGGGTCTTTTTTAGTTTATCGGTGTCAGAAAGGCAAATTAAATCGGCCCTTATCCAGCGTCCCACAGGGAAATTTTACCGCTCAAAGGTTGATCTTTGATGTTCCATTAATGTTCATTTAAGAACCAACCTTGTCACAGAAGGACATTATTACTCATTTTTCACGTGTAGTATGCTTGTCACATTTTGACAAAAGCTCGTCATTTAGCTGGTTTGGCTCTGCTTGATCGAGGGTGTCGTCATTTCTCAGTCACACATGCATGTTGCCATAAATTTACGCAAGCTTTGGCGTCACATCTTCAATAATAAATCACAACGTTTGCTTGGAAAGCTGCGTACGCACACTTCGAGATTCTTTTTGTGTGTACGCAAACTTTACAGAAGAGGCCCCCCTGGAGGGTTTCATTTCCTGATTAGAACCCATTTCCTTTCTGCTAAAGGTGACGCCAACATTACCTAACTTCTGCGGTGCTTTTCAGTCACGGCCTACATTCACAACGTCTTAGCAAGTCAGAGGCAGTCGGTCAGTGTTACGCTCCTGTAAAGTGAGTTGCCGAATGTGATGCCTCCATTGACTCCCTCCAGCATGTCTTTGGGTGTAGGGGCAGGCGCTACATGCACGGGAGCTGACAACCAATGATGGCTCATTTGGAAGTAACAATTAATTAATTAAGAAGGAATAAGGAACGTGAGGTGGTTCGGACCTGACAAACAGAAGAGAAGCTCGTCTGTCAGATGTCTTGAGCTTTATGTACAACAACAGAATGGAAAAGAAACGGAGAGAAGGGGCAGAGATTGTGACATAGCTGTTAACCCTTCGTACAACACTGGCTCCCTCAGGCAGCACGTTATTAGCTCTCATGAAAAGGGGGCGAGTGCGACTGTGCTAGGAAAGGTGACACACAGTCTGGCCAGTGATTGCAGTCGTGTAAAATGACACGACCCAGCGAAGAGATCAGAAATGGCAGTCGGCAAATCTGACAGTCCTAACGACTAGAATTTCAGAATGTACAAAATACATTTTTTAGGCTTAATTTTTAGTTAACCCACTTGTTGCGATTCGGAACCTTTAATTACCCTTTTCAGTTTTAAGCAGCGGAATTAAAGATTTAATTGATTCTGATTTTCTTAACCCAGACATCATTTAATAGCGAAGAAACCACCAGCTCTCTTGCTAATTTGGATCCATTTACAACGTGTTAATAAAATGTTTAAAAATAAATTAAGGAGAAAAGAGAAGGAAAGTGAAGTGCAAATATGTTCTGGTTCAAAAAAACATACTGTTCAAAGAAAAGCAAATTCTACAATGAAATGTGACAGACGGGGGGGGGGGCGCCACCGAGCTTCAAACCCTAGAGACAGACATTACAAATACGGTCACGGGTTCAAAACAGAGGTAATTACATCACAAAGGTTGCACAAGCACAATTACAATCAAATTCTCCTTCCTTCCTTCCTTCCTTCCTTCCTTCCTTCCTTCCTTCCTTCCTTCCTTCCTTCCTTCCTTCCTTCCTTCCTTCCTTCCTTCCTTCCTTCTCTTATCTTTCCATTCACCTTCCTCCAACAAGTGTTGCCTTCCTTCCTTCCTTCCTCCTGGCCTCCTTTTATGTTGGATCTGGGAATACTTTGGGGTCAAACGGAAGCTCCAAAAAACATGGACCACGAATCCCTGCAGCACCCCCTGAAAGAACCCATGGGACCCAGCAGGGCTCACTCATGACTGTAATAATTCCCATCATGCCCTACAGGTGTCTACATGGGTAGAAAGGTTCTGGGATGCTTCCATCTAACGGATGGGGGAATAAACATATTCCATAATAGGAGACCCACTGCTTGAGTAAGGGTCCCATACCCATCCCAGATGGGATGCTAGTCCATCGCTGTCACTACATTCTGGCTTCCCTTTCTCAGCAAGGGCCCCCTTTTTATCCAACCCTTCTTCTAATTAAGATATGTCTTGGTTGAATGAAAGAAGTAACAATCCATATGGTTATGATCAAGGACTGTCTTCAAAATAAGGAAACTGGCTGGAACGAAAAGCTTGCAACCACTGTGGCCCACCAAGACAATGATTGAGGATGCCTACTTTAAATTTTCCCGAGTGTGGTTTAAGTGGTCAAGCAGAGCATACTAGCTATTCAAGTATTAATGTCCTCGTAGGCTGCAGACTTTGTCTTTGTATAAGTCTATTTGTGGAAGGCCCTAAAATTAAAAACAAAGCAAGCTTTGCTAAACTGGGGGGAGGAAATGGACGGAAACCCAATCAAAAGCTGTATTTCCTGGCCAAAGTGTACAGAGTGCAGCAGACGTGTTTAATTTTATTGAATTTCAGTGAGAATAGAAAGCGGTCGATGCTCGTGCTGAGGCTCACTTCTGCTTCAAAAATCAAGTTAAAAATAAATTCTGCAGTCAAGTTTAATTTTCACTTCTTATTGGATCTGTGCCTCATTTGGATTTACACTCCACTTTCTATATTTTCAAAGTTTCTCCTTCTGGTTATGAAATGAACTTCACAATGTAGTAATTGATATAAATTCTACATACTGTGCTTTGTAGGGTTTTTCCTGTTTTCTTGCACTCCAACCTGGAATTCAAATGGATTTTTGCAGGGTTGATACCATTTGACTTACACGGATTTTGATAGTGCAAAATATTTTTTTGTTGTGACACAAAGAATAATTCCGAAAAAAATATTCCTGGGTGGGCATAGATATTCACTGCCCTCCCACCCCCACCCCAAACTCAATACTTTGCAGAGCTCCCAGTCTCTTGGTTAGCTTCGCCATTGGAATTGTCGCCCATTCCTCAAGGTTCCAACTCCTTTAAGCTTGGTGTGTTACATTGGTGTCCAACCATCTTCATGTCATGCCGCAGACTCTCCTTTGGCTTGATGTTTGAGCTTTGACGAGACCACTCCAAGACATTTCAATGTTTCCCAGTGACAGCTTTAGCAGTGTGACGAGGGTCCTTGTCCTGCAGGAAGATGAACTGTCATCCCAGTCTGAAATCTCTGGCAGACTCAAACAGGTTTTTCTTCAAGAACTGCCCGGTATTTACCGTATAAACTCGCGTTTAAGTTCTCCCATGGATGTGATTGATTTTATCATATAGTTTCCTGTATTTTATAATGTCGATAGTATAAGTCAAATGTGGAAAACTGACGCTAATGGTCCAGGAGATTATGATATGCTCATGCCAACCTGAAAGAATAACCACAGAGCACACTGCCTTTTTTTTCCCCTATTTATTGTGCCTACGTGACCACACGATAATATCTGAACTATTCTGGAGTGACGTTTGCACTGTTTTGTGTTTTTTTTATATCTCACACCATCATACACCTTTATCGTACGATGAAGTGTTCGATCAGAAGAAAATATGAAGCTGGTTTTAATTAAAAGTCATTGAAGTGCCGAAAGAAATTGGTAACTGCGCTGCTGCAACAAAATTCGATGCATCTGAGATATTGGTGTGAGATTGGAGGAAGTAATAAGATGTAAAAAAAAAAAACCTCATATTTTTGAATTTGCACATAAGTCGGGGTCTGATTTTATGATCAGTTTTTTGGGTTTCAAGACCCGACTTATATGCAACTATATACGGTAGTGCCATCCATCTTTCCTTCAGTGGTGACCAGTTGCCCAGTCCCCACAGCTTGAGGCCACCAACACTGTGGGAATGGTGATCATGGGGTGAAGGGGAGTGTTGGGTTTGTGGCACCCATGGCATTGCCTATGATGGCCAAAAAGTGCGATAATTTTAGTCTCGTCTGACAAGAAAACCATGTGTTTGGGGAGACTGCCACATGCTGTTGGGCAAACTCCAAAGGTGCTTTCTTTTGTTATTTTCTTTAAGCAATGGCTTCTCTGTAACGGCCCAGTCAGTGAAGTGTACAGCTTAAAGTGGTCCAGTGGACAGACCCACCCATCTCATCTGTGGATTTTTTGCAGCTCCTTCAGTGTTATGCTTGATGTTTTCGTTGCACCTCTGATGAATGCCCTTCTTGTCTGGTTGGTGAGTTGTGGTGGGTTGGCCTTCTCTTTTCAGGTTTGTAGTGCTACCATATTTTGCCATCATGGATTTAATGTCGCTCCGTGGGATATTCAAACTTTAGAATATTTATTCATAGCCCAACGGTGATCTCTACTACTCCACAACTTTGTCTCTGAGATATTTGGAGTACTGTGTAAGAGCCATTTGCCAGTTATTTATGTCATGTTAAGTTGATAGAAGTACAGTATTTTCTTAGTTAAATTAAATGTTTGCTTATAAATTAGTACATAGCATATGGGAGGTCTTATTATAATCCGCACAAGCTGAATTAAATTGCTATATTCTAACTATTTCTTGTCCCTCTGAACATAGATTAGTCTCAGTCAGTTGACCTGCTTTGCCGTAGGTAAGGTATGGAAGGCCCACGATTTCAAACCGTGCCTTAATGTACTCAGTGATATGTGCAGAGCTGTACATTTAGAACATACTAACACTTAGAGAAATAACTAATACTTAATACTGGATGATAAATTAGACTGGACTGCCAATACTGATGCGCTGTGCAAGAAAGGACAAAGCCGGTTATACTTCCTTAGAAGGCTGGCTTCCTTCAACATCTGCAATAAGATGCTGCAGATGTTCTATCAAACAGTTGTGGCGAGCGCCCTCTTCTACGCAGTGGTGTGCTGGGGAGGCAGCATTAAGAGGAAAGACGCCTCACGCCTGGACAAACTGGTGAGGAAGGCAGGCTCTATTGTTGGCATGGAGCTGGACAGTTTAACATCTGTGGCAGAGCGAAGGGCGCTCAGCAGGCTCCTATCAATTATGGAGAATCCACTGCATCCACTAAATAATGTCATCTCCAGACAGAAGAGCAGCTTCAGCGACAGACTGCTGTCACTGTCCTGCTCCACAGACAGATTGAGGAGATCGTTCCTCCCCCAAACTATGCGACTCTTTAATTCCACCAGGGGGGGTAAACGTTAATATTTAACATTATACATAGTTATTGTCTGTTTTTTTCACCTGTATTATTATCATTCTTTAATTTAATATTATTTATTGTATCAGTATGCTGCTGCTGAAGAATGTGAATTTCCCATCGGGATTAATAAAGTATCTATCTATCTATCTATCTATCTATCTATCTATCTATCTATCTATCTATCTATCTATCTATCTATCTATCTATCTATCTATCTATCTATCTATCTATCTATCTATCTATCTATCTATCTATCTATCTATCCATCTATCTATCTATCTACTTACCTGGGTCCTCCCTGCGTGGAGTTTGCATGTTCTCCCCATGTCTGCGTGGGTTTCCTCCGAGTGCTCTTTTTTCCTTCCACAGTCCAAAGACATGCAGGTTATGTGCATTGGCTATCCTAAATTGTCCCCAGTGTCTGCTTGGTGTGTGTGTGTGCCCTGCAGTGGGCTGGCACCCTACCCGGGGTTTGTTTCCTGCCTTGCTCCCTGTGTTGGCTGGGATTGGCTCCAGCAGACCCCCGTGACCCTGTAGTTAGGATATAGCGGGTTAGATAATGGATGGATGGGTGGAGATTATCTCATATCTCTAACCAAAAAATAAATCGGAAAACAAGAAGGCATCAGAGTTAATCGGTGAAATTGCCAGAATAGATGAAGAACACACCAGGTTCCCAAATGAGCCACTTTATAGGAAAAGAAAGACTTTGCATTCAGAACTCAGCCTCTTGACAGTAAATGAAATTGCAACATCATTACTATGAACATCGAGAGAAGGCTAATAAGATCTTAGTTCAATAAATCTACAAACAGGAAGTTCACAGAGCAATACTACTAATTACCTACACAGATGGAGACTAAATCATTGACCATAAAAATGTAATGCACACATTTACAGACTACTATAAGTCCTTATATTCTACTCAGTTTAAAGAAGACAAGATACAATTTAATGTGTTTTTCGAAGCATTACAGATACCATGGCTGGATACTCTCAGTGGAGAGGAATTGGATAAACCTCTGACACTCTCAGAATTACTAGACACAATAAACTCACTTAAGAGCGGGAAAGCAGCAGGCCTTGATGGCTACCCTGCTAAATTTTATTAAAAAAAAATTAAATTAAGTTAGCTCCCAATTTATTAGCAAAATTTATAGAAGCCAGAGACAATAAAATTCAACCTCAAACTTTTCATCAAACTTTAATTATTGTGCATCATACAGACCAATCTCACTTCTGAATAATGATCTTAAGATACTCTCCAAAGTTCTAGCTAGAAGGATTGAGACAGTGCTTCCTTCGGTAATATCAGAAGAAAAAAACAGATTTATTAAAAGTAGATACTTAGCTTCCAGTCTTCAATGCCTGTTTAATGTAATATATTCACCCACAAAGTCTAACACCCCAGAGATATTATTATCGCTAGATGCAGAAAGAGCATTTGATATGGTTCAATGGGACTACCTGTTCACCACATTGCACAAATTTGGGTTTGGCCCTAACATATGTACATGGATCAAACTACTGCATACCAGTCCAGTAGTCTCAGTTTGTATTAAAAATATTATTTCAGACTATTTCAGACAAGAACGCGGTAGTAGACAAGGATGCCCCCTGTCACCACTGCTATTTGCAATCGTCATTGAGCCATTGGAAGTTCACTTTCAAAAATGTTTCTGAGATAAAGGGGATTATCAGAGATGGACTTGAATAGAAATTATCACTATATGATCAAAAGATATCTGGCCTCAAAGTTAATCGAAAAAAAAAAAAATGCTCTGTCCATTGAACTCTCTAGCACACAACATTAGATTGGACACCTTCCCTTTTGTCATTGCATTGGAGATCAGTTTAAATACTTAGGGGTAAACATCACAAATAAATTTAAAGCTCTTTTTCAACAGAATTTTGCTGTCTGCATGGAAAAACGTAAGCGAGACTTGCATAGACAGTCTACCCTTCATCTCACTTTAGTAGGTTGAATTAACACTGTCATGATGAATATCCTTCCTAACCTTCTGTTTCTATTTCAAAACATCCCCATATACATTAACTAATCATTTTTTAAGAAATTAAATTCAATCATAGCCTAATTCATTTGGAATTCCAAACATCCACGCATCCAAAGTGCAACTCTACAATGATCTAAGGCAGAAGGTGGCATGGCACTACCTAACTTTCAATTTTATTACTAGGTGGCAAATATACAAACTATAAAAACCCGGACATTGACACAAATAGATGAACACACACCGGCTTGGTCTGCAATAGAAATGAAACCCTAGAGCACTTCTTTATATTCTTTGCTTTGTACATTAATACACGTTATCGTCAATATACTAGCAACCCAATTGTGCGTCATTCACTCAGGATGTGGAACTAATGCAGGAAGTACTTCAAGACAGAGAAGGTTTTAACTGTGGCACCTCTACATGATAACCACCTTTTCCCACTGTCTCAGACTTACACAGTTTTTAAAGTTCGGGATTAAATCACTTAGAGATTTGTACATAGATAACATTATTGCCTCAAATGAACAATTACACTGTGGAACGAGCCCCGGACACATACAGGCAGACATGATATTTTGCACAACCACACGTTTATTTACAACTAGCAAAATACCTGCGCTTCGCAGCAGAGAAGTAGAGTGTTAAAGAGGTTATGAAAAAGAAAAGGAAACATTTTTAAAATAACATAACATGATTGTCAATGTAATTGTGTTGTCATTGTTATGAGTTTTGCTGTCATATATATATATACATACACAGACACACATAAACATATATACATATATATATATATATATACACATATCAATATATACACTGTATATACACATACATATACACACATACACATATACATATATACATATACACATACATACATACACATACATATATATATACACACATACATACATACATACATATATATATATATACACACACACAGACACATATATATACATATATATATTTACATATCTACACATATATATACATATCTACATATATATACACATATACAGTATATACATATCTACATATATATATATATATATATATATATATAGACATACATATATACATACATACATTCACACATATATATATATATATATATATATATATATATATTTCTCCATATATATATATATATATATATATATATATATTTCAAAATCCCCGTGCTTTGCAGCGGCGAAGTACTGCTTTTAAATTTTTATTAAGAAGAAAAGAAAACCTTTTTAAACTGAGGGAAAATATACCAATAACAATTTCTTAAGGATCTGATTTTTGTGAAGCTGTCTTTACACAGCTTCTCCGCTGTTTTATAAACGAACGCCATATAAGTCCGTCCTTTCTGCTTGCTTTGCGGTTCTGTAGTGGTTTATTGTTCGTCTATTACGATTGTTTTTATAAACGAACGCCATATAAGGCCATCCTTTTTCCTTGCTTTGCCAAGGAAGCAGCCTTTTTATTTGATGCACGGGTTCTCCGTTGTTTCATTGTTCATTTATTACGATTGTTATAGTTGTCTTTGTATACCACGTTGTCAGTTGAGCACTCCGGTTGAAATATGACCAAGCCGTGGAAGCTTACTGTTGAGAAAGCAACGTATAGTTGTACAGGAGAAAAATGGCAATCTTTTGTAGGTCTATGAACTTAATTTATGCCTGTATGCATCAGTCGCTTCATATTCTTTTCGTACCTTATCAATTGTGTAATGTGTTTTTTGAACAGGTTTGATTCATCAAAGTGATCACTCGTGCTGTGTTCAGTCAGTCACTCGCTTGCTTCTTATTGTTTCGCTGCTTTCTCAATTGTGTAATGAATGTTTTCTTCAGCGCTCTTTGTGGCTGTTCCTTGTTTTCAGTTCACGTGATTACGTAGGAGGTGTGATGACGCGATACGCGACTCCGCCTCCCACGGCCATCGAGCTGCACTCCATTACAGTATATGGACAAAAAAGAGGTTCCAGTTATGACCATTACGTGTACAATTTCGAAATGAAACCTGCCTAACTTTTGTAAGTAAGCTGTAAGGAATGAGCCTGCCAAATTTCAGCCTTCCACCTACACGGGAAGTTGGAGAATTAGTGATGAGTGAGTGAGTGAGTGAGTGAGTGAGTGAGTGAGTGAGTGAGTGAGTGAGTGAGTGAGTGAGTGAGTGAGTGAGTGAGTCAGTGAGGGCTTTGCCTTTTATTAGTATAGATAAGATACTATTTACAAAGTCTGTGCACCATAACCCCAAAGTCCCCCAAAGTCCAGGCCAACCACACCGCCTCTTTACTCTTCAGGCCTCCTCCTTGTCTCCTCCTGAGACCTTGTCCAGCTTCTCTCCCGACTCCAGCCCTCAAATGAAGGGAGGCGGCCCCTTTTATAAGCACCCGGATGTGCTCCAGGTGTGTTCCGGCAATCTCCCACCAACACACCCCAGTGTGGCAGAAGTGCCGGCTGCGTACCTGGAAGCACTCCGGGTGTCCCCACTCGTCTTCCCCCAAGCACTTCCTGGTGTGGCGGAAGTGCTTGGGGTCCAGGGTTCTCCAGGCCTGGGGGCGCCCCCTGGCAGTGACCACGGGCCCCTACAGGGTTGAGCTTCCCAACTCTGTACCCGTGGCCCCCAAAGGTATCAGGGCGGTCACCCCCTCGGGGTCTGGAGGAGGCATGAGCCCTCCTCCTGTCTTCCTGGGCATCCCGGCCGAGTGCCACCCCCTAGCCACGTGCCACAACTACAAATTGAGCTTCCTATCAACACAATTTCTCCGAATTAGAAACTTTGCTGAACAAAATCTGCCCAGCTTTCCTCACCTCCTACCTACTTCTATTGCAGAAGAAATATCGATCAGGCTTGAGGACTCAGATAACATTTCTGTAATATATAAATTGAAGTCCCTTCATTTCAAAGATCCCAGAGTGCAGTGGGAAAAGGATCCCTCACTCAACATTTCAGAAAAGGAGTGGAAGGCAGCAATGCATAGAATTCACTTGAGCTCCATATACTGTATAAGCATATCAAAGCATAAAATTATTCAACTTAAAATCTTTTATCAATCACATCTGTTTTGTTTAAAATAGTTCTGCAAACTTTGCAATTGAGCTTCAGCCTCACTAGGCCTCATGTTTTAGCCGATCACCAAATTAACATCATTTTGAACCAAAATCTTTAAATGCCTGTCAGAGAGCCTTGCAGTCACAATCCCTCCTAATCCACTAACAGCTGTGTTTGGTGGGCTCCCAGGTGGGATTAAAGTGGAGAACGACAAACAAACTGTAATTGCTGTTACTTCACTATTAGCATGTAGACTTATCTTGCTCAAATGGAAGTATCCAAGCCCACCACTGTTAAGTCAGTGGGTAAATGATGTTAAATACTATTTGAAATTGGGAAAAAATCAAATTCTTACTTAGAGGATCTGTTCAAAACTTTTTTTAAAACCTGGCAGGATCTGATAAATAGCATTGAGAAGAAGGAATATTCTCTTGAATTTGGATTTAAGAATCTCCCTGGGTGTGCTACGTTTTAATCCATTACAAACTGTGTGGTTGTCTTTGTGATATTAGATGTTGTCCATCCAGGTCTGGATTTAAAAATAAAAGCTCATGTAACTTCTAACTGACTAATAAAAACACTGTAGGTCACCCCACTTGTAAATTGTCACAGCTGCTTTATAAGGCTCAATAATACAAAACTAACCCTTTGCTGATGCCTTGTTACAGAACAGCAACTCAGTAACAGACATCTCCAGTTAGCTTCCATAATAAAACAAAAATTAAATAAGAAGTGCCAAGTACAACAATGAAATGATGTGATAAATAACATGAAAATGAACACTGGGCAAAAGTTTTCAAAGGCAATAAATAAATAAATAAATAAATAAAACAACTGAATTTACAGTACGTAGCAATGAAATGTCAGTATAAAGCATAAGCAGCAAACTGCTAGACAATAGGCATATGTATTCAAATTTAATTAGTTGAAATGTAATGAATTATCTAAAATGATAAAAAGGTAAGCAGTAAACTGCCAGAGGCTTAAATTTAAAGTTTAGTTTAGCAAAAACTGAAAAAAAGGAAATTTCAGAATATTACAAATGGGCCTTCTTCAGGGAGCAACTAATAAGTAACAACCCACAGATGTTCCACACAATTAAAGTACATGAAGCCATGCAAATTGAAGCAAACAATTTCTACAGGTGTCCCGACTTCTGTTTATGACTTAAAAACCCTCTGTCTGTCTTAAAGCAGATTTGGAACAGATTGTGTTACTACACCCACTGAAATACTACTTGGACAATAATCCAGCGATAATGGCAAGAAAACAGCAATAAACAAATGACATGAGACAGAGCGTTATTAACCTTAGAAGTGTAGACTTTTCATTTAGAGAAATTGTGAAAAAAAAACCTCAAAGTGTCAGTGGTGTCCTACACAATCGAAAGGCAACTGGAAACTGGAAGAAACTCTGATAGGAAGAGAAAGTCAGAAGCCAATCCAAAGACAAGTTTCTGGGGGTCACCCGTTTGTGTGATCACAAGAGCCTCACAGCACAGCAGCTTCAAACACAACGTCACAGTGCAAGTCGAAAAGAGCAAGTGTCTGTGTCTGCTGTGAAGCGGAGACTTTATCGAGTCTGCAGTAGTCCACAGCTGGTATTTCAAGGCCTTATTTTGTTCTATAAGAAATGGCCGTGTTACTGCCACTCACCCTGTCAAACTTGCAGGACAAAGTCTCCTTTTCATCCATCGAAGTGAAAATGGAACCTATCTCAGCAAGCATCAGACGCAAGGCAGGAACAAATCGTTGGACCAGGCACCAGTCCATCGCAAAACACATTACAGTACAAAACAAAGCAATGAAATACTAAAGTGCCAAGTACAACAATTTAATTATGTGATAAATGTCATGAGAATTAATGTTTCTAAAAGTCAGCAATGGTGAAAATCAACTGAATCTACAGGATGTACTGTAAGTGAAATGTTGGTAAGCATTTGTAAATCACACGCCGCGGCAATACACAAACGTGAAATAACAAATATCTAAATAGGGTCATCTGAGATAAGATAGAACTGAGAGGAGCTATATAAAATAAAGTCAGAGATAGATGGATGTGAAAGGCGATAGATAGATAGATAGATAGATAGATAGATAGATAGATAGATAGATAGATAGATAGATAGATAGATAGATAGATAGATAGATAGATAATAATAATAATAATAATAATAATTCATTATATTTATATAGCGCTTTTCTCAGTATTCAAAGCGCTAGATAGATAGATAGATAGATAGATAGATAGATAGATAGATAGATAGATAGATAGATAGATAGATAGATAGATTATAATAATTCATTACATTTATATAGCGCCTTTCTCAGTATTCAAAGCGATAGATAGATAGATAGATAGATAGATAGATAGATAGATAGATAGATAGATAGATAGATAGATAGATAGATAGATAGATAGATAGATAGATAATAATTCATTACATTTATATAGCGCTTTCTCAGTATTCAAAGCGCTAGATAGATAGATAGATAGATAGATAGATAGATAGATAGATAGATAGATAGATAGATAATAATAATAATAATAATAATAATAATAATTCATTACATTTATATAGCGCTTTTCTCAGTACTTAAAGTGCTAGATAGATAGATAGATAGATAGATAGATAGATAGATAGATAGATAGATAGATAGATAGATAGATAGATAGATAGATAGATAGATAGATAGATAGATAGATAGATAGATATTTGTCTTTCTCCATCGCAACACAGTATTTTCAATGTCTTTCAGAAGCCATATTTTTCATTTGTTTATCTTTCGATCCAACAAGACACAAAGTAAAGACAAAGTTTGGACAAATTAAAGAAGGAAAGACAATATCAATACCTTGGCAATTTGCTTGTGGCAGAAGCAAAACAAAAGTGATGAGGAGGCCATGAAGCTCCATTCTTGATGATCTGCCGTCAAAGAGCTCTTGGGCTGTACCTTTCATGTATTTAGTTTCAGGAAGAAGGGAAGTGCTAATCATTGCACAGCTTGAAACACACATTACTAGGGGGGTTTGATGTCTGATGTGAAATTTTCAAAGAATGATAAAAAGAGAGAGAGAGTGAAAGTTTGTTCATTAGAGCAAAGCAGAAGCCTAAAACTTTGTGAGAATGGGGCACACCACTTATAAGGTTGCATTTCCCCTTGGAATTCATGAACTTGATGTAATATAATGTAATGTGATCTAATTTGAATTTGAATGATGCTTAAGGTCAAATGTATCTTTTGGTATTTCATCACTAAAGGAGCTCAGCCTTGGACCTTAAGTGAATGCTGCAGTGTTTCTTGTGTTTGTTGCTGCTGCATGAGCTCTTAACATCATGGATGCACAGACCCTGAAGCGCCGCAGGCAGGCGTTGACCATTCTCTTCACACCCCAATCTACCAGAGTGCAGTGAAGCCATGTGACTGTAGAGACTCTGCTTTGCCCAAAGTAAAGGACAGGAAACCACAAACAGACCTCCAAAGTGTGCTACAAAATAAAATAATT
Organism: Erpetoichthys calabaricus; assembly: GCF_900747795.2. Taxonomy (NCBI): domain Eukaryota; kingdom Metazoa; phylum Chordata; class Cladistia; order Polypteriformes; family Polypteridae; genus Erpetoichthys; species Erpetoichthys calabaricus. Next base: position 162,459,743 of record NC_041403.2, on the reverse strand, counting down.
AGCTGGGGGCTGAGTTAAAGGAGATGGTACACAAAACTTATCTTTCAAGTTTATTTTAATATTACTGTTAATACACATATGTGGACTTTAGGACACCAAGAGCCTATTCATTGAGTGCTGATGTCTAAATGGAAAATATGAGAGCATTGCCTGCAAACAGTTAAATGGTAAATTTCACTCATCATTTACTGTAATTTTAATTTCCAATCAAAGGCCTGAGCTGCAATAAGAACAAGAGTGAGCTGGAAAGGTGTGTTAAAATTATGATTAAATAGAAAAATAGGCCCTCATTTGTCAATTCATATAATTTTCTTCTTAACTAAACTTAACTGCTGATGCCTCTGGCCTTCAACAATAAAAAAATAATTAACTTGGTGTCTTCTTGATCTTATGGTCTGTATATATGCATATGTTGTAGTGTAGTTTATTATTGTACTCTTCTCCAGAAATAATTACTGTATATCAGTGTTAAAAATAAATAGATAGAAATACAACCCCAAATCAGGAAAAGTTGTGATGGTATGGAAAATGTAAAAAATAAAATGGTGATTCTTAAATTTACTTTGTGGTTGCAAATGTTTTTAGGATATGGGGACAATTCAAGATTTCATCTTCATTTCAAGCGTGTCTTTAGATAAAGGTGATATAATAGGAAACAAATACATGAACTGAGAATCCACTTCCATCTGTGGATTAAACAAATCCACCCTTGGCTCTAACATCTGACTTTGCCTCCTCAAGTCACCCAGAGTTCCTCAAACTATGGGACTCAACCCATTTTGGGTCACATGATCTCTGAATTTGGGTCACACTGAGTCCTGAATTACAATAGTACTGAATGAGAAAGGGGCGCAGACGGTCTGTGGAAAGCCATGTGAATTGTCCCCCCGGACCACTATGTCAGCAATTCCCTTAGTGGGATGGATGACAATGAGGGACCTCTCTTCTCCTAGACGGGACAGCAGTCCTCTAGAAGCTTCTTCCTGGCGACTGCGGATATCGAAGACATGCAAAAGGCAAATTTGGGTGGCAAAAAAAAACAATTTAAGAACCACTGGTCTAGCAGTCTCTAACATGAACTGTTTTCTCCTACTCCTCCCTGGAGAACCTTCTCAACTATGTGATGTTTGGGGGGTGTCTCACGGAACTCTGGACCATATACATAGGCAGTCTCTGTGGATCCCTACCTCTTGATTCACGTCTGTCATGTGTCCTTCTAGGCTTTGAGGCCCCCCCCCCAAACCCCAACCCACTGGGCCCTGGGTAATCATCACCTTTTTTTCCCCCATTATGACGCTCATGTCTTCAGTGCTCAGACTGTTTCAAATCCCCTCACAGAGCATCTTGATGGGATTCAGAGCGGGGCTTTGACTTGGCCACTCCATAATCCTCCATCTGTCATTCTTTTTAGTACCATTCCTTGGTTAATTTATTGTTATTTTTAGGGTCATTGACATGGTACAAGGACCCCTTTTTGGCTGAGCTTCAATTTTCTCACAGCACCCTCTGGTACGATGAGGAATTCCTATTGGATTCTACGATGACACTCTACCCAAGGTCCTGATGCAGCAAAGCGGCCCCAACCCCAAACATTTCCACCATCATACTTTACAGCTGGCACTAGGTTCTTCTGCTCAAAATCTGTGTTTAGTTCTTGCCAGATATGTCTTCTGGTACTGTGGCCCAATAGGTAGATCTTTGCCTTGTCTATCTGGAGCAGACTGTTGCAGAGGTCCAGGTCTTTGTCTGGGCTTGATGTTCTTTCTGGACAGTAAAGGTTTCCTCCTGGCACATTCCCCTTGGAAATCAGCTTTGCACAGTTAGTTTCTAATGGTAGACTCATTCACGTTGACATCAAGGGGTCTCCCATGATGGAATTCTGGTGTTCTTAGAGACTCCTTTCATCATCCAATATTCTCCTTTTGGGCTGAACCTGCTGGATAAATCTGCAGTTGCTTGAAATAAGATGGAGTGGTGGCTCTAGGCTGATATCTGTGAGGTTGCTGGTTCTAATCCCGCTACTGCCAGAGGAGATCCTACTCTGTTGGGCCCTCAGCAAGGCTCTTGACCTGAAAAATTGCTCCAAGAGCACTGTATAATGGCTGACCCCCAATGATTGTATGAAAAGGTAATTTCCCCCCTTGCAATTAACAGAGTATATCAAATCTTCTCCAGTTGCAGACGCTCCAGACGGTGGGATGAGTGACATCTAATTGATTGTTTTTAAATCTCTCCCCAGACAGACAGACTTCTATAATCTTCTTTCGGAAGGCCTCAGGGTGCTCCTTCGATCTGGTCAAGGTGATAACACACACTTCAACAACAAAGAGCAAACCAAACTGAACATCCGAGGTTAAAAGAAGACAAAATCTTCTCTGACAATGCTCTAGTCGTCAGCACCTGATCTGGTGTCCCTCGTTCAAATTTTGGTTATTTGACGTTGTGATAAACGTAGGGGTGATTTACTTTTTCCTTGCTTAAGTAATAATGAAATATTGGGGATTGGCCACCAACCATCCCACCTAACAGACAGAATGACAACCACTTTCAGGTGCACGTCTTTCTATTATTTGTCTTGTACTTTGTGTTTTGTTTTTCATTGTTTTGTTATTTTAGAAGGCATGGGTCATACATTATATGGTCTTCTTTTTTAGATATATTTATTAATTTATCTTAACTCTGTCACTTTTTTTTCTTTAAAGGATAACTTGAAGTTCCTCTTTCTAAAAACTATCTGCTCTTCGTACAAAGGAACTTCCTGCCGTTTCATCAACGAGTCAGAACTTCTCCTTTTCTCCTCACGTTCATACAGTGCCGAGGCTGGAGGTCTGATAGCAGCTTTAAAATCTTCATTAGCAGACTTTTTTTGGGACGATTCCAATGGTTGTCTACATAATTGACCTCTACAACCTTTCAGTCTATCGGTTTCGTATTTATATGAGGCTTTACCGCCGTCAATTTAGAAAAGAACCATTGCATGATGGGAAACAAAATGAAAGTACCAAGCAAAAAATACAAAAAAAGAAACTCGGTGGGTTCGGTGGTAATTAATCAAATAAAATGCCCCAGAGAAGTACACCTGATGACTTGTGGTCAGACTTTTCCACTTACAAGACCCAGAACAGGCTGCCATGTGTTCGCCCATATCTCTGTCACTAGTGTCATTTCCTCTGCCTCCTAAATGTCAAATGTTGCCTATCTCTCACTTTTTGAATTCCACACTCTAACCTTTGTCAGGAATGGGGCTGCAAAACCCACTTCTTGGCTCCATAATTACTGGGATATCTTTACAGAGCTCCCTCTTGTGGCTCCTGGTGTTCCTGCAGTTTTAAGCTGGCCATTCTCATAGGGAAATGATCTTTGATAGCTCATGAGACTTCACATAGCTTCTCATTTATGTTTCATTTAATTATGTTTTCATTTATTTGTATAGATGCTCCATAACTCTCTCTCTCTCTCTCTCTCTGTATATATATATTTATATATATATATATATATATATATATATATAAAATCTAATCTCTGTCTGTCTGTCTCTATCTCTGTCCACTTTTCATGAAAGTGAAACTACCGAACAGATTTTTTTTGTATAATTTGCTTGAACATTCTGGTTGATTGTTTGACTTCTGTCATCACGCTAAGCATTATAGTTTACTTGTGGTACCGATTTATTAACACAAATCCAACTGGGAGGGGGAAGCGGGCGAGACCCTGGAAGCGGGCGAGGCCCTGGTGATTGGCAGAGATATCACGGTTACATGCTTTTCTCCCCACACAGGGGACACTCTCCCATCAGAACTGAACACGATCAGATACAGTGCCAACGTTTGACGTTGGAGTGTACTTACCCTCCGCTTGGCCGGAATTACATTTCTTTATTGTTTTTTAAAGTTTGTCCTGTTTCACTACTACGTGGGGAGAGCCACAGGGGACAGCTAGTCTTAAATAAAGTTATGTTGTTAAATTATTTGTAAGACATAATTACCTAGCGATACTAGATTCTTCACATAAAAACTACAACACCTTGTACTTCAGACTAGCATCACACTGTAGCGGTGCTACGTGATTAACGTCGTCTTAAATGTAATTTTGTTCTGAGTCGCGTCTTTCGTAGTGTTGTCCTGTTTACATGGTCTTTGTGTGTCTATGTAAATATGTTCCCTTGGAAGCAAAGGGGGAAAGATAACACTGTGGAACCGGGGTCCCTCGTGATAATTTGTCCTGTCAAACCCATCACCTGCATCTGGGTCATTCACTATTTAAACAGGAGGACAAAAAAAATGAAAAAGATCTCATTCTACTATACCACCAATTCATTATAGCGCCAGCAATCCAGATCATTTACACTTTTTTCTATTTGCCACTTTCAACGTCTAACAACTTGACCTTTACGACGCAAAACCCGGGGTTCTGGACTACGCCGATGTACTGAGGATAAGCACAGTGAGACTGTTTTTTGTTGTTTGGGGAACAGGAGCAAGCCGTCATTTTCATCCGTATATAATTGCCATAGGACACTTTTTCCAGCTGAACCAGGTTCACAAACATTATTCATTTTCCGTTTAATCTTCTGGACTTTTATACGTTTCGCGTTTTCTTTGCATCTCATTAATTTCATGTTCAGTGTGGGGTCAAGGGAGGGTTCATGTTGTATATTAACTTTTGCTGCACCTTTTTATTGTTACATTCTGCAGGTCACTTTTGGAGTTGAGTGTTATGTTGGGGCAGGTTGGGGTGTGAAATATATATTGTTTGGAGTTTGCTTCATTTCTTTATTTTACAAGTAAGCCCGCGATTCGCTAGTGAATCGGAAATCCAAGAATGGCAATCAGTTTCTGCGTGATGAAATATCATGGAGGGTATATGCGGTGGTGTGGGTGGTCGCGTCCGGGCGGCTGTACAATCTGATGTGCACGCTTTACCTCAGGTTTAGTTCACAGGTCGTAGGCATGGTAAAGTTTCCATTTAATTCAATAACCCTATTTGAACTAAAGCGGTTTCTTTGTGTGGGCGCCTTTGTTCATTAAGTCTAGTTTACAGGTAGTGTTGTTTGGGCGCCACCCACTGACTCTGGAAATCCATCGCGTTGTGGGAAGCCGCTGCGTTTGACCCTACAGGTTGTGTTGTTTGGGTGCTCACAGGTTGTGTTGTTTGGGTGCCATCTACTGACTCTGGGAAGCCGCTGCGTTTGACTCTGGGGCGCCGCAGCGCACTGCGAATGCGTATCGGTGCATCTGTACATAAATTAAAACTGTGGTTTAGTAATATAGATTAACTAGACATTAAGCCCGTTACAATAACGGACGCTAGAACAGTAGTCCATAAACATTAGTAGGAACAGTCTATATTAAATGGCAAGGGACCTTTTACCTCATTAAATTCTTTCTGTAAAATGCCTGTAATTTTCTCTGACAGCAATACTAGATTTGCTGTCCGTAATATGCGTTTAATTTTCTGTCACAACAGCGGGCAATCAGCAGATTCTCCCCAGCAACTGATATAATGTGCGCAAAAATAAATCTACTTTTACTTTACACTTTACCAGGCCAAGCTTCTTAATCGCAAATCTGCCATCCTCAGAGTGAACACTTGCACAACAATGGGGAAGCTGGTCTCCGCGTCTCAGTACCCGATTGTATTTTTCGTGTTTTCTGTTTTAGGTCTTGCCTCATTTACCGAAATCCAATTGGATCTGCCACACGATATTTTATAGGTCCCGCCCTCTATGTCTTGTGTGATGTGTCAGGCGGCCTTTGAAGCATCCCACCGTGCACCGCGCATGCGCACTTCACCAGAAGACACACACACACGGACACTGGACGCAAACAGGGGTTTTATTAAAGAGGATATATACTCATTTTATTATTTTGCATATTGTTTGTCTTTTAGCTTATCTGTGATCATTGATTGGGGAAGTTTACTTGGAAGAAGTACGGCTTGTCAGGTCTAACGTCCTCAGCTTGCCAGGCCGCAGGTCTTGGTGGTGTAGCTGCCGGTTAGGGAGAGCGAGTCGGCCATTACATCATAGCACTGGTAATTTTAATAACAGATTCGCACTTGGACTCTCTGTGGGTGCATCATTAGAGCAGTGATTTCACCAAGAGGTTTATGGTAAATTCTAGCTGTGAACATGTTTACCACCTGACCAAAGACCAGCAATGTCACTCTAGTTAGCTAAGAGCACAGAAGGCAGAAGCTAGTCATCCATTGGTGTTGCTGGCTCCTCCTATGAAGCTCCACTCCAGTCTCTCCAAATCAGCCACCCTCTCCTCTCCCCTCTCACATCCACTGCCTGGCCCAATTCTGAGGCTCTCCTTGCTCTTATGGGGTCCGGTCATCTCTATTACTTCTCAGTTTAATGTGCTGATCCAGACCAGGATCCTTCTCGAGACTCGCCAAAGCTGATCGATTCTGATCGAGAGGAGTATTGGATGAATACTCGCTCCCCCAAACTGCCCCATGATCTGAAATATCTGCACAGACACCTAACTGGTCACTCTTAGGTCTGACGACATCTTGACACTCTTTCACAAACCCAGTAATGGGCCCTGAGTGAATTATAATTTAACATCATAGCAAGTATTTTTTTTTTTAATTTTACGTTCAAGGATCTCCCAACAACTTTAAATTTCAGGTGTTCAAGGTGTACCCAAGATATTGTAGATGAAAAGAAAACTGAGAATCATATAACTTTTTTCTATCTGTATGCAGTACTAGGGTGTTGTAGCATATTAGCCATTATGGATGTAGTGAGAAGTTAAGCAAAATGACACCTAGGAAGATTACAAATTGCAAGCTTTCGAGGCAACTCAGGCCCTTTCTTCAGGCAAGATGTAATTATCTGTCTGCTCCACAAGGCCAGACAAAGCCGGCAGCACAGTGAGGATGATGTTTTTTGATTTCTCCAGTACCTTCAATACCACCCAACTATATCTGTGTTAAGGGGTAAACTTGGAGATACGCAGGTGGCTGAGCCTGTGGTGTCCTGGATGATGGACCATCTGTCAGGCAGACCACCAGTTTGTGAGACTCAAGCACTGTGTGAGCAACACTGGAACACCACCAGGAAGAGGCCTGTCACCTTTGATCTTCACTCTGCACACCTCAAACTATAAGTATCACACCAGGTCAGCTCACTTGAAGAGATTCTGCACTAATGAGCGGTAAGCGTAATGAGTCAGAGGATAGGAGTCAGGAGGAGAACTTTGTTTTTTGGTGCTTAAAAGAATGCAACTTAATGTCAGCAAAATGAAGGAAGTGGTTACTGACTTTCGCCACACCAAAGAGGTTCTCTGCCTGGTCAGTGTATGAGAGAATTAATGCTTTAAGTTAAGCTCATATTAGTGACTGATTAATTTGAATAGAAGGGCTGCACGGTGGCGCAGTGGTAGCGCTACTGCCTCACAGTTAGGAGACCCGTGTTTGCTTCCTGGGTCCTCCCTGTGTGGAGTTTGCATGTTCTCCCCGTGTCTGTGTGGGTTTCCTCCGGGCGCTCCGGTTTCCTCCCACAGTCCAAAGACATGCAGGTTAGGTGGATTGGCGAATCTAAATTGGCCCTAGTGTGTGCTTGGTGTGTGGGTGTGTTTGTGTGTGTCCTGCGGTGGGTTGGCACCCTGCCCAGGATTGTTTCCTGCCTTGTGCCCTGTGTTGGCTGGGATTGGCTCCAGCAGACCCCCGTGACCCTGTGTTCGGATTCAGCGGGTTGGAAAATGGATGGATGGATGGATGGTTACTGACTTTCGTCACACCAAAGATGTTCTCTGCCCGGTCAGTGTATTAGAGAATTAATGCTTTAAGTTAAGCTCATATTAGTGACTGAGTAATTTGAATAGAAGGGCGGCACGATGGCGCAGTGGTAGCACTACTGCCTCGCAGTTAGGAGACCTGGGTTTGCTTCCCGGATCCTCCCTGTGTGGGGTTTGCATGTTCTCCCCGTGTCTGTGTGGGTTTCCTCTGGGAACTCTGGTTTCCTCCTACAGTCCAAAGACATGCAGGTTAGGTGCACTGGTGATCCTAAATTGTCCCTAGTGTATGCGTGGTGTGTGTGTGTGCTGCAGTGGGCTGGCACCCTGCCCGGGCTTTGTTTCCTGCCTTGTGCCCTGTGTTGGCTGGGATTGGCTCCAGCAGACCCCCGTTGCCCTGTAGTTAGGATATAGTGGATTTGATAATGGATGGATGGATAGTTTGTGGAAATTACTACTAATTGATTCAGAAATACAAGACAGACATTGTGTCAGAGAGCCCAGAGGGTCAGGGTCATCAGGTGCTATAGACAGGTAAAGCTGTGTGTCATAGTTGTGATAGTCCGCCTTGTGTTTTGAAGTAATCTCGCCTAATAAGAGCATAAAGATTGAAAATAATGAAGGGCCCAGAATAGATCTTTGTGGTACACCAAATACAGTTAGGTCCATAAATATTTGGACAGAGACAACTTTTTTCTAATTTTAGTTCTGTACATTACCACAATGAATTTTAAATGAAACAACTCAGATGAAGTTGAAGTGCAGACTTTCAGCTTTAATTCAGAGGGGTGAAAAAAACGATTGCATAAAAATGTGAGGCAACTAAAGCATTTGTTTAACACAATCCCTTCATTTCAGGGGCTCAAAAGTAATTGGACAATTGACTGAAAGGCTACTTCATGGGTTGGTGTGGGCAAGTCCGTCGTTATGTCCTTATCAATTAAGCAGATAAAAGGCCTGGAGTTGATTTGAGGTGTGGTGCTTGCATGTGGAAGATTTTGCTGTGAACAGACAACATGCGGTCAAAGGAGCTCTCCATGCAGGTGAAAGAAGCCATCCTTAAGCTGCAAAAACAGAAAAAACCCAAACGAGAATTACTACAATATTACGAGTGGCAAAATCTACAGTTTGATACATCCTGAGAAAGAAAGCAAGCACTGGTGAACTCAGCAACGCAAAAAGACCTGGATGTCCACGGAAGACAACATTGGTGGATGATCGCAGAATCATTTCCAAGGTGAAGAGAAACCCCTTCACAACAGCCAACCAAGTGAACAACACTCTCCAGGGGGTAGGCGGGCTTATTGATATCCAAGTCTACCATAAAGAGAAGACTGCATGAAAGTAAATACAGAGGGTGCACTGCAAGGTGCAAGCCACTCATAAGCCTCAAGAATAGAAAGGCTAGATTGGACTTTGCTAAAGAACATCTAAAAAAGCCAGCACAGTTCTGGAAAAACATTCTTTGGACAGATGAAACCAAAATCAACTTCTACCAGAATGATGGCAAGAAAAAAGTATGGAGAAGGTGTGGAACAGCTCATTATCCAAAGCATAGCACATCATCTGTAAAACACGGTGGAGGGAGGCAGTGTGATGGCTTGGGTGTGCATGGCTGCCAGTGGCACTGGGACACTCGTGTTTATTGATGATGTGACACAGGACAGAAGCAGCCGAATGAATTCTGAGGTGTTCAGAGACATACTGTCTGCTCAAATCCAGCTAAGTGCAGCAGTCAAATTGATTGGGCGGCGTTTCATGATACAGATGGACAATGACCCAAAACATAGAGCCAAAGCAACCCAGGAGTTTATTAAAGCAAAGAAGTGGAAAATTTTCGAATGGCCAAGTCAGTCACCTGATCTTAACCCAATTGAGCAGGCATTTCACTTGTTGAAGACTAAACTTCAGACAGAAAGGCCCACAAACAAACAGCAACTGAAAGCCGCTGCAGTAAAGGCCTGGCAGAGCATTAAAAAGGAGGAAACCCAGCATCTGGTGATGTCCAGGAATTCAAGACTTCAGGCTGTCATTGCCAGCAAAGGGTTTTCAACCAAGTATTAGAAATGAACATTTGATTTCCAGTTATTTAATTTGTCCAATTACTTTTGAGCCCATGAAATGAAGGGATTGTGTTAATAAAATGCTTTAGTTGCCTCACATTTTTATGCAATCGTTTTGTTCACCCCACTGAATTAAAGCTGAAAGTCTGCACTTCATCTGCATCAGAGTTGTTTCATTTAAAATTCATTGTGATCATGTACAGAACCAAAATGAGAAAAAAGTTGTCTCTGTCCAAATATTTATGGACCTAACTGTATAATAACATGGGTCTCTGAACTACAATCACCAGAACAAAACAAAGAATTTTCTACCTGTTTAATAAGACTGAAACCAATTTAAGATTAGGTGCATTGGCGATTCTAACTTGTCCCTGGTGTGTGCTTGGTGTGTGTGAGTGCGTGCCCTATGGTGGGCTGGCGCCCTGCCCGGGGTTTGTTTCCTGCCTTGCGCCCTGTGTTGACTGGGATTGGCTCCAGCACACCCCCGTGACCCAGTAGTTAGGATATAGCAGGTTGGATAATAAATGGATGGATGAATAATTTTTCTTTCATAGCTTTGGATTATGGTATAACCTTTTACCCCCTGTAAGTTAACAGGAGATAGAACCTCCTTAGCTCTATCTGTAATACAGTGTGTGTGTTAATTAAGTCAGTGTGTGTATTGTTATTATTATAATAAATTCAATTATTGGACTTTTACCTGGTGTCTGGCATGGTGTCCAAGGGTTCAAGGGAGCGATAGCGCCCCTATCTGTCACAATGTACAAGGGGCAACTGACGCTATTGATGAAATTCAGTAAATCACAGTTAACTGCGCTTGAACTGGCTGCACACAGAAGCCAACGCTGACGCCGTCAGGCCAGTCTAGTGCAGCGGCTGAATCCCAGTTAGGGTGATGCTGCAGGAGGAGCCATTGGTCATGAGTCGGCTGTTCAACGAATGTACGGCACTGACTGATCAGCTCCAGCATGCTGGAAAATTGCATTGGGAAACAACTATAGGCGGTGACGGCATTCAATGAATGTATGTCGCCGAATATACTATGCTCCAGCGTGCTGACAAATTGCATTGGGAAATGACTGTAGCCAATTACGGCAGTTTAAGGGTTAAGATGTAAGAGTTAGGACTAAAAAGACTTATGCCTACATATATATTTATTATTCTGTATGAGTTAGAAACCATCAATAGTTCACGAAGCCAAAGGTTAGACGTGCAGGAGAGCTGGAGAAGGATGGGTCCCTCGCTTAGAGAGAGAATGTTTGGCCGTAAATAATGGTAGCAAGCAAGAATAGTCCCAATCAAACAGATAAGATGGACAGAGCGGGGTCTGAGCTAAGAAATATTGGTGGGATTAATTAGAGGCAGGACTAGAGCAATGGAATGTTAGGAGACAGATGAGGAAGAATAAAGGCTTACAATGATAAGAATTGTAATAAATGTAAAAGGTGCCTATGGCTGGACGCTCATTGTCCCATCTGAGTTGAGTCTGTAACCAGAGAAGACCCTCAGCAACTGGTGAGGTCTATGAGTCACAGACTTCAGGCAGTCATTGCATGCTGGGATATGTGACAAAGTCCTAAATATGACAATAGCTATAATAGACCTGCCATTGATGAAATGGCACCCTGAAATGGGGGGACCACATAAAAAAAGTGTTGTGTGTCCAAAATGTATGCAAACCCCCTTCAATGAAAAGTCGGCAATGTGCTCTTTAATCACGATGTCTGAATTGTTTGATTTGTCATTTTAAACTGTGGGGCAGAGGTGGAAATCGAGGAAAAATAAGTCTTTGTCCTAAATATCATGGGGGTTCTGCATAAGCAGAAAACCATTAACTGGCAACGGCAAATGGGCCCTGTGTAAGTGTGTGGCTGTGTGTGTGTGTGAGCGGACCCTGTCCACGTGTCTGTGTCCCAAACCTTATGGAGGGCACTATAAATGCTTATAGCACTTTGACCCCCTCCAAAGGAAGTGTGCAATAAATTGAAGCAAACTTAATTACTGTTCATATTTCTTATGTTTGGCCTCCCTTCCTTCTAAGCCATTTTATCTCCTCCATCTCCCCAGTTACTTGCACAGCATGATGTTTATCTCCCTATCAGTGCTGGTAATCTTTATATATATATATTTTTTTTTTTTTTCTTGAATGCTGAACTAATTGTTGCTCTGTTTCTGCATGGTAAGTCCCCAGGTCTCTTCCTTTTTTGAACTTTCTGTGCAGATGCAGCACACTTCATTTCTGCTCCTTTTCTGATGCACCCAAGAGGATGTGTTGCATATTCAAAGTCGGCCTCGTTATCCTGTTCTTCTTCACTTTTCCAGGTAAGAAGTTTAAGTTGTCGTAAAATTGAATTTCAGACTCATTCACACAACAGAGTTAGACTAAAGACTAAGACTAAGTTAGACTCCATTAGGTGAAAGCTGAAAGATCCGAACTGAGCCGATTTCTGTGCCAGGCTTTTGTTTTATGATGAGCCTTGCACCACATCCAAGGTGTTTCATGTCCCCCCCTAATGATCAGCCTCTTGGGGTCAGGTGGTCACTGGACAGGACCTTTTTAATATGAATGGTGCAATAGTGTCATGAAAGGCCTAAACCTCCCATCCACATATTAAATTATGAGTCCACCGACACCATACGAATCGGTGGTGCGACCCTCAATCAGCACTCGTGTGAATTTTACTAGCAATGCGTTTTATTGATTTTATTAAAATTATATAACATTCCATACAAGCAAGTCAAGTTTAACAATAAAAAATCAACTAGTAAGAATAGTTTAGTCATAGGTACATAAGACAGTGAAATCCTTATTTGTGTGTAATAACAAGTCATAATTTTGGTTATTTGCATTTCTGCATTACAGAGTATAATGTGCCTTGATTTGTATTCAGCATCCTCTATGAACTAAAAATTTTATTCTGTTTAATTAATTTTACATATTGCCAAGGGGAATCGACTTCATGAACCCCAAAATCCCATCCAGTTCTTATGTCCTATATGTGGTCATCCATGATGTTCTTTTTAGGTACAGTATTTTACCCTTCTCTATCATAAATTGTTTTTTCAATGCATTCCCTCTGGTTTGAAGTTTCAGAAGTTTTGTTGGAATGTGTTTGAACAGGAATACGGATTCATCCCAAAGGAATGACAAATCAGAAATCCTTAACATCTTTTAGGTTTCTCCTCACTGACAATGAGATCAGAAAGAAAGAAAATGGAGACCTTGTCTTTGGTCTCCAGCTTTGTCAGATTTTTCTCCTGAGAAAATAATTACTCTTGAATCATCACATGGGTCTCCTCTTGAGTTTCAGTGGAGACCTCAGCAAAGTCACACAACGGGCTAAGAGTTTCCAAGCAGTGTTGTGACATTTATTTTAGTAATTTGAAAGTATTTGCATGGTGTGCTCAGCAAATGTAAGGGTGGTAGTAATAAAACACAGCTCTAGGATTACAATGCTATAGTCATTGCTTCTGAATTATACTATTAGTTGCTCTAATTTTGTATTGCTGTGCTCCAGTTAGGTCAGGCTCATTCTAAAAGAAAAGGCAGGCAGTGTGACAAAGTGGTTAAAGGTTTGGACTTCATATCTTGAGGTTTGTGTATTCAAATCCCACTACTGACACCACATGTGTGACCATGAGCGAGTCACTTCACCTGCCTGTACTCCCTTCGGAAAAATAAAAGGAATGTAACCAAACATCTCTCAAATGTTGTCAGTCACCTGGATAAAGGCATCAGTCCAATAAAATACAGTAATCCCTCCTCCATCGCGGGGGTTGCGTTCCAGAGCCACCCGCGAAATAAGAAAATCCGCGAAGTAGAAACCATATGTTCATATGCTTATTTTTATATATTTTAAGCCCTTATAAACTCTCCCACACTATTATAAACATTTCACGCACAATTATACAGCATAAACCCTTTGTATTCTCTTAGATATTAGGTAAGATTCATTGAAATTATGTATGTAAACACAGTTTACATACAGTAAAACCTAAATATTATTTTAAAGATATCGAGCGTCTCCGATATCACATATGTTACAGCCATTACGACAGACAGGCCACCAGCAATAAATACGTACAATGCAAGAAAAATTGTATACAGTAAAATGTGTGTACAGTGACACTAAACTATGTACATGTAATAAGTACTGTACGTTAATAATTAATTATGGTTACTCACCAACAATGACACAACGACTTGTCCGATAACGATGAGTTTAATTTTACTGCACAACAAAGAGCGTTACAGCTCTTCTAAAGGAGCCTCTTCAGGTGACTGTGTAGCACCGCCGTTGTTCTTCTTCCAGCACTCTTCAATCCAAATCCCTAAAGCAGATTCCATCCAGACTCCTGCCTTATCACGTCCACTTGCAACTCGTTTTGCGCCCTGGTTAAAGGACACTGCGGCCGCAGATCTTATATGCTTTTCCTCCTTTTTAAATAAAAAGAATCGTGGACTCATTTATGCTGTAATGGTGTCCTGCAGCGGTGTAGCTGTTTCCTTCCTTCAACATATCCAAAACTTTTACCTTTTCTGCAATCATTTGCATCTTCTGTTGCCGCTTGGACACGGCCCCTGAAGCAGTAGCAGGAGCACGTTAATGCTGAATGAGTGAGATTAGACTTCCTGGTTAATGCAACACTCCGTCGCTGAGCCAATCAGCAGCACACAGGAACTTAACTGTGTGCTCTGATTGGGTAGCTTCTCTGCCATCCGCCAATAGCATCTCTTGTATGAAATCAACAGGGCAAACCAACTGAGGAAGCAAGTACCAGAAGTAAAAAGACCCATTGTCCGCAGAAACTCGCGAAGCAGCGAAAAATCCGCGTTATATATTTAGATATGCTTACATATAAAATCCACGATAGAGTGAAGCCGCGAAAGACGAAGCGCGATATAGCAAGGGATTACTGTACAAGTCTTGAAAGAGCTTAAAACAAGAATAGAAAGAGATCTCACCAAATATCCCATACTTTTCAAACCATATTCTCAATTCTTAATTCCTTTTGTCTCAGTTGCACCTAATGTCTCCTTTTTGTCTATGCTGTTCCTTTAAGGCACAGGTGTTGAACTCTGGTCCTTGAGGGCCGCAGTGGCTGCATGTTTTCATTCTAACCACCTTCTTCATTAGTGAGCCGTTTTTACTGCTAATTAACTTCTTTTGCTTTAGTTTTAATTAACTTGACTCAGGCCCCTTAATTGTCTCTTTTTCCTTAATTAGTAGCCAAACAATAATGAGACATCAAACAAGCCACCATATGACCAGCTCACCTGTGCCCATCACTCAATATCTGAAAATAAAGAAAGGTGAACTTCTCAGTAAGGTTGATCACTCAGATCACCAAAACATGTTGTCGGTGTTCTTAGAAAAAACAGAAAAATCAACAAATTTGGAAATGTCTGCTGTGGCAGAATGAGAGCAGCAACAAGCCATTGAATTAAATAACGGGCTTAATTAAAAGCAAGAATCAGCTTCCCATTAAGAGACTGTTTGGAGTGAAATTGTTTGGAGTTTGAAATTCCAGTTTAGCTGGCCATCTGTTGGCTCGTCTCACGTCTCATTTCTGTTTGGCTGCCATTTAGTGAAGAAACAAATCAATTCAGAGGACTGAATCCTTAAAAACAGGGCTATTGAAATGAAGGGAAAAGGAGTTGATTAGCAGTGAAAACTACTCACTGATTAGGAAAAGGGTGAGAATGAAAACCTGTAGCCACTGCGGCCATCCAGGTCTGGAGTTCGACACCCCTGCTTTAAGGGAATTCTAGGAGCAACATCTGTGACAAAATTGATTCTTAAATGAAGGGATCAGTTGTATAACTGGTGTATTAGTCAGTCAGTCATTTTCCAAACTGCTATATCCAAACACAGGGACACGGGGGCTGCTAGAGCCAATCCCAGCCAACACAGGGTGCAAGGCAGGAACAAACCCTGGGCAGGGCTCCAGCCCACCGCAAGGCACACACACACACACACACACCAAGCACACACTAGGGAGAATTTAGAATCACCAATACACCTAATCTGCATGTCTTTGGACTGTGGGAGGAAACTCACACAGACATGGGGAGAACATGCTAACTCCACGCAGGGAGGACCCGGGAAGCGAACCTGTGTCCCTTACTGCGAGGCAGCAGCGCTATCAATGCACCACCATGCCACCCATTGGTATATTATATAATAGGTAATAGGTAAAAAAAAAATGTGAAGTCTTGAAAAAGATTAAAAGAAGACTAGAATGAGATCTCACAAAATATACCGTACTAAATGAAATTCTCTGTGAAATCTCATCAAAGATCAACCTTTGAGCAGTAACTCAACTTTGCTCTTCCATGTTGCTACCCAGGAAGATAAGTTACATCATTCTTGTTAATGTTCATTAGCTCAGCAACAAATAACGATTCACTCTGTTGCCAACACTGTATCGATGAACATACACCTCAGCACTTTGCTTCATTCCACTTTCCTTCAACCCTTTATAGTCCTCCAGTCCTTGCTGCTGCCTCCATGCTTTATCCTTAGAATGGTACGGCACAGATGATGAGTGGTGTCTGGTTTCCTTCAGACATGATGCTAACCTTAATTTCCTGCACAAAATATGGTCAAAAATGACCTAACATTTAAGTTTTTCTGGGTCTCATAGGTGGGAACTCCAAAAAATGGTCAAAGTCTTACATCGCTAGACATGAAGATGAGTTAAACGTTATGTCATATGTGTTGGTATTTTCATGCTGAATAGACAGAAGGTGATGAGCACAAAAAAACAGAAGAGATTTCAAAGCATTCAAAACTAATGGTTATGATCACCATAAATATCTGAACAGTTGTCTGGTGTCCATTCCATGGTGAGTCCATATCTAGTGTTTACTGTCCATTTCTGTATTGGTTCTTATCATGTGTTCCCTGCTACATGGAACAATTCCCTTAAATGTAATAAAGCAAATGTGATTGAGTTATAAAGAAAATCATGAAGTGCAAACTAAAAACATCTACTGTTCTTTTTATTTGCATGCAGATGTTTCCTTTTCACTCTGGCAAGTCAAGCAGTTTCCCGAATCTCTGGCAGCACAGAAAGACAGTGAAGTCATCCTAAACTGCTTTGTGACAGGAGACACCACACCCAGTAAAGTGAAATGGCACCGACAGGACATCGTGAAGAAAACACACGTCTTCTCGCAGCGGCCTGAGGCCCATGAGAGCAATGACCCCAGAATGGACTGGGCGCTGAAATGCCACACTATCAATTACGCTTTACACATCACCAACATCACCTTTACGGATACAGGCACGTATTACTGTGTGGCATATGGCGGTGGTGATGGCAAGCTGCACAATATCTCTGGGAAAGGAACCTACCTGAGAGTCAAAGGTATGCATGAGCTTCATTTGGAATCCTTTTCATTTCGTGTATATTGGTAATAAAGTTGAGCAAATGCAGATGGGGTACCATTGGCATTGGACGTAAATGCGGCAATGCTTTTTAAAGCAACTGATCTCTTAATCAGAGACATATCCACAAATGGAAATGAAATTTTAAAAATTTCCGTTTCTACATTACCTGTTCTTATATTTGGCCACTACTGAAGCCACACCTCATATAATTGCCAATTTATGGCCCAAAGTTGAGTAACAGTTGCCACTGAGAGTATTTTGTGAATGTTCTTAAGAAGTGATACAAGTTTTGCCACTGATAAGTTTAATAGGTACTCTTGCTGGTCACTTAAAATGTAAATGACAGCATTATATAAGGGTAGGTTAAAAAATATCTGCACCCTGTATCTAAAATGCACTACAATTACAGTGGAGACCATACAGAAACATCGTTTTTCAACAAAGTTACCTTGCTTGTCAATGCTCTAGGTTCACTGTTCCACAAGTTTGTTTACGCCTCCATATATATAGTATATATATTGCGGTCTTCTGCTGCCCAAACCTGAACCAGACCGACGAAGGACAAAAGTTCAGCACACACTTTTTTTCTCTCTCCTGTGGGAAGCATAACCCCGTTATTAATGGACTGATGTCTTTATTCAAGGTTGGTTACAACATTTCTTTTGTTTTTCCAAGTGAAGCACAGACAGATAAAGGGGTCTGCTCATGGCTACATGGCTTTAGAAGTGGGATCTGAACCTACAATCTCAGGGTTTGTCTTAACCACTATGCCTCACTGTCTGCATTTTCTTCCAAAATAGGTATGATTTACCTCGAGCACAGTTAAATAAATTACTGATCATGCAATGCAAATACATTCACAAAAAAAAAATGCAAAGAAACTACTTTACTTTATGAAGGCCAAGCGGGTTGTGACTGATGCCATATACAGAACAATGAGTGATTTATGTATGATTTGCCACTTCATTGATAGTGTCACACACGCATGCACTTAGGGGACAGCCAAAGGGTCCAAAACATCAGAAAAAGAGTTCATAAAGGGTACTAATGCCTTCTCTGTTTCATTTCCACAGAACCACAAGAGATTAAGTAGCATTCCTCTCTTCCAGATGACCTCACTTTCTTTTCCCCAGCTGTAGCTTCACCCGATGAAGCTCGGCCATGATGTTTTCCAACACAGTGTTCAGGTCCTGCTCGTCAGTCATCTTCTGAGCAATATCCTGCTGACTACGCCAATGTAGAATAATTGCAGAAACAAAAATAAAGATTTAATGAATGGCCCCGTATGTTGTCTGGCAGTTTAGTCAAAAAAGACTGAAACCGGTCTTGTAAACTGTTATACAACAAAAAGACAAGTGCTAAATGAAGAGACTGAGAATTTATATTAAGGCGGCAGGAAGTAGGGTGAGGTCATCGAGGTGGGACGGAAGTGAAGTCTTCAAGGTGGGAGGGAAGTGAGATCATCTGGAAGAGAGTAAAGTTACTTAATCTTCTGTGGTTCTGTTGCAATGAAAGAGAGAAGGCAATGATAACCTTTACTAGCCCTTTTCCCAATGTTTTCATGCCCTGAATTGGACCCCTTTGACTGTCCCGTAATTGCACATGCGTGACAATAGTCACTTATCAGTTCATGAGAATTACGGTACAGATTTGCCTCAGTGTTATTTTCAATAGTAGACATGTATGGGTATCCTGCTCCTTCTGCGTGTTTAACACTTGCTCAACCATTTTTCCAATTTTTATTCCATTCGTAAACATGCTGCTGTAGTAAATTGTGCAAAAACCCTCCTATGGATGTTTGGCCCCTGGTACAACTTCAGTTCATTAAAAGCGGATCACTGCTTCCTGCTATTCTTTGTTGTAAAAAGAGATTAGAGCAACCATTTGCAACAAGGGAAACTGACTAATCAGTGTCATAACTTTATCACTGTGACCACAGACACACCATGTTTCCACTTGTGTACAGGAAATGCTCTATAGCCAACCCTAACAAAATCACTACAAAACTGTGAATAACCATTGACTTACATTCATACGTTTGTCTTTAAATTGCTAAGGAGTCCAAACTTTTTCTCTCTCTGCCTCATCAGAGAGGTGGCTCTTTCTGATCAGTTTTTCATAACCTTGGGAGATGTTTCCTGGCTAGAGTCTCCCATCTGATGTGGTTGATCCAAACCTCTGTATGGCATGCTTTGAGGATATCTTTCAAAAGCTTCCTCTGGCCACCCAGGGTTCTCTGACTTCATTTCACTCGAGAGAGGAGAACTTAATTGTCTCAAAAGATTTCCCATCTAGTGGAACCTGTTAAGCGGCATGAAGACTTCAGTGCTAGTTTGGAGTGCTTAGCTCACTGCTGTAGGCAACGCCAGTCTCCATACTGTACAGGCCTACAGCCTGTTAACTTAATTTCCATTCTGAGGTGCGTTCACAGGAATGAAATGTCAAAAAAAAGATCTTATTAGTATCTTTTGGGTTTCTCCTTGAAAACAATGTGATCAGAAAGAAGTCAAAAGGAGACATTGTTTTTTTTTTCTCCTCTCTCCCAGATTTTTCTCCTGAGAAACAATACCCTTGACTTGTCACAAAGGTCTCCTCTTGAGTTTCAATGGAGATTTCAGCAAAGTCATACAAGGGGCTCTGATCTTCCAACTAGCATCTTAACGTGGTTTTTTTTTTTTGCAATTTCAAAGTAATTGCCTTGTGTGCTCAGTAATCTTCTTCTTCTTCGGCTGCTCCAGTTAGGGGTCGCCACAGTGGATCATCTTCTTCCATATCTTCCTGTCCTCGTCATCTTTTTCTGTCACACCCATCACCTGCATGTCCTCTCTCACCACATTCATAAACCTTCTCTTAGGCCTTCCTCTTTTTCTCTTACCTAGCAGCTCTATACTTAGCATCCTTCTCCCCATATACCCAGCATCTCTCCTCTGCACATGTCCAAACCAACGCAATCTCGCCTCTCTGACTTTGTCTCCCAACCGTCCAACTTGAGCTGACCCTCTAATGTCCTCATTTCTAATCCTATCCATCCTCATCACACCCAATGCAAATTTTAGTATCTTTAACTCTGCCGCCTCCAGCTCTGTCTCCTGCTTTCTGGTCAGTGCCTATATAACATAGCTGGTCTCATTACCGTCCTGTAGACCTTCCCTTTTACTCTTGCTGATATCCGTCTGTCACAAATCACTCCTGACACTCTTCTCCACCCATTCCACCCTGCCTGCACTCTCTTTTTCACCTCTCTTCCACAATTCCCATTACTCTGTGTTGTTGATCCCAAGTGTTTAAACTCACACACCTTCGCCAACTCTACTCCCTACATCCTCACCACTCCACTGACCTCCCTCTAATTTACACACAGGTATTCTGTCTTGTTCCTACTGACCTTCATTCCTCTCCTCCCTAGATCACATCTCCACCTCTCCAGGGTCTCCTCAACCTGCTCCCTACTATCGCTACAGATCACAATGTCATCAGCAAACATCATAGTCCATGGGGACTCCTGTCTAATTTCGTCTGTCAACCTGTTCATCACCATTGCAAATAAGAAACGGCTCAGAGCCAATCCCTGATGTAATTCCCCCTCCACCTTGAAGGCATCTGCCACTCCTACACACACTTCCCTCCATCACACTCCCCACATACCATATCCTGTACAACTCTTACGTACTTCTCTGCCACTCCCGACTCCCTCATATAATACCACAGCTCCTTTCGAGGCACCCTGTAATATGCTTTCTCCAGGTCCACAAAGACGCAATGCAACTCCTTCTGGCCTTCTCTATACTATTCCATCAACACCCTCAGAGCAAACATCTCATCTGTGGTGCTCTTTCTTGTCATGAAACCACACTGCTGCTCACTAATCATCACCGCACTTCTTAACTGAGCTTCCACTACTCTTTCCCATAACTTCATGCTGTGGCCTCATCAATTTTACCCCCTGTAGTTACAACAGTCCTGCACATCCCCCTTATTCTTAAATATCAGCACCAGTACACTTCTTCTCTACTCCTCAGGAACTCCTTGTGTGTTCATTAATATGTGGTGAAATGTATGGATGGTCGTAAGAAAACACTTTACCAAGATTACAAAGCGGCAATCCTTTATTCTGAATAATCCTATTAGTTGGTCCAATTTGTATTTCTGTGTTCCAGTTAGAAGAGACAAGCAGTGTGGCATAGTAGTTAAGACTTTGAGCTTGTGTGTCCAAATCCCACTTCTAACACCATGTCACCACGTCATCTGCCTGTGCTTCAGTTGGAAAATCGAAAGAGCTGTAACCAATCATATCTCAAATATTGTAAGACACCTTGAAGAAAGGCATCAATCCAATAATAGGCCAAAAATGTGAGGTCTTCAAAGATAATTAAAGAAGACTAGAATGAGATCACACAAAATATACCATGCAAAATGAGAATCTCTGTGAAGTGTGATGAGCCACCAAAGATCAACCTTTGAGAAGTAAAATTTTCCTACAGCCTAGTTCATCGGATAATGGTTTAAGTGTAGGTGTACGTATATGTCTGTCTTTTATGGTCTGTATCAATTATGTTAGTTTGTCCATCAAAGCAAGTATATTTGTTAGCAAAACAGACAAAGTAAAGAGAGGCCATGTCCTATGTCACCTTCACAAATACGCAAGTTCATAAATCACACGTACCCTTCCTTAAGATGTTTCTTCACCTGACACCATTCTTTATTCTTTTCCCTCGTTGGCAAAACTCTAACAAAACCTTTTTTTTTTCATAGGAAAGACTGGGACAATCATTGGACCCGCAAGACGAGTAAAAGCGGGCAACGTCGTGCAGTTCATTTGTGAAGTCCATGACGTCGATGATTTTAAATTCATCTGGCTGAAAAACGGCGAAGCCATTTCTCAGGAGCACTTCAATTCGACAAGAAATGGAAGCCTGCACACCAGCTGTCTGTCTCTGCAAACTGAGAGAGATGACATCCGGTCGGTCATCCAGTGTGGGAAGGAGAGCCGTGAAAATGAAAGTCTGTCTGCAGCGTTCAACCTGAGCTCTGTACTTACAGGTATGGAGTGCGTGGAGACAAGGGGGCTTCGGCGTCGGTGGTGAGGAGCGAAACAGACAAGTTTCATTTCACATGCAGTTTTTTGAAAATTATGTCATTTCACAATCGGGAAATTCAAAACTCACCTGAAAGGTGTTTTGGGGTGTTTAAAGATGTTTTAGGGTGGAAGACGCAGAATCTGAAACATGCCAGTCCAACCAATTTTATATTATCACTCTTATTCATGTCATCACCAAAACTCTCAGCAAGCTTCTCTTCTGGGTGAGATGGATTGGCTTTCTTTATGCCTGACTTCTGCTGCTATGACCAGTGCACCCAGGAAGCACTTCCGGGTGCTTCATCATTTTTCTGGTTTTCCTTAACGATATCTTGGTACTTTGCTCGATTCAACTTTCCTTTGCCACTTTTTAGTCTACCAGTCACTGCTGCTGCCACCACCATGCTTTATTGTTAGAATGGTATTGCAAAGGTGATGAATGGTTTCTGGTTTCCCTCAGATAATACGCTAATCTTGATTTCATCAGACTAGAGTATAGCATTTTCCAACCTATGGGCTGTGGCGGCATTGCAGGTAGGCGGCAGCAGACCCCGGACGAAACTCCGGCCCTTCCCCTCACTGTTCGATTCAGAGTGGCAGCATTGCAGGTGGCTTGTGGCCTATCATGGATGACCTCCCCCATCCCTGCTGTGATGATTGTGCTCAAGACACCAAGGAGGAAATGCACTGATGATCACACTTGATTCATCTAAAGCTATGGTGATGCTCTGGTTATCCTGCGGGACCCCTCCCCTGGCCGCTTTGAGAATCACTCTCAAATTACTGGGGGGATCAGGCTGAATTCAAGAGGAGGAACTAACCCTCAGTGGGTCACGCTAAACTAATAGATTAATTGATGGGTCAGGCTAAATTTGTGGAGGGGGGACCACCCCGCCCCTGCCCCAGTGGGTCACAAACACATAGTCATGTAAAAATTTCTGTTGGAACACCACAAAGGATGGGAAACACCAGAATAGAGAATCTTGTTTCTCAAACTCTGAATGTCCTTTAGGTGCCTTTTTGCAAACTCCAAGTGGACTTCCATTTGTCATTTACTGGGGAGAGGCTTCTGTCTGGCCACTCCGTCATAACGTCCAGATTGGTGAAAATAATGCAGTGATGATTGTCCTTCACAAAGCTTATTTCATCTCCATAAAGATTCTCTGGAGCTCAGCCAGAGTGACCTGGTCACCTCCCTTGCCATGGTCCTTCTCTCTCAATGGATTAGGTTGTTCCAGACTTCATCGATTTAAAGAATTATGGAAGCTACTTGTGCTCTTGGGAACCTTCAATGCTGCAAGTAATCTTTTTGTAGCCTTCCGCAGATCTGTGCTTTGACACAATCCTGTCTCTAAACTCTTCAAGCAATTCCTTTGACCTCTTGGTTTTGGGTGTCACTGTGATACACATTGCCAACTTTGGGACACTGAATACTTTTGTAAGACATTGATTATAATCTAAATTTTGAAACCCTTGAACCTCTTCTTTTTCTTCTTCTTTTCTCACTTCTATGGTGGGTTTGATGTGCCTGATCCACCTTCTCCAAACAGCTTGGCCCTGCCCCTTCTCCCCAGTCAAGCCATCTTCCTTCAAATTTTCTTTCACTTTATCCATCCACCTCAATTTTGGCCTCCCTTGCTTCCTTCCTCTTCCCCCTGTATTTCTATCTTTATCACTCTTTTGCCCACATAGTCATTGTCTTTCCTCATCACATGTCAAGGAACCTTCAAGGACTTTGTTAAATGGTGCGACTCAAACCACTTACACCTGAACACCAGCAAAAGCAAGGAGCTGGTGGTGGATTTTAGGAGGCCCAGGCCCCTCCTGGACCCCGTGATCATCAGAGGTGACTGTGTACAGAAGGTGCAGACCTATAAATACCTGGGAGTGCAGCTGGATGATAAACTGGACTGGACTACCAATACTGATGCTCTGTGCAAGAGAGGACAGAGCCGACTATACTTCCTTAGAAGGTTGGCGTCCTTCAACATCTGCAATAAGATGCTGCAGATGTTCTATCAGACGGTTGTGGTGAGCACCCTCTTCTACGTGGTGGTGTGCTGGGGAAGGCAGCATAAAGAAGAGGGACACCTCACGCCTGGACAAACTGGTGAGGAAGGTAGGCTCTATTGTAGGCATGGAGCTGGACAGTTTGACATCCGTGGCAGAGCGACGGGCGCTGAGCAGACTCCTGTCAATCATGGAAAATCCACTGCATCCACTGAACAGGATCATCTCCAGACAGAGGAGCAGCTTCAGCAAAAGACTGCTGTTACCGTCCTGCTCCACTGACAGACTGAGGAGATCATTCCTCCCCCAACTATGTGACTCTTCAGTTCCACCCTGGGGGAGTAGACATTTACATCATACAAAGCTATTGTCTGTTTTACCTGCATTGTTATCATTCTTTAATTTAATATTGTTTTTTATCAGGATGCTGCTGCTGAAATATGTGAATTTCCCCTTGGGATTAATAAAGTATCTATCTATCTATCTATCTATCTATCTATCTATCTATCTATCTATCTATCTATCTATCTATCTATCTATCTATCTATCTATCTATCTATCTATCTATCTATCTATCTATCTATCTATCTATCTATCTATCTATCTTAGGTACCTCTCTCTCTCATTTTTGTCTCATTTCTTATTCTGTCATTTGTTTTTAACTCCACACATCCACCTTAACATTTTCATTTCTCTCACAACTAACGTCTTCTCCTGCAACTCACAAACAAAACCAATATTTTGGAAAGGTTTACAGTAGTATGTAATGTGCCACAGAGTACACCAATTGGCTGGCACCACGGCCAAGATAGATTGTTCTTTACTCAGCTGAGAAGTCTCCATGGGGCTGTGTGCTCCCCCAGGGTGTTAGGTGGCAGCATCGCTCTGGTGGATCTCCCATGTTCACCCCTGCAGAGCTGCATGGGAGTTGTAGTCCCAATGGGTGACCCTGCTGGGTTTCTTGGCGGCCACTAGGGGGAGCTGTAGGAAGGAGCATTGCCCGGTTTAGCGAGGCTATGCCTGACCTGGAAGTGCTTCTTGGGTGCATTGGTCATAGCAGCAGAAGTTAGGCATAAAGAAAGCCACTCTGTCTCACCCAGGAGAGTTGGATTTGGCCGTGGAGGATGGACAAACAAAAAGAAAAAGGTAGAAATAGTTGCATTGTTTGCATTTGGGAATTGTTTGAAGGTATTTCTTTAAAATAAAAACCTTCATTTTAAACATGGGACTTATCTATGCAATTATGTCTGGGGTATGAGCTGCTATTACGCCCCCAACAGGTCACAAATGATATTAATGAGCTAATTTCGTATGTTAATATTTTTTGTAAGTTTCCAAACATATGACTCATCTTCTCCTTTTTTTGTGTTTTTTTTTAAAGTGATGCCACAACTAAGCCTTGAAAGAAGCACAAATGTTACAAGCACCACCTTTGGCAAGTACTTATGCAGAGTCGATGGCTTTTACCCCGAAGACATCCAAGTCACCTGGACCCTTGGGAATCACACATTCCCATCCTGCTGTGAGAAGAGCTGGAGCCACACGGACGGCACGTTGAGCACAATCTGCCACATCCATGTTGACTTCAGGAAGCTTACCTCGGCGGCAGTGCTGCATTGTCGTGCCAGTTACTGTCTTCAGTGTTGCCCAAAGGGAGCGGGCAGAGTCATGACCTAAGAGGGTGACCAACAGTGCCGGTGGCATGTCTGACTCAAACTGTAACAAGACGTGGCTTACACGTCGAAAGAGTTAGCCGGCCGGCCTTTATCGTTATTAATCTGCTAACAATTTTTGATGCTTTAATAAACCTGTTAATCCTTAAATAGCTGACAGTGCATTCAGAAAGTAGCCAACCCCTTCGTTTTGTGCTCACTTTACTGTCTTGTAAATTTAATTATAAATGGATTCATTTGCCATCAGTACTCAGTAACCTGTCATGACAAAGTGAACACGTGCTGTCAGAAAGGTCTGCAAATGTATTAAAAAATCAAAAAGTGAAGTCTCTCCTTCCGAAAAGTTTTCAGACCTCTAAATCAGAAGCTTCTTTCGAAATAATTACAGCTCCAATTCTGCTTGACTAAGTCTAAGTCTCTGCACACCTGGATTTGGGCAGCTTATCCCATTCTTCCTAGCAGATCCTCCGATGCTCTGTTATATTGGATAGGAAGCATCAGGAAATGGCCATCTTCAAGGTTGCTCCATGCAGGTTCTGCAAGTCTGGGCTTTGGCTGGGATGCTCAGGGACACTCAGACACTTGACAAACGAGTGGAGACCCTTCAGTCCATCAAGCCTGTTTCTTTAAAATTACATCCAGGTCCATTTCTTAAATGTTCTCAGGACTTGTCTTGCAACATAAGAAATCGGACAAATGAGAGAAGACCCTTCAGTTCTTCAAGCCTTTGGACGTTTGATACTGAGGCTTCGAAGCTTGTGTCATTTTAATGAAGCACACTGTATTGAAGCTTTACAGCCACGTGGCCGATGACGTCTAAAGCTTCACTGGAGCGCTCTGACTGTTTTAAAGCTTTGTGCTGTCCCATAGTCTATGAAAGAGGATGTGAAGCTACCACTCGTGTATTATACAAAGATATTGAAATCTAAACCACATTCTGAATGCAAGCTGGGAATGCACACAGTGACCTCTATATGGTTGCTGATGACACCCGTCCACAATTCCGGTGCATCATGGGAAAGACTGCCATAGCAATGACCACACAACAAAATGGCGACAAGAACAGCAGTAAATAATAATAAGAAATAATAAGTAGCACTGCTGATTTTCTTGTGACCGAAAGCCTACTGTTGTATTGATGACATCATATGCCATGCCCTCCTGGTGCATCATGGGAATCATCGCCACATGCAGCTAACCCTAAAATGGTAGCAGAAACCGTAGTAAGCAATAGTAAACTTTTCAGAGAAACCTCTGGCACAGTATAAGTCTGAAAACCTATGGTCGTGTCGATGACAACACACGCCATGCCCTCCCAATGCATCATGGGAAGGATCGCCACAT
This sequence comes from Erpetoichthys calabaricus, assembly GCF_900747795.2. NCBI lineage: Eukaryota > Metazoa > Chordata > Cladistia > Polypteriformes > Polypteridae > Erpetoichthys > Erpetoichthys calabaricus. The sequence goes on along the minus strand of NC_041403.2, from coordinate 162,432,437 downwards.
GCAGCTATACCAAAATGGTGGCAAGAACAACAGTAAATAATAAACTTTTCAGACAAACCTTTGGTCATAGAATAAGTAGCACCACTGAATTCCTTGTGTCTGAAAATCTATAGTCACCTGGATGACGTCACCTGCCGTGCACTACCGGCGCATCCTAGGAAAAATTTCCACAGTGATGACCATGCAGCTATCCCCAAAATGGTGGCAAAAGAAGCAGTAAATAATAATAATAAACTTTTCAGAGAAAGCTCTGGCCGCAATATAAGTATTGAATTCCTTGTGTCCAAAGACCTACGGTCACATCGATGAAGTCAGCCGCCGCGCACTCCCAGTGCATCCTAGTAAAGACCGCCACAGCAATGACCAGGTAGCTATCCCAAAAAAGGTGGCAAGAACCGCAATAAATACTAATCAGCTTTTCAAAATAAGGATCACCGTCTAATTCCTTGTGTCCAAAAAAACGTAGAGTCACATCATTGACATCATCCGCCAAGCAATCCCGGTGCATCCTAGGAAAAATTGCCACAGTAATGACCATGCAGCTATCCCCAAAATGCTGGCAAAAACATCAGTAAATGATAATAAACTTTACAAAATAAGAATCATTGTTGGAATTCCTTGTGTCCAAAAACCTATCTTTGGCATGAGATGCAAATAAATAAATAAATAACATATGCCATTATAAGATCAACAAGAGAGAGTCAGCATAAGTTAAGTCACGGGTCTGTGGTGCTTCTTAACCTGTTTTCTTGTGGTTTTGCTCTATCGCACAATCTGCCTTTTTCGTTTTCTTAATATTTTTAGTTTGCCCAGGTGGGCGCATGCCACAAAAAGAGCAAAGTGCTAGCGGTTGATTGTTTTTTTTTGCAGCATGTGTGCAATCTCAATACACAGATCGATACTCGGTAAGAGTTTAGAATTTTTTTTTTTTGACATTGTGAAAAATAAAAGTGGACACGTTTAACGTTCAAACTCACAAATGTGAATGTATAATATATAAAAACATTTTAGAGTCCCTTCCTTTTTAAAGATCCCAGAGCACAGTAGAAAAAGGATCTCTTATTCAGTATTTCAGAAACGGAGTGGAAGGCAGCCATGCACAGAATTCACTCAAGCTCCATATGTGGAAAAGCATTCAATTATTTAACTTTAAATCTTTTATCGAGCACATCTGTCTCGTTCAAAATTGTCCAAGATGTTTCCAAGGCGAGATCCAACCTGCGAACGTTGCGATCGAGCTCCAGCCTCACTGGGCCTCATTTTTTGCTTGGTATATTAAAATGTACCAAGCAGTTATATGGGAATAATGTATTTTTATTCTTTTTAACAATATTTTTATCTTGATTTTCATTCTACTTTTCTAGGTGTTCTAATTGTTTAATTAATCCATTATTCACTAATTGGTGGGTCTGATGCTAAAGTAGTTGCAGCCTTTGATTTTTCCATGTTGTTTGCCAGCGTGTCTGCTCTGCTCATTTTTAATTGTCATTAATAAGATACAACGAAGGGGAAAAACTGCACAGAGGAAGGACAAAATAGAATGAAATCAATAAAAGAGAGTTAAGAATTTAAATCAATAGCAAAAGCAGAAATATTTCTAAATGTCTTATAAATGTAAAAATCATGCTGCTGTGCTTTTCTGAATATAGAATAAGAGGTAAAAAATACCAGCTAATTAAATGAGATCAGTGCTATCAGGTGTTGTCACCGATTGTGAATCTGGTTGGAATAAAAACCTGCAGTCACAGGGGGTCCCCACAACTGAGGTTGGTAAGCACTGCCCTAGCCTATGTGTCTTTTTGATTATTCTTTCAGCATTTTAAAAAAATAGATTGTTTGAAATACCTTTTTGTACAGGGCGGCATGGTGGCACAGCAGTAGCGCTGCTGCCTCACAGTAAGAACACCTGGGTTCGCTTCCCGGGTCCTCTCTGTGTGGAGTTTGCATGTTGTCCCCGTGTCTGCGTGGGTTTCCTCCAACAGTCCAAAGACATGCAGGTTAGGTGCATTGGCGATCCTAAATTGTCCCTAGTGTGCTTGGTGTGTGTGTGTGTGTGTGTGTCCTGCGGTGCGCCCTGCCCGGGGTTTGTTCCTGCCTTGCTCCCTGTGCTGGCTGGGATTGGCTCCAGCAGACCCCCGTGACCCTGTGTTAGGTTATAGTGGAATTGGAAAATGACTGACTGACTTTTTGTACATCATGGAGAGAGAGAGAGAGAGAGAGAGAGAGAGAGAGAGAGAGAGAGAGAGAGAAAGAGAGAGAGAAGAGGTTGGGGGCATGCGCTGATTTCAGGGCGTTGCCGCACCCACCACACAATATACCACCCGGATTGGGACCCGAGTGCAGCCGTGTGAGACCTCAGAACCCCACTGGAAGAGTGTGAGGTTTTTTTTTTTCTGGTGACTGGAGTGCCAGTCCTGCCACCAACCCCCCTTGAATTTTCCCTGCAAGTTGGAGGACCTACTAGCAGGGCTGGATGTGGGTTAGCGTCACTCCCAGGACGGAGCAATTGTACTGGAATGATTAAAAAAGCCACAGCCAGACCACTATCTCCAAAATGTTGGCAAGGACAGAAATAAATAAACTTTACAAAATAAGGAGCGCCGCTGAATTCCTTGTGTCCAAAACAGAAAACCTACAGTTGAGAAATCAAAATGAATTTTAATCTCCGACAGGAAAAGCAAATAACCGAATAAATAAAATGTGCTTTCGTGAACATCAACAAGAGAGACTCTGCGTGAGTTAATGAACCATTGAGTGCCGGCTCTGTGATGCTTTTCTCTCTGTGTTCTCGTGGTTTTGCTCTATCGCACCATCTGCCCTTTTTCGTTTTCTGGGCATTGTTTCGTTGGCTCGTGTGTGCGCACGCCACGTCACGGAAAGTACAGTGTGTTGCGCGGCTGCTTGTTTTTGCAATCTCAACACACACAGATTGACACTCGATAACATTTCTGCCGTTCTTTCTTCACATTAGGACCTGCGGATGACATTACACAAAAGCCATGCAGAGATTTGAACAGTAGAAAAACCCCAAGAACGAACTTGAAAAGTGAATGCGTAGCTTAGAAGGAATGTCCTGAAACGAGCATACTGACCAACCTGAGGACCCCTCAGTCAACAGCCAGCAACTGGAAAAGCTGCGCCTTTTTGACTTTATTTACATGGAGTCTCCTTAACTTTTAAAAATTTCACTCCAAATCCTTTTTCAAACACTCATGTATTGTATATTTGTAAATGATTGCTAAAGACTAACTTTAAATTCAGTATCTTCAGTGACTTAACCCTAACCCTGAACCTTACCCTAATACACGAGAAAGTAGGGTGAAATGACACCTTTTATTGTCTCCATGCATGCTCAATAATCCAGGTAAGGAAATTCTGGAAAGTTGATTCCGTTCATCTGGACATAGTTTTTATTTTCCGAGGGAGATACGTTACATCACTCATCCAAGTGACTTCCTCAGTCTCAGTTGACTGCAGGTTGCTCCAATCTTATAAACAGTACCTTTGCATAATGGCCGAAACTAGCACCATTGACTAACAATGGGCCGTGTGATCAATGGTATGCCAATTGTCCATTGATCAATGGCCATGAGTAGCATTCACAGAGAGTTGGGGAATGGCTGCAATCACCGCATTGTAAGATGATGAAAGATGTAACCTTAGGTTCCCTCCTCGGTTCAGAGATGGTTGTTTCTTTTTCACGTAAATGGCCTCCTTGACTCCTCGCTCAAACCAGCATTCCTCCCTCTCCAGGATGTGCACATCTTCATCACTGAAAGAATGACCACTGTCCTGTAGGTGTAAATAGACTGCGGAGTCCTGGCCTGACGAGGTAGCTCTTCTGTGTTGTGCCATCGGCTTCGCTAGTGGTTCTTTGCTTTCCCCGATGTATAATTCGTGGCAATCCTCTTGACACCTTTCATTGGCTAACTAAATAGATTACAAAAGCACACTTTTGAGGCAGCTTCATCAGGTAAGGTGTAACAAAGAAACTGAAAAATACTCTAGATTATTTTGGGACAGCAAAGTGATTTTGGTTCAAATGTTAGCAAAATTAATAAACCTTAGATGATGAATTAACCGTGAAAGAAGAGAACAATGAACTAATAAAATGTAGAGAAAAGATAACCATCACTAGAGAAACTCCTGTAAGGTTTTTTTGAAGTGCATTGTCTATAAGATGGGCCTCTGATGTAGTCAGCTGGTCAATCAGTCAGTTAGTCCACATTTCTGGTAATAGTACTCTTGTATCTATTCAGACCATTTTGTAGAGTATTGAATTTAAGCATAAGTTTGTATTCCCATTCTCTCTGCTCCTGTTGGGTTTTCAAATTACCCATAAGCACAGTGACCCTCAGATACTTTACGCTGTAGCCATTACTGTTAAAGTGTGCTCCACCGTATAAGCCTGGTGAATTCCTATTGGCAGACTATTTCAGATTTTAGGTGCATAACAGCAGAAGGCCACCTCACCAATTCTTTAAAGTTTAGCTCTTGGAATTCTAAGCAGACCCTCATTTGAAGATCTAAGGTTATGATTTGGAGTATAAGGTGACAGGCATTCCGATATATAAGATGGAGCTGATTATTTAAGGCTTTGTAAACCATCAGCAGGATTTTAAAGTCAATGCTGAATGGCACCGGTAACCAGTGTAGTGACATCAATACTGGGGTGATGGGCTCAGATTTTCTTTTCCTAGTTAAGATTCTGGCAGCTGCATTCTGCACTTATTGCAATCGATTGATGTCTTTTTTGGGTGGTCCTGAGAGGAGGGTGTTACAGTAATCTAGTTGACTGAAAATAAAAACGTGAACTTATTTCTCAGCATCTTGCAATGTTATAAGAGGTCTAACTTTTGCTATATTTCTTAGGTGAAAAAATGCTGTCCTACTAATCTGATTAATATGTGCTTTAAAATTCAGGTCAAAGTCAATTGTTACCCCTAAATTCTTTACCTCTGTCTTGACTTTTAATCCTAATACATCAAGTTTATTTCTAATAACCTCATTATATCCATTTTTGTCATTCACTAAAATTTCAGTTTTCTTCTTATTTAGTTTGAGAAAATTAACACTCATCCATTCAGAAACACAAGTAAGACATTGTGTCAGTGAATGAAGAGAGTCGGGGTCATCAGGCGCTATTGATAAATACACTTGTGTGTCATCAGCATAGCTGTGGTAGCTCATGTTATGCCCCGAGATAAACTGACCTAACAGAAGCATGGAGATCAAAAAGAGCAGCAGACCCAGGAGAGATCCTTGTGGACCACCATATAGAATATCAGGGGTTTTGAAGTATAATTACCACAACTAACAAAGAATTTTCTACCTGCCAGGTAGGACTCAAACCAATTTAAGACCCTGCCAGACAGGCCCACCCATTGACCAAGGCGATTTCTAAGAATATTGTGATCAATGGTATCAAATGCGGCATTCAGATCTAAGAGGATGAGAACAGATAAAAGGCCTCTGTCTGCAGTCATTGACTACTTTAACGAGTGCAGTTTCTGTACTGTGATTTGTCCTGAAACCCGACTGAAACTTATCAAGAATAGCAGGTTTATTGAGGTGGTCATTTAACTGCATAATGACGGCCTTCTCTAGGATTTTACTTAAGAAAGGTAGGGTAGAAATAGGTCTAAAATTTGAAAGAAGAATGCAAAGAAACTGCCAGAACATCAGTGGAGTGAGGAACAATCTGAAGCAGCTATGCGCCCCGAGGCTGGTGGGTGAGTGAAGAAGGTCCCAGATCTCTCGGATTCGCGCAAAAAAATTGGTGCCGCAAGCAAACTATGATACATAGCGCAATAAAAGAAGTCACAAAATCATTTTCAAGCAAATTACAGTAAAAAACCTGATCTAAATCCATTAAGTAGTTTTGTCATGAAAAGCAGACAGACAGACAGACGTTGGATTTTATATATATAGAGAGATGTATTAGAACAAGCATTATATGTCTTACTGCACATTAGTAAAGCAGGGTTAAATCATAAAAAGGCTTGCACCTGTGTTTTGTTTTTATCAATTCTTAACAAGCCGGAAAACTACTAATATTTCATGAGTCGAGGTCAAGAGTGAAGAGAGAGACTAATAAGCAAGAACCCCCCCCCACTCTTCTCCAGGTGGGACTAGATAGATAGATAGATAGATAGATAGATAGATAGATAGATAGATAGATAGATAGATAGATAGATAGATAGATAGATAGATAGATAGATAGATAGATAGATAGATAATCCCAAGGGGAAATTCACATACTCCATACTGATAAAAAACAATATTAAATTAAAGAGTAATAAAAATGCAGGTAAAAACAGACAAAAATTTGTATAATGTTAACGTTTACCCCCCCGGTGGAACTGAAGAGTTGCATAGTGTGGCGGAGGAACGATCTCCTCAGTCTGTCAGTGGAGCAGGACGGTGACAGCAGTCTGTCGCTGAAGCTGCTCCTCTGTCTGGAGATGATCCTGTTCAGTGGCTGCAGTGGATTCTCCATGATTGACAGGAGTCTGCTCAGCGCCCATTGCTCTACCACAGATGTCAAACTGTCCAGCTCCGTGCCAACAATAGAGCCTGCCTTCCTCACTAGTTTGTCCAGGCGTGAGGCGTCCCTCTTCTTTATGCTGCCTTCCCCAGCACACCACCGCGTAGAAGAGGGTGCTCACCACAACCATCTGATAGAACATATGCAGCATCTTATTGCAGATGTTGAAGGACGCCAGCCTTCTAAGGAAGTACAGGCGGCTCTGTCCTCTCTTGCACAGAGCATCAGTATTGGCAGTCCAGTCTAATTTATCATCCAGCTGCACTCCCAGGTATTTATAGGTCTGCACCCTCTGCACACAGTCACCTCTGATGATCACGGGGTCCATGATGGGCCTGGGCCTCCTAAAATCCACCACCAGCTCTTTGGTTTTGCTGGTGTTCAGGTGTAGGTGGTTTGAGTCGCACCATTTAACAAAGTCCTTGATTAGGTTCCTATACTCCTCCTCCTGCCCACTCCTGATGCAGCCCACGATAGCAGGATTGCATGTGGCAGGACTCCGAGTTGTATTGGAAGTCCAATGTTTATAGCCTGAACAGGACCAGAGAAAGTACAGTCCCCTGTGGCGCTCCTGCGCTGCTGACCACAATGTCAGACCTGCAGTTCCCGAGACGCACATACTGAGGTCTGTCTGTAAGATGGTCCACGATCCATGCCACCAGGTATGAATCTACTCCCATCTCTGTCAGCTTGTCCCTAAGGAGCAAAGGTTGGATGGTGTTGAAGGCGAGAGATAATGGTGGCAGGAACTGGACGGGTTCAAGGAGAGCAGAAGGCCTGCCAGGTGGTCATAATGGATAAGATAAAGTGCTATGCTCATTAGGCTAGGACAGGGGTGACAAACTCCAGTCCTGGAGTGCCACAGTGGCTGCAGGTTTTCATTCTAACCATCTTCTTCATTAGTTGTTGCTGCTAATTAACTTCTTTTGCCTTAATTTTATTTAACTTGATTCAGGTCCCTTAGTTGCTTCTTTTTCTTTAATTAGCTGCCAAACAATAATGAGACACAAAACAAGGTGCCACATGACCAGCTCACCCGTGCCCATCACACTATATCTGAAAATAAAGAAAAGTGAAGGTCTGAGTAAGGTTCATCTCTCATCTCCCCAAAACATTTTGACAATGTGCTTAGAAAAAACAGAAAATCAACAATTATGGAAATGGTTGCTGTGTCTAAATGAGAGCAGCAACAAGCTATTGAATTAAATAACGAGTTTAATTAATAGCAAAAATTGGCTTCTCATTAAGAAACTGGTTGGAGTGAAATTAGTTGGAGTTTGAAGCCCCAATTTAGCTGGTCAACTGTTGACTTGTTTTACATTTGATTTCTGTTTGGCTGTCATTTAAAGAAGAACATAATTCAGAGCACTGAATCCTTAAAAACAGGGCTATTAAAATGAAGAGAAAAAGAAGTTAATTAGCAGTGAAAACTGGTCACTGATTAGGAAAAGAGTTAGAATGAAAACCTGCAGCCACTGCAGCCCTCCAAGACTGGAGTTTGCCTCCCTTGGGCAAGGAAATATTGGTGGCACTAATTAGAACTAGAACCAAGGTAACAGGAAATTAGAGTCAGGCAGGAGTGTCAAATGTACTGAGTGAGGTAAACTTTTTGATAAGAACTGTAATAAAAATAAGGTTTGCCAATCACTGGGGACTCAAGTCATCTGAATTGAGTCTGTATGTGTGCCATACAATAAAGCCCAAGTCTGCTGCCCATCCCGAGACTCTGAGTGCCTTCTTTGAGCTGCGTCTTTCTGCCACAACACGATCTGTTCAGAGCACTGGGTGTGAGTGATTGCCATATTCCCACCGGGGCCAGCAGCTGAGAAGAGACGTCTTCAATAGAAAGCAGCGTGGCAAGCGGGCACCTGCTTTGGTGTGGTTCAGGTCTGAAGACAACCGTTGGGTCGGCTTGTATAGAGTGTAAGTGCCGGTGTGGATGGACTGAGATGGAAGGGGAACCCTGGCCGTGGACAGAAAGCTGTAATGGAAGGAGAATGTGAGAGGAGGCATAACTCGGACCAGAGCCAAACTGACCAATCAAATTGACTGAGCAACAAAAGTGCAACTGACAAATTAGACCAGACTCAATCTGACCAATGAAATTGATCGAAGGAACTGGACATAAACACACACACGCACACACACACATGCACACACACAGACGCACAGACAGTAGCGTTTTATTATATAGTAGAAAACCACAGTAAGCTTGAAGGGTGGATCATTTGAATGTTCTCCATTACCCACTCTGTAAGCAGCAGTTGTATTATTGTCAGTACTTCCTATGAAGTTGACTTGGTATTCGATGACCCAAAGTTGCTCAGTAAGTTATTTAATTTGTTGTCCTTGAAAATCATGACAGCATTTGCAATGCATCACGCGATATACATGTCTCTGGTACATGCCATCTTGTATGGGATTTGTAAAAGCAGTGTTAATGTTTGTCATGCACCATCTTTTGTTACAAAAAGCGCAATGCATTTTAATAGTACAAATGTTTGTGATGCACCATCTGTTGGAACGAAAAGCGCAATGCATTTCAATACTACATTTGTTTGTGATGCACCATCTGTGGAATAAAAAGTGCAATGCATTTTAATAGTACAAATGTTTGTGAGGCACCATCTGTTGAAACAAAAAGCACAATGTATTTTAATACTACAAATGTTTGTGATGCACCATCTGTTGAAGTAAAAAGGGCAATGCATTTTAATAGCACAAATGTTTGTCATGCACCATCTGTTGAAGTAAAAAGGGCAATGCATTTTAATAGCACAAATGTTTGTCATGCACCATCTGTTGAAATAAAAAGGGCAATGCATTTTAATAGCACAAATGTTTGCGATGCACCATCTTTTGTTACGAAAAGCACAATGCATTTTAATACTACAATTGTTTTTGATGCACCATCTGTTGAAATAAAAAAGGCAATGCATTTTAATAGCACAAATTTTTGTGATGCACCATCTGTTGAAACAAAAAGAGCAATGCATTTTAATTCTACAAATGTTTGTGATGCACCATCTTTTGTTACGAAAAGCGCAATGCATTTTAATACTACAATTGTTTGTGATGCACCATCTGTTGAAATAAAAAAGGCAATGCATTTTAATAGCACAAATGTTTGTGATGCACCATCTGTTGAAATAAAAAGGGTAATGCATTTTTATAGCACAAATGTTTGTGATGCACCATCTGTTGAAATAAAAAGCGCAATGCATTTTAATAGCGCAAATGTTTGTGATGCACCATCTGTTGAAATAAAAAGGGTAATGCATTTTTATAGCACAAATGTTTGTGATGCACCATCTGTTGAAATTAAAAGCGCAATGCATTTTAATAGCGCAAATGTTTGTGATGCACCATCTGTTGAAATAAAAAGGGCAATGCATTTTAATTCTACAAATGTTTGTGATGCACCATCTTTTGTTACGAAAAACGCAATGCATTTTAATGCTACAATTGTTTGTGATGCACCATCTGTTGGAATCAAAAGCACAATGCATTTTAATAATACAAATGTTTGTGATGCACCCTCTGTTGGAACGAGAAGCACAATGCATTTTAATACTACAAATGCTTTTGATGCACTATCTGTGAGAATAAAAAGCGCAATGCTGTGCAATGTTTGTGATGTGCCATCAGTTGGAATGAGACTTAACAACCGGATGGACACACAGATGGTTAACCTTTTATTAAAGTGGATATTTAACACTACAATTCCTTTTTAGTATGTACTTCAATCTCATGATCATTTCATTTCTTATGAACACCCCAAATCAGAATGGTTATGCCAAGTCTGACTTTTTAATGTTGGTAGACAGGCCAGTTAAGTGTCTGTCACAGGAATGAGTTGAACCAGTAGCCTTGGAGTTTAAGGGTCTGTTCCTCCACACTACTAGAGATGTTATATTTAGCTGAATTGAGCAAACCCAAAAAATTAGAAATAAGTCTCCTCATGTTGCACATTTGGAAAGACCGGACGTCCTTCCTTCCTCATGGCCAGTCTACTGCTCCTCTTGCATTCATATCTACTCCTCTGTCATTTCTTATGTGTTGCAATCGCTGCCGTGACACTTTGGCTTGATAAGCTTCTTCCTTTTTATGTCTGTTCAGGTGCAGCTCACTTCATCTCTTCCCAAACACACGTTGTCCAATCTTCTTGGTGCCGGCCATGAAGGAGTGTTGTATCTTCAGAGTGATCCTGCTGTTCTTCACGCTTCCGGGTAAGTGTTTAAATCTGTTTTAAAAAAAACTGAACGAGAAGCACCCTTTGCGCACTGCGGGTAACTCCATCAGATGAACAAATGGACAGGCTGCAAAGTGAGTGACTTCCTCCTTCAGTCTTTTGTTGCATGATAAGCAGCTTCACAGAAGCTTTCACCTTTTACTAAGAAGCGTCCGGTCAAACGGTCTGACCAGCGACTGAGGCTTCTGACACCAGAGCTGCAGCATCGCGGTTTTTAAAATTCTGAGACTGTCAAACCAGCCACCTTCATCTCAGATCAGACAAAGCTACAGAAGCTTTCAGTGCATTCCTGGACCACCATTAGACTTGGAGGTAAATTGCTTTGTTGTGTTTTTATTGAATAGCACCCTCTAGAGATAAAAGGCACTATATATCATAGGACAATGTTGACTGGATTAATAATCCATCCTCCCTTGACCTGATTCTGAGGATAAATAAACACTGGATAGGGCATGCCTGGTGGCACAGTGGCTAGCACTGTTGTCCCACAGCTCCACACATCCTCGGTTAACATCATAACCAGTCTGTGTGGAGTCGCCACATTTACATTGCAGTTATGACTGTTAGATCATTTGGCAGATTCCAATTGTCCTGTTGTGAGTGGTCATCGGCGTGCCCGGCCATAGACTGGGGCACAATTCCAGGTTGGGTGCTACTTCTTGCCTAATCATGCTATGGTAGACCATAGACATCTTTTTAACTGGAGTAAGCATTCTTGTCTTAGACCCTCACCATCTGCACTGTAGGGCTGAATAAGTGGGTTTGGACAGTGACCAAGATGATGGACGGGGTTAGTAGGCCCATTTTAGTGTTATTCAAATTGGATTCTGAAAGCATCCAGACTCCTCCACTTTCTGCACTTTATTGTGTGACAGATTTCATTTTAAATGGGTCAGTTTGCCATTTTGGTATCCATCAATCTGCACTCAATAACCCATAATGACAAAGTGAAGCCATGTGTTCAGAAAGTTTTATAAACCTATTAAAAAATCAAAAATTGAAATCTCTCTTTCCTGGAAGTATTCAGATGCTTTGCTGTGGCCGTCCACGTTGTGCGTGTCCATCCTCTTTGCTTCAGTTCTTCTTTAGATGTTTCTAGAACTTGATTGGAGTCTCACCTTTGGCAAATTGAATTGATTGGACATCACTTTGGTTTTCATGTGTGCCCGTGTATAGTAGAAGGTCCCACACTGCAGGTCAGGACAAAAAACAAGCCATGAAGTCCAAGGAACTCTGAAATTGTGATAAGGCACAAATCAGGGCAAAACCATCAAACCATTTCTAAAGCTGTGAGCGCTCCCCGGAGCACAGTGACCCCCATATTTGTGAAATGGAAGAAGTTTTGGACCCATCAGCATTCTTTCTAGAGTTGAGTCAGGTCAAGTCAGTGCACTGGTACAGAGTGTTGTACCACCACCACCACACGGCGAAACAGCTCAGGATCCTGGTTGGCATCCCCTGAGGCAGACACGGGGTCCAGTCCCAACCTTCGGAAATTACCCTCTATCTGCCACAGCCAGGTGTTAAGTGGGCTACCTCTTGGCCTGATCCAGCCACTCGGGTCCTCGACAATGAGGATCCTGTGACCTGGACCACCCTCGGGTAATCGCACCACATGGCCATAGTGCCGTAACGGATGCTCCCTCACCATGCAGGTAATGTGCCTCATTCAGGACTCTGTGAGCAACACAAAGTCAAACCAGTGGGACCCAAGGATTCTCTGAAGAGACATAGTACCAAAGGGGTCCAGTCTTCGTCTCAGGTCACTGGATAGCGTTCATATCTCGCAACCATATAGCAAGACAGGAAGCACCACGACTCTAGAGACTTGGACCTTCGTACTTTTGCACAGATATCAGGAGCGCCACACACCTCTTTCCAGCGACCTCATGACCCCCCATGCTCTCCCAATCCGTCTACTGACTTCATAGGAAGAGTCACCAGAGACATGAATGTCACTGCCGAGGTAAGTAAACCTCTCAATGAGGTCAACACTCTCTCCGCAGATAGACACACTGATGATGGCCGTGCCAAAGAGGTTCTTAAAGGCCCCCATCTTGATTTTTATCAGGACACTCGCAAGCCCAAACCCTCCTCACTTAGTCTCTCGAGACCCCCGATCAAAGCTTCCATTGACTCTGCGAAGATCACAGCATCGTCAGTAAAGTCAAGATCCATGAATCTTTCTTCACCAACAGATGCCGCACAGCCACTGGACCCCACGACCCTACCCAACACCCAGTCCATACAAGCATTGAAAAGAATAAGAGCAGAACACACCACTGATGAACACCAGAATCAACTGGGAAAAACGCACAGGTTGAGTAACTGGGCAAAAAGGTGCTCAGTCAGTGAGGTGACCAAAAACCCAATAGTCACTCTAACAGAGCTTCAGAGGTGCTCGACCAAGATGAGACCACCTGTTGGGAAGATGACCATGTCAGCAGCATTCCATCAATCAGGTGCTTATGATATAGCGACTGTACAGAAGCCACTCTTGAGTAAAAGGGATGGGACAGCCAGCTTGGAATCTGGGGACATGAAGAAAAAGATTCTGTGATTTGAAGGGACAATGGAACTCCAAGCACTACAGTTAGGTCCATAAATATTTGGACAGAGACATCTTTGTTCTAATTTTAGTTCTGTACATTACCACAATGAATTTTAAATGAAACAACTCAGATGCCATTGAAGTGCAGACTTTCAGCTTTAATTCAGTGGGGTGAACAAAACGATTGTATAAAAATGTGAGGCAACTAAAGCATTTTTTTAACACAATCCCTTCATTTCAGGGGCTCAAAAGTAATTGGACAAATGAAATAACTAGAAATAAAATGTTCATTTCTAATACTTGGTTGAAAACCCTTTGCTGGCAATGACAGCCTGAAGTCTTGAACTCCTGGACATCACCAGATGCTGGGTTTCCTCCTTTTTAATGCTCTGCCAGGCCTTTCAGTTGCTGTTTGTTTGTGGGCCTTACTGTCTGAAGTTTAGTCTTCAACAAGTGAAATGCCTGCTCAATTGGGTTAAGATCAGGTGACTGACTTGGCCATTCAAGAATTTTCCACTTCTTTGCTTTAATAAACTCCTGGGTTGCTTTGGCTGTGTGTTTTGGGTCATTGTCCATCTGTATCATGAATCAATTTGACTGTATTTAGCTGGATTTGAGCAGACAGTATGTCTCTGAACACCTCAGAATTCATTCAGCTGCTTCTGTCCTGTGTCACATCATCAATAAACACTAGTGTCCCAGTGCCACAGGCAGCCACGCACGCCCAAGCCATCACACTGCCTCCCTCCACCGTGTTTTACAGATGATGTGCTATGCTTTGGATAATGAGCTGTTCCACGCCTTCTCCATACTTTTTTCTTGCCATCATTCTGGTAGAGGTTGATCTTGATTTCATCTGTCCAAAAAATGTTTTTCCAGAACTGTGCTGGCTTTTTTTAGATGTTCTTTAGCAAAGTCCAATCTAGCCTTTCTATTCTTGAGTCTTATGAGTGGCTTGCACCTTGCAGTGCACCCTCTGTATTTACTTTCATGCAGTCTTCTCTTTATGGTAGACTTGGATATCGATATGCCTACCCCCTGGAGAGTGTTGTTCACTTGGTTGGCTGTTGTGAAGGGGTTTCTCTTCACCATGGAAATGATTCTGTGATCATCCACCACTGTTGTCTTCTGTGGACGTCCAGGTCTTTTTTGCGTTTTTGAGTTCACCAGTGCCTGCTTTCTTTCTCAGGATGTACCAAACTGTAGATGTTGCCACTCATAATATTGCAGCAATTTCTCGGATGGGTTTTTTCTGTTTTCGCAGCTTAAGGATGGCTTCTTTCACCTGAATGGAGAGCTCCTTTGACCGCATGTTGTCTGTTCACAGCAAAATCTTCCACATGCAAGCACCACACCTCAAATCAACTCCAGGCCTTTTATCTGCTTAATTGATAATGACATAACGACAGACTTGACCACACCTGCCCATTAAATAGCCTTTGAGTCAATTGTCCAATTACTTTTGAGCCCCTGAAATGAAGGGATTGCGTTCAAAAAATCTTTTAGTTGCTTGACATTTTTATGCAATCGTTTTGTTCACCCCACTGAATTAAAACTGAAAGTCTGCACTTCAACTGCATCGGAATTGTTTCATTTAAAATTCATTGTGGTAATGTAGAGAACCAAAATTAGAAAAAAGTTGTCTCTGTCCAAATATTTATGGACCTAACTGTATGTCTGGTGAAGGCCAGGCCTGCCTAATATATGGTGGAGAGAGCAGCAAGCTATGGGGGGGCTTCTCAGAGGCAGGGACAGGATGACTTGTCACAATGGAGGGAAAGATGAATGCAGTCAAATACAGAAAGGTCCTTAAAGAAAACCTGCTCCAGAGTGCAGACCACCTCAAATGCATGTGATGGTGTCACTTTGTAGCATGACAATAACGACAAAGCATATAGACAATGCCAGAGTGGATTTGGGACAGTTCTCTGGGTGTCCTTGTGTGAAGAGACCTGAAGATGGCCGTTCAAAGACATTTCCCATTCAGTCTATGGGAGCCTGAGAGGATCTGAATGGAAGAATGGGATTAACCCGTCAAAGCCAGGGGTGCAAAGCTAGTAGAGACTTACCAAAGAAGACTCCGAGCTGGAATTTCTGGCAAATGGGCTTCTACAATGTGCTTAACAAAGGGGGTCTGAACACTTACAGGAATAAGTGATTTCAGTTTTTGAGTTTTAATAAATGACTAAAAATGAGTTTTCACTTTGTTGTTATGGGGTGTTCAGAGTAGATAGATGGTTTATGGTTTATTTATTTATAAAGTACATTTAAAACTTTTGCACAGAATACATCTAATAGTAAGAAATAAAAGCCAGATAAAGAATTATAAAATATATATTAAAGCTGTCAGTTGCAAAAAAAAAAAATGTAGTCATAAAGATAAATAACTAATACATGCGTGCACAAGAATAAAATGATAACAGTATAAACAATATGGATAGAAACACTCAAAATCCTAAGCTAAAAAGCAAGTGAATAAAAGTGCTTTTTAGTAAAGACTTCAAACTACGCCTTGTAGGGGAGCTGACCTTATTGCAATGGGCAAACCGCTCCATTATTGAGGCCGAGCCACCACAAAGATCCGAACGGACCTCGGCTTCAGCTATCCATGTTGAACAGTGAGCAATAGCTGATCTGAAGACCTCAGCTGCCTGGCTGACGAATACGGAACAAGAAGATCAGCTAAGTCCGATGGAGCTGACCCTTGTAAGGCTTTAAACACAAACACTGTAATCTTAAAATTCACCCTGTAAGTAACAAGGAGCCAATGAGGAGAGGCCAACACCGGAGCAATGTGATCCCCATTTTTTTTTTACTACTGGTCAAAACTCTAGTAGCGGCTGCGTTCTGTTCCAGCTGCAAGTGAGACAGTGTCTTACGGGATACCCCAACATACATAATCCATACAGGACATGACTAAAGCACAAATGAGCTTCTGCAGGTCATTAAACAACATTAACAGCTTGACTTTATTAATCGTCCTGAGGTAGGAAAAGTTACTTTTTACAACAGCATTGATCTCTTTATCAAATTTAAAATTCGAATCCAAAATCATCCCAAGATTTTTAGCACATGGGTTTAAGTACCGCAGGGCCATCTTAATGTATGGGCAGAATGGGCACTGGACGGGTGCCCACGATTTTTCTGATGTATATATGTGTTTCTGCTTTGGAATCAAAACAGGGTCTCCAGTGCAGTTCTTTGCTTATGATGCCGTTGAGATGGCCCTGAAGTATCAGACAAGTGGATTCAGGTTACTAGCAATATTTTGGGTAACAGTGGATTGAGCAAATAGAATGACTTCAGGTTTTAATGTCAAAAATGAGAAACGTATCTATTTAAATTTAAATCTGCAGACAAAGAAAGTGTACAAAAAGTGAAGGGGTGTGAATACTTTCTCAGTCCACTGTATATAGAGAATTAAATGGAAATTATGTTTGAAAGGGGCTGGAAGTTGTTTATTTCTGCTGGTTCCGAGATTGCTAATGGGATAAAGCGATTGATGAAAATCTGCAGGAACACAAAACCAAAGGTCCTTTTCTTTTTTTATTTGCACGTAGAGATCTCCATCACACAGCGTCTTGTTACTCAGTGGCCCAACTCTCAGGAAGCCACGGAAGGAGCTGAAGTCAGGCTACATTGCAACGTAACGGGAAACCCCAATACCATGAGGTGGTCCCTGTGGAATGATCCCAATGAGATCCATGTCTTCTCAAACAGACCTAAAGGTAAAGAGAAGAACAACCCTCGAGTAAACTGGTTACAGCAAAACCCAAAGGACGACTTCAGCATACGCATCACCAACGTCACTGTAAAGGACTCGGGTGTGTATTACTGTGTGGCACATGGCGCCCTGCTCACTTGGGCTGGAAATGGAACTCTTCTGAAAGTCAAAGGTGAGTATGGATTTGACCAGAAATCATAATGATATTATTGACTAGAGCAGGGGTCTTCAAGGTCAGTCCTGGAGGGTCATAGTGGTCATGGGTTTTAAATCCAATCCAGTCGCTTAATTAAAATGCATTCTTTTTTTTCAGGACTTGTTAGTGTTTTCACTCTATACTATGTCAGGTCATTTGTTTATCGTAGATTTTATTTCCTTTTCAAGGCCTGAAGGGATGAATAATTCTCAGTCCTTCACTTTTTTTTTCTCTTCAGTTTCTCTCATGGGATTCTAATTCATGCTTTATGTCTCTCTTGTTCCATTTTTACTTTGCACCCTCCCCCACCATAACCTATCGTCTATGGGGGAGGAGTGAAAGTTTTAGATTTGTCAAAAATTTTGATGTCCAGTTTTCAACGTTACACATTTTAGGGTCCCTGATACCAAAAACACTGATATCTCGATGATGGGTATGTGTCTTTGTGTCACAGTTTTTTGAAGACAGTCTAGAGCTAAAATGGCTGGAATACCAAACTTGAAACATAATAAAACTTACAATACGATAAAAGTTACGAATACAAACTCGAATAATAAAAGTTACGAGCAAACTCGAGTAATAAAAGTTATGAATGCAAACTCGAATAATAAATGTTACAAGCAACTTGAGTAATAGAAGTTAAGAATGCAAACTCGAGTAACAGAAGTTACGAATGCAAACTCAAGTAATAAAAGTTATGAATGCAAACTTGAATAATAAGAGTTACGAGTAAACTCGAGTAACAGAAGTTATGAATACAAACTCGAATAATAAAAGTTATGAATTCAAACTCGAATAACAAAAGTTACGAGCAAACTCAAGTAATAGAAGTTACAAATGCAAACTCGAATAATAAAAGTTACAAGCAAACTTGAGTAACAGAAGTCACGAATGCAAACTTGAGTAATAAAAGTTATGAATTCAAACTCGAATAATAAAAGTTACAAGCAAACTCAAGTAACACAAGTCACGAAAACAAACTCGAATAATAAGAGTTATGAGCAAACTCGAGTAATAGAAGTTAAGAATGCAAACTCAAGTAACAGAAGTTACGAATACAGACTCGAATAATAAGAGTTACAAGCAAACTCGAGTAATAGAAGTCATGAATACAAATTCAAATAATAAAAGTTACGAGTAAACTCAAGTAATACCAGTTATGAGTACAAACTCAAAACTAAATTTCACACTCAAAACTTAAGTCTGTTATGAGATGACAAGGTGCTGATTAGTTTTTGAGGCAAATCGTGCAAGAGAAAGAAAGGGGATCTCTAGAGGAACCCTCAAAAACCGTAATTCTGCAATTAATGATGAACTCTTCTCGTCAGTTGCTATCATAATGACCTAGTTTATGATCAGAAAGATCAGCATCAGAGTGGTAAGTAATTACTAAATTACTTCTAGTAATTGCTAGAATAGTTCAGGTAACTTAGTTCCTAGGGTGCAAAGACTACTGACTCTCACCTCCGAATTTTTGATTCATTATTTAACCCTTTGGACCCAGCTGGATGATTTTTGGGCCAACCACACAGCAGTGTATTCCTTAAAGGCCGGTCTAATTGACGACCTGTCTACCACCATAACTCTGCATGCCTCAATAACTAATATTTGTTACCCTGTGCTACTGTTTCACTACTGTACTCTGTAAAAATTGCAGTACGCTACTGTCGAGGCCTATTCCTGAAAGGTTGCTACACCTCTCTGCCGTCATAACCTGGCAGGCCGTAATACCGTCCTTCGATTTATTAGTCTACATACATATATACCGCTATCTAGTTATGCTGTTAGGCTTCTTACGCTGAGGTTTCCTTAGCTGCGGGTCAGTTTTATTATTTCTCGCAGGTTTCAAGTAGAAAATGGAAAGAATTTCAGATTTACTTTAGCATGGGAGCAACTCAGAACTATCAGTGCACAGTGTGGGCAGAGAAGTGCAAGCAGGCAAAGAGAGCGTTTGCCCGTCTGCATCATGGGAGTTTTTTTTTCCTTCCTGAGCTTGCTCTTTAGGACGTTTGTGTTAAGGGGGTGACAGGTGTATCACCCCAGTCAAACTCGACACCTGTCACAGAGTGGGTTACACCGCACCATGAGGTAGTTTGGGCACTTGATGTCAGAAGTAAGAGGGAGAAAACTAGGCAATTGATTGGAAGATGGTGGAAATCATGTAAAGTGTTCTTATGGCCTTGAAAATCACTCAAAGGTGCACCTTTAGCATTAGGACCTTACAATGGATGGGCAGAAAATGATGAAAACCTCGAGAATGAAAGTGAAAAAGCTTATTCTGCAATATAAATCAGTTGCTGTAACACAGCTTATTATTATATTATCACATAACAAAATGTGACTTTTAGAAATCCACATTTTTTGTTTTAAAACTTGTTGAGAGGCCAGGGTTATAGTGGCGAAACACTCAAAGGGTTAATGTTGATTACTTGTGTCATTTTTTTTTATTTTTATTGATTTATTTTGTTTTTCGATATGTAAATAGGCTGCCTTTGTTAAATTCCATGTGTTTTGTGGGAGGTCCCCCAACATTTGGGGCCACATGCCAATCACCACTGGGAACTGCTCCCCCTCCCTTTTAAAAATCTGGAGGGTCTTCCACAGTTCCTGGCAGTTCACTGTGAATGTGCTGTGGAGTCAATGAGTTATTGGTGTTTTGCTGATCTTGTGCCCTCTTTTTATATTTTGGAATTCTGACCTTCTTAGGTTTTTTTTTTCCACCACTCTGGTACTGCAGGCCTTTGTTCTCCAACCTCTGTGGTTGGAATCCTTTTTGTGAAGGATGAATCGGTCTTATAATTTATAAAGATTTTGTGCTTGCCCCTCTAGACATCCCCCTCTAGTGGGCACTATTAGAAGTGTTTGAGCAAACAACACTCAGACAGAGAGCACCGGAGGGAGACTAACATCTGAGAAATGGAGGAGGTACGCCTGCACAACACCTCAGTCGCATGGGTTCAGCCCTTGGCACGAGAAATTAAAGTCTGGCTTTTTAGAACTTTCAGAAAAGTTTCTGAAATTTTTTTTCCATATTTCTGATCTGCAGTTTTTTTAAATCCACGGATTTGGATCCTGCAGATATGGAGGATCAGCTGTACTTACTTATAAGCATTTCTGTATTTCTATAATGTATAGCTCACAACTAACACCAACATAAAGAGCACTGATATCAGATGTTTACAACTCTGACGTTTTTAACTTAAAAACATTTTAACTTGTAAAGAAAAAAGCTATTATAATATAATGAAGCAATTTTAATCAACTCAATGGAGCTTCCACAGGAACAACTGGGAAAACAAACAAAGGTTAAACAAATTTCTGTCCCATGCCCATATGCTATTAGATCTTTTTTTCTACTAAAATGTTTTAACCTGTAAATAAGTTTTAACCTGTAAATAAAAAAAATGCAATCTTAATATAATGAAACAATTTCATTCAATTCAGTGGAGCTCCCACAAAAAAAAAAAAAAACTGGAAAAATAAATAAGAGATGAACGAATTCATATCCCATGCACATAATGCTATTAGAAATGATGTAACTGAAAATTCCAACGGGTGGTTATTTGCACATTTACATATCTTTATTTACATTCACCTTCCAAGTTGCAGCTCATTGGCTCTCCTTCTGTTCCACTAATAGAAACAACCGGACTGTCCTCAGCTAATGCCTCTAGCACACCCTAGTGGCCTGACATGGCATTTAGCTCTTCATTTCTATATGAGCTACACCTGTAAATAATTTAATGTCCTTTCTTTTGTGTTGTGACCAACCACCCCAAGCCATAGACACAACAATACAAATACAAGTCCTGGCTGCAAACAAATGATTTATTGCACAAAAACATTTCCAATACATACATACATACAATAAATCCTCCTCTTCTCTCTTCCTTTCCTCTTCTCCCTGACTCTGACTCCCAGTGTGAGGAGGAGGTGTGGCATCATTTCTGCCAGTCACGGGAATACTTCAGGTGGTACCACACTGCACCCAGGAAATATTTCCGGGTTAGGCAGGACCTCCCTAAAATAAGGAAACCTCCTCCTCACAGCAGGAGCAGCTCCCACGAGTCCCAGCAGGGCTGCCCATTGGAGCTCTAATTCCCAAGAAGCCCTGCGGGTGTGTGCTGCCATCTGTAGCATCGGGGGAACACATGGCCAAGAGTGATGGTCTCCTCCTACCTTTCCATTACCCAGGCATCCTGGCCGGGAGTGCAGCCAGCTCTTGTCTTCTGTGATGATGGGTTTTGGATCAGATCTGATAAATGATTGATTGTTTCTCGTTGCATCTGAAAGGGTAGTTACTCGGTAATTTCATTATACAGTCATATGAAAAAGTTTGGGATCCCCTCTTAATTCTTTATATTTTGTTTCTCATTGGCTGAACTTTCAAAATACCAATTTCCTTATAATGTACTGTATGATATGCCTTATGTCATATATAAAACAGTCATATTTCAGCAGTGACATTAAGTTTATTGGATTAACAGAAAATATGCAATATGCATCAAAACAAAATTAGACAGGGGCACCCCGACAGAGATACGACATCAATACTTAGTTGAGCCTCCTTTTCAAATCTAACAGCCTCTAGACGCTATCCTCCTATAGCCTTTGATGAGTGTCTGGATTCTGGATGGAGGTTCTGTTGACCATTCTTCCATACAAAATCTCTCCAGTTCAGTTCAATTTGATGGCTACCAAGCATGGAGAGCCTACTTCAAATCATCCCATAGATTTCTGATGATATTCAACTCAGGGGACTGTGACGGCCATTCCAGAACGTTGTACTTCTCCCTCTGCATGAATGCCTTTGTAGATTTCCAACTGTGTTTTGGGTTATTGTCTTGTTGGAATATCCAACCCCTGCGTAACTTCAACTTTGTGACTGATGCTTGAACATTATACTGAAGAATTTGTTGATATTGATTTGAATTTATCTGACCCTCGACTTTAACAAGGGCCCCAGTCCCTGAACTAGCCACAAAGCCCCGCAGCATGATGGAACCTCCATCAAATTTGACAGGAGGTAGCAGGTGTTTTTCTTGGAATGCAGTGTTCTTCTTCCGCCATGCAAAGCGCTTTTTGTTCTGACCCAATAACTCAATTTTTGTCTCATCAGTCCAAAGCACTTTGTTCCAAAATGAATCTGGCTTGTCTAAATGAGCATTTGTATACAACAAGTGACTCTGTGGCTTGAGTGCAGAAAGGGCTTCTTTCTCATCACCCTGCCATACAGATGTTCTTTGTGCAAATTGCGCTGACTTGTAGAACGATGTACAGATACACCATCTGCAGCAAGATGTTCTTGCGGGTCTTTGGAGGTGATCTGTGGTTGTCTGTCACCATTCTCACAATCCTGCTCATATGCCGCTCCTGTATTTTTCTTGGCCTGCCAGACCTGCTGGGTTTAACAGCAACTGTGCCTGTGGCCTTCCATTTCCTGATTCCATTCCTTACAGTTGAAACTGACAGTTTAAACCTCTGAGAGAGCTTTTTGTAGCCTTCCCCTAAACCAGGAGACTCAACAATCTTTGTTTTCAGATCTTTGGAGAGTTGCTTTGAGGATCCCATGCTGTCCCTCTTCAGAGGAGAGTCAAAGGGAAGGAAGCACAAGTTGCAATCGACCACCTTAAATACCTTTATATCTCATGATTGGACACACCTGTCTATGAAGTTCAAGGCTTAACGAGCTCATCCAACCAAGTAATCAGCATTGAGCAGTGACAGGCATTCAAATCAGAAAAATGACAAGGGGACCCACATTTTTGCACAGCCAGTTTTTCACATTTGATTTCATTTCATACAACTAAATACTGCGTCACTAAAAATCTTTGTTCTGAAAACACCGCAGTACTCAGATGTTCCTAGGAATTGAAAGACATACCACTGTTATCTTCTTTGTTGAAAGGAGAGTCAATTATTATACAGGGTGAGGGGGGTTCCCAAACTTTTTCATATGACTGTATGATGATATAAAGTGAAGACTTCAAATTCTAATTTAAAATGCCATTTCACTCCTCACCTTTTACAAAAAAACCTTCTGATCATCGAATATAGTTCTGTTTTACGCCACAACCAATCAGATTTCACTCTAGAGCAAGTGCCTTGTTTCTCAACCTTTTTGGTGTCGTGACCCACTTATTCCCACGTCAGTGTGTGACACACCAAGAGTGGTGGACTGAGCGCGATCACTAGAGTGTGGTGGGGGAACAAGCGCAATCGTTGTAGGGTCAACCGACTTGTGAACCTCTGCACAACCCACTTGTGATTCACGTTGTGACCCACCATGACACAGTAACATTATAAAGAACTCATGATCCACCGGTGGCAGCCCGATCCAGTGGTTGAGAGACACTTGTCTAGATCGTTATTTTTAGTTTTACCATTATGTGGCTTCATTTCCATAATTGCTTTTTAATGTGACGCTTTAAAAGTCGCCACCACTTGTTGTGTAACATCTAAGATGGTGGATTTTCTCAAAAAGATGAGCGTCTGTGTTTGGTTCAAGATTCTCTCAGTATTTTAGACTTCAATTTAGGTTCTTATTGACTATAAATTTTGCTTCCCAATTTGGCTTAGAACTTCGATTTATTGTTTTTCATTCTTCAATTTCTCGTTCTAAAGTGCCGCCAACATCTGTCAGAACGTCACCATCTTTCCCAGGCTTCACCTTCATCTAACCTTACCATAAACCATTTCTCCTTTAGGAATGGCCGCTACTATCACTGGGCCTCCTGGACGAGTGAAGGTTGGCGATGTTGTGAATTTAGCTTGCATGGTCAATGGTTTTGATAACATTACATTCACGTGGCTGAAGAACAGTGAGGACATTCCTCAGACGCACTCGACCACAATCCAAAATGGAACACAACATGTGAGTCGCCTGTCTCTGCGAACTGAAAAGGAAGACATTAGGTCGGTCGTCCAGTGTGTTACATTCGGAAATGAAGGAAGAAAACTGTCTGCAATGTTCAACCTGAGCTCCAGTATTACAGGTATGAGGCTCTCTTTTATGTTAGAACGACATTCTTAGAAGAACGGTAATGCAGCAAGATACCAGGGCTTGATATTGTTGAAAATACCTAACTTAGTTAATATTTCTCAGACAATTATTAATTCAAGAATTATTTGTTTCTAAAATCATCACGTCACCTTCTTGGTTTCATTGTGGCTGCAGCTATTTTATGTTCCCATTGTGGAGACATTATGTGTGCCAGCTTTTCAAGGGTCGTGTCAGGAAGTGTCATTGACCCCACCGTTCCTATAACTGATTGTTAAGAGTCAAAGGGCCATCCAAGATTTCTCCTCAGCTAATTTTCTAAGTGTTTCATGTTCTTACATTCAAGGCTTACAATTCTAACACTGTGTTTTTATCACAACAATTCTTATTTTGCATTCTGGATTTGAACATGGGCGGCACGGTGGTTCAGTGGTAGCGCTGCTGCCTCGCAGTTAGGAGACCTGGGTTCACTTCCCGGGTCCTCCCTGCGTGGAGTTTGCATGTTCTCCCCATGTCTGCGTGGGTTTCCTCCGGGCACTCCGGTTTCCTCCCACAGTCCAAAGACATGCAGATTAGGTGGATTGGTGATTCTAAATTGGCCCTAGTGTGTGCTTGGTGTGTGGGTGTGTTTGTGTTTGTCCTGCGGTGGGTTGGCACCCTGCCCGGGATTAGTTCCTGCCTTGTGACCTGGGATTGGCTCCAGCAGACCCCTGTGTTCAGATTCAGCGGGTTGGGAAATGGATGGATGGATGGATTTGAACATGGACAGGATTGAGTCCGTGGTTTTCGATCCTTGCTCATTTATTTTCAACCTTTCAGCATCTAAACTCTCTGCTATTTGTTGTTACCTTACTTCATTCCTTTTTTAAAATTTTTGTTGATTTTATTAAAATCAAATAACACTTGTGGACGAAAAAGGCACACTGACAGTCGGCAGATAATATTTCTTTAGTTCTCTTTATTATTTTACTCGGAGTCACAGTGAGCAGGTTTCAGAAAAGCAGGCAATCAATATTACATGACAGCGTCAGGGCTCTCTGAACAACTGTTTATTGGGTGGGGCAGCTTTTTATACCCCTAGAATGCGTGATTTAATATCCATTATGAAAATGCAACAGTCAACACTTTATTATACACAATCCTTGAGCCCCTTCAATGCTCCTTCAATGCTCCTTGTGCAACTTGATTCCTTGGCTCCTTGTTATGGCGTTCAGATGTAAACAAAGGGAGAACGTGATAAGGCAGTCTCAGTGTGGAAGCTTAGACCTTGAGTCCTTCTGACAAATATTTTTTCTGTTTGCTCAGCAAATCATGTTTTTAAAGCTTACTTCTGCTTAACTCCTTAGACACGGATTAGTACAAGGGAACGAAGAGAACATTCATCTTCCACACATTCCATACACATAACTCAAGTTTTACAAAAAAAGACAAAAAAGGTTTGAAACAAATCAACCCCCACCCCTGAGAAAGAGAGCTAGGCCAGCAGTGTGAAACGTTATGCTAGTAAGGATAAGTGAATAGATAAATTAATAAATGAATAAAGATAAATGGAGTAAAAGAGGGGCGAGAGCCTGCTTCCTCAATTTAAATGCTTATTCTAAAATGTTATTAATTAGATCCTGCCAGGTTTTGAAAAAGTTTTGTACAGATCATCTAAGTGAGAATTTTATTTTTTCCAGTTTCAAATAGTATATCACATCAGTTACCCACTGACTTAGAATAGGAAAGTTAGGATTCTTCCAGTTGAGCAAGATAAGTTTACGTTCCAGTAGTGTAGTAAAGGCGATTACAGTTTGTTTTTCCTTTTCCACTTTAAGCCCATCTGACCGCCCAACAAACAGTGGAGTGGAGTGTTAATGGATTAGGAGGGATTGTGACCCCAAGGCTGTCTGAAAGGCATTTAAAGATTTTGGTCCAAACTGATTTTAATTTGGTGCATGCCCAAAAACATGTGGCCCAGTGAGGCCAGAACCTGATTGCAGCATTCACAGGTTGGATCTCGCCCTGGAAACATTTTGGACAATTTTAAACGAGAGTGATGCACTCGATATATAATTTTGAGTTGAAGTGAGAGATCTTTTTCCCATTGTCCTCTTGGATCTTTGAAAGGGAGGGACTGTAAAATAGTTTTATATGTTACAGAAATGCTGTCTGAGTCATCGAGACTGATTAATATTTTTTCCGGCATAGAGGTAGGTGGGAGGAGAGGTAAACTGGGCAGGTTCTTTTTAACAAAGTTTCGAATTTGAAGGTAATGAAAGAAATGTGTTGCTGGAACGTTAAATTTGGAGTGTAATTGTTCGTAGGATGCAAAGCCGTTGTTTGTGTACAGATCTCTAAGTGATTTAATCCCAAATGGTTTCCAGGCATTAAAAACTGCGTACGTTTGAGAGAGTGGAAAAAGGTGGTTCTCGTGCAGAGGTGCCACAGATAAAAGCTTCTCTATCTTCAAATACTTCCTACATTGGATACATATTCTGATTGAGTGAAGCACAATTGGGTTGTTAGTATATTGGCAATAACTTGTATTTATAGGGGTACAAAGCAAGGAACATTAAGAAGTACTACAAAATTGTATTTCTATTGTGGACCAAGCCTGTGTATGTTCATCTATTTGTGTCCATATCCAGGTTTTTATAGTTTGCATATTTGCTGCCCAGTAATAAAATTGAAAGTTAGGTAGAGCCATGCCACCTTCAACCTTAGGTCTTTGTAGGGTCGCTCTTTGAATACGTTGATGTTTTGAATTCCAAATAAATGAGGTTATGGTTGAATCTAATTAAAAAAAAAAATCAATGTATATTGGAATGTTTTGAAATAAATAGAGAAGCTTAAGAAGGATATTCATCTTAACAATGACAGTTCTTTCAGGTAAAATGAGATGAAGGGTTGACCATCTATGCAAGTCTTGCTTAAGTTTTTCCATACCGATGGCACAATTCTGTTGATAAAGAGCTTTATGTTTACTTGTGATGTTTACCCCTAGATATTTAAACTGATCTGCAATGATAAAAGGGAAGGTGTCCAGTCTAATATTGTATGCTTGAGAATTCACTGGGAAGAGCACACTTTTATTCACATTAATTATGAGACCAGAGATCTTTTGAAATTCTATTAGTGCTGTTAGGGCTGCAGGCTCAGTATTTTGTGGGTCTGATAAATACAGTACCATATCATCTGCATACAGAGAAACTTTCTATTCCAGTCCTCTGATAATCCCCTTTCTCTCAATAGCATTTTGACAGTGAACTGCCAGTGGCTCAATGGCGATTGCAAAAAGCAGTGGTGACAGGGGGCATCCTTGTCTGGTACCACGCTCTAGTTTAAAGTAGTCTGAATTAATGTTGTTAATACAAACTAAAGCTTCTGGATTGGCATACAGTAATGTGATCCATGCACAAATGTTCGGGCCAAACTCAAATTTCTGCAATGTAGTGAAAAGGTAGTTCCATTCAACCATATGAAAGGCTTTTTCTGCATCCATCAATAATAAGATCTCCGGGGTGTTTGACTTTGTAAGTGAATATATTACATTAAACAGGCGTCGAAGACTGGAAGCTAAGTGTCTGACTTTAATAAATCCAGTTTGGTCTTGTGATATTACCGAAGGTAGCACTTTCTTCATCCTTCTAGCTAGGACTTTGGAGAGTATCTTAACATCGTTATTCAGAAGTGAGATTGGTCTGTACAATGCACATTTTAATAAGTCCTTATTTTGTTTAGGGAAGACGGTAATTAATGCTTCGCAAAAGGCATAACAAATATTAACTATAAAACAGGGAGGCTAATTCCTTGTATTGTTAAGTAGTCGTCACGTATTTGCTAATCATTTGGTAATCCTTATATATAAAATACTAGCAAAATACCCGCGCGTCGCAGCGGAGAAGTAGTGTGTTAAAGAGGTTATGTAAACATATATATACATATACATATATATACATATCTACATATACACATATCTACATATACATATATATACATACATATACAGTACACATCCACATATACATATATATACATATACAAATTTACACATCTACATATATATATACATATGTACATATATATATACATATAAATATATACATATCCACATATATATACACATATATATACATATGCACATATATATATATATATAAATATAGACATACATATATACATACATACATACATTCATATATATATATATATATATATATATATATATATATATATATAGCAAAATACCCGAGCTTCGCAGCGGAGAAGTAGTGTGTTAAAGAGGTTATGTAAACATATATATACATATACATATATACATATATACACTTATCTACATATACATATATATATACATATATACATATATATATATACATATACACATCCACATATATATATATATACACATATCAACATATATATATACACATACCATTAGCGTTACCTACGTCTGAGGTTCGATTCCCATAAGGGAGTGAAGTGAGTGGGTGGTTACCTACCAGGTAACGCTTATGGTTGGCCAGCAAGTCAGGTAACATCAGCCACGGTGCCTTCAGTTGTGAGAAGCAGATCATAGAGTGGTTGAAAATAGTTTACTGTCAAATAATGCAAAGAGTACACGACACGTGTTTCCCCCTTATTCTTGGCTCATCAGGCGTACACACTCACTGCACTCGCTTACGGTAATCGAACCTCGGACGTCAGCACTAGAGGGGCTTCGCAGCGGTGAAGTATTGCTTTTAAATTTTAATTAAGAAGAAAAGAAAACCTTTTTAAATTAAGTCTTAAAAAGAGGTGTAAAGATATTGACAATAAGCTACACAAACCCACCAAGACATGCAATCGTTTAAATCAAGGCGCGAGTCGAAAAACACCATCCCATAATATTAGGTAACAATTAACACATTTCTATATGTATTGTAAGCATACAATACAACTAATAATATGTTGCGCTTATTTATCTGGTGTACCGACATTTTTGCTTGTTTAACGGCTGAAATCCACCGTGGTTTGTGCCCTTCAGAATGAAAACAGTTTGCGTTTATCTTTTTAATAAAAGGCGAGCTTTTAAGCCTGAGAAATCACCCCGTAAATGCACACGTTTAATTGCACATGTGTTAATATGTATGCTTACACGAACTTAAAAGGTTTAAATAAAACAGAAATATATACCTTTTATTTTTACTTCCTTAACTTGTGGAGGGTGTATCCTGTAGCAAAGCCCTAACTTTTTTCGTGAAAGCCCGTTTCAGTCAATAAGTATTAAAAACAGGTGTAAAGATATTGACAATAAGCTACGCAAACCCACCAAGAGTCGAAAAACACCATCCCATACTATTAGTTAACGATTAACACATTTCTATATGTATTGTAGGCATACAATACAAATGATAATATGTTGCGCTTATTTATCTGGTGTACCGACATTTTTGCGCGTTTAACGGCTGAAATCTAACGTGGTTTGTGCCCTTCAGAATGAAAACAGTTGGCATTTACCTTTTTAATAAAAGGCGAGCTTTTAAGCCTGAGAAATCACCCCGTAAATGCACACGTTTAATTGCACATGTGTTAATATGTATGCTTACACAGTATTAAAAGACACTCACAAATTTATGTCATTTACCTTCGTTCCCGCGTTTGACTCGTGCTGTAAATCTCTTCCTTGTTTTTAGTTCATGTGATTACGTAGGAGGCGTGATGACGCGATACGTGACTCCGCCTCCTCCATTAGAGTATATGGACAAAAAACAGGTTCCAGTTATGACCATTACGTGTAGAATTTCGAAATGAAACCTGCCTAACTTTTGTAAGTAAGCTGTAAGGAATGAGCCTGCCAAATTTCAGCCTTCTACCTACACGGGAGGTTGGAGAATTAGTGATGAGTGAGTGAGTGAGTGAGTGAGTGAGTGAGTGAGTGAGTGAGTGAGTGAGTGAGTGAGTCAGTCAGTCAGTCAGTCAGTCAGTCAGTCAGTGAGGGCTTTGCCTTTTATTAGTATAGATTTTGATTGCATTGAAAAGACTACAGAAATTGAAAGAGAATGAAATATTGATATGCATTGAAACTATATCTTTTTTGTTTTTTTACAATAATCATTGTATTCAAAGTTATTATTCTTAATCCACAAATGATGCTGACGATTCTCTTTTAATTTTTTTTGTTCATTTTTTTTTTTTAAAGTGATACCACAGTTAAAAATTGAAAAAAGCCCTGACATCACAGACAACTCCTTGGGCAAGTTTTCCTGCCGAGTCGATGGCTTTTACCCAGAAGACATCCAAGTGTCCTGGACCCTTGGGAGCCACATGGTCCCTTCATGCTGCGAGAAGACCCAGAACCACCTGGATGGCACATTCAGTACAGTCTGCCCCATCCAAATAGCCTTGAAGAACGTTTTCTCAGGAAGCGTCCTGCAATGTCATGCTGGTTATCATGCTCAACATTGTCCAAAGTGAGTGAGCAAAGCTGTGAGATGGGCACCACAACCCTGAAGTTCAGTAAGAGAATAGGAGATAACATGAAGAGCTGCTAAGACAACCTTGAACTTTGTTTCTGTTCAGGCTTTCTGGATTTATATAACAGACCTTCATATGGGCTTAGAATGAAGGTGTGGTGTACAATATGGACTGAACACTAGAAGAAAACTGTTCAATTCTTGAAAAACTTACATAACAACAATACAATAAAACTATCGAGATGCCATTGTACTCATTAAATACTGAGGCGGCTCCCAGAAGTTTCTTTCTATAAATAACTTTTTCAGACCCACTTAAACAAATTCAGTGTTACGGATAGGGCTGGAGCCTCCACCAAGCATTGCACATAAAGCAGGAACCAACTGAGGCACCAGTCCAATCAAACAGCTTTACATTCACCAGATAACCTAACCCGAATGTTCACGGGTTTAGAAATGGAAAAGCCAAAACTGTGCAAACTCCACGTAGACAGTGACTGGATAGGTAAGGTGGCAGCCTAAACGTTGTGCCACCTTGTTCAAGATGAGGAAAAATAAATTACGAGAGGAGAGGACAAGAAGTGCTCAGGACATATTTATTAAATTGCAAATTATTTTGTATTCCCCTAGGCTAGATGGCCTTGCCAGTCAGATCTTGCTTTAGAATTTCAGCTAGGGCTACCTGCATACAGAAGTCTTATCCTGATCTGGTAAATTGCAAATGTCCCCAAGCAGGGACATGCTTAAGCAACTTCCCTGCATTTTAAAATATGATATTGTTAGACATTAATAAAATGTCATACCTACAGTATATGTTAGGTATTATTCTCCAATACAATAACTAAATATAAACTATTTCATGTGCATTATTGCAGTATATATTTATGCAGAGACGCATAATATATTGTCACGCACAAGCACATAGGGAACAGCTTAAGGACCAACGCGCACTGCGACAAGTCGTGCCAGGGGACAACAGCAGCGTACATAACTCTCTCTTCTTATTTTCTGCCGCCGTAATACCGCCCGGACGATCAATAAAGCCGCAGCACTTCCAGGTTCCTTTCTTCCCTCTGGTCCCCGTATGATGACGTCAACCACCAATCAATCACCACGGTTTTCCCAGCATTTCCCAGCAATTGACCAATTTCTGTTACAGTATACGGGGCTAAAAATCCCAAACCTTTATGTGTGTCTTTGCTTGTTTATTACTATGTATATCTATACTAATAAAATGCAAAGCCCTCACTGACTGACTGACTGACTGACTGACTGACTGACTGACTGACTGACTCACTCACTCACTCACTCACTCACTCACTCACTCACTCACTCACTCACTCACTCACTCACTCACTCACTCATCACTAATTCTCCAACTTCCCGTGTAGGTAGAAGGCTGAAATTTGGCAGGCTCATTCCTTACAGCTTACTTACAAAAGTTAGGCAGGTTCCATTTTGAAATTCTACGCGTAATGGTCAAAATTGGAACCTCTTTTTTGTCCATATACTGTAATGGAAGGAAGCAAGATGGCCGTAGTAGACGGAGTTGTGTGTCGCGTCATCACGCCTCCCACGTAATCACGTGAACTGACTGTGAAGGAAGTACGTAGAAAACAAGGAAGAGCGCTGAAGAAAATATTCATTACACAATTGAGGAGGCAGCGAAAGAATAAGAAGCGAGA
Source organism: Erpetoichthys calabaricus (assembly GCF_900747795.2). Lineage (NCBI taxonomy): Eukaryota > Metazoa > Chordata > Cladistia > Polypteriformes > Polypteridae > Erpetoichthys > Erpetoichthys calabaricus. The sequence continues at coordinate 162,400,045 of NC_041403.2, read as the reverse complement.
GAGCGGCTCACGTGAAGTGAATGAACGAAGCCCGAGTGATCACTTGGAAGAATCAAACCTGTTCAAAAAAAAAAAAAAAGCGGAGCGCCTTATATGAGCAGGCAGTCAGCTAAAGAAGGGAATCAATAAATAACTATAATCATAATAAACGAACAAAAAATAGCGGAGAATCCGCAGATTACATAAAGGAAATGGGTACCTGAACAGAAAAGTAAGTCTCAAATAGTCACACTAAGTACCATAGTTCACTTGCGGTATTGATGTATTTATGCAAATCCAACAGAGTGCCTGTGGGCTCAGAGCATGGGGGTGGGGCCTTCCTCATTCACTCGCCAGCCTCTGTTCCAGTTACTCTACGTGTCGCCACGTGTTGCAGTGCACCTTGCCTCCGCTAATGCCCACCTGAGAGAGTAACGACAGAACACACTGCCTTTTTTTTGTAGGTGAGGCAATGCGCTGTATCAGCGCGTACTCCTACCTCTCTCTCTCTTTCTCTATTATGCCTACGTGACCACACGGTAATACCCGAACTATTCTGAAGCAACATTTGCACTGTTTTGTGTTTTTTGTATCTCACACCCTCATACACTTTTATCGTAAGACCATCCCTTATCTACAATGGAGCGTTCGATCAGAAGAAAATATGAAGCTGATTTTAAATTAAATGTCTTTGAAGTGGCAAAAGAAATGACACACTACTTCTCCGCTGCGAAGCGCGGGTATTTTGCTAGTATATACATATTAGGGCTCACCAACCCCCACCCAGACAGCGCTACGCATCAACCACTTCACGTCTCTGCCACTCGCGTTGTGAAGAGGGGGGCTGAATTCCGTCGCTCCCTCCGAAACCCCCTCTTAAACGGTGGTACAATGGGAAACAAATACATCCATCCATCCATCCATTTTTCAACCTGCTGAATCTGAACACAGGGTCACGGGGGTCTGCTGGAGCCAATCCCAGCCAAGACAGGGCACAAGGCAGGAACTAATCCCAGGCAGGGTGCCAACCCACCGCAGGACACACACAAACACACCCACACACCAAGCACACACTTTAATCTCCTCCTTGCTCAGTCAGCTGCTGGATTGCTGCTACCGTGCTGCGCGATCTGCATCTCACACAGCACAAATTTATTTCCTCACCTCAACAGCTCAGTACACCAAGCACCAAATATACAGTCCCTTCTTCTTCATTTCTTCTTTCCATGTCTTCTTCCACCTTCACTAGCTTCATCCTCTTCCACCTGACTCTGGCTCCCTGTTTGGAATGAGGTGGCTCCTATTAAGCAGGTCCTGGGAGTGTGGAAGTTGGCTCATTAATCAGACCTGGAATCACTCCCAGGTGTGGTAAAAGACCAAAGTAGGGCTCTGCAGCTCCCCCCGGTGATCCCCACGGAACCCAAAAGAAATTGTGCCCAACTCCAACTCCCAGCGTACCTTGCGAGAAAACATGGTGCCACAGCCTTCCAGGAATGGCTGCCCTCTAGTGTCCTGGGGGAGGTAGTGCCTTGCAGATGCTCTCTCCCCTGGTCCTTCCATCCATGGTCAACCAGTGCACTGAAAAAATCAGCAAAATAAAGAAAACACGTCTTTCAATGCAGAGTTCAAAATGGAACTGAGCTAACAATGAATGTCTGCCCTATATACTTTGCAGGAACAGGAAGGGGTGTAATCAGGGAGACTGGAACAAGAAGTGAAATCTGCAGAAAGTAGGTTCTTGATACTGGATAGAATGTTATCAGAGGGAGCCGGAAGTGATATCATCAGTGTGTGGATCGGAGGCAGTGCTACTGGGAGGTACAGTCTCCACTCGGTCTGCAAAGGGACAAAAGGAAAGAGGAGTAGATGACAGTGCCAACCTCTGGTCTGGCTGAGAAATTACACTTTTTGAGCCTGAAAACCGTTTCCAATGCGCATGTGTGTGACAATACATATGACTGGAAGTCACAGCAGTGTGCCACCGGCTCGCTGAGATTACATGACTGAAAATCAATGGAGAAGTCATGTAATTTGAAATAGCCTTTACTCTGACTTGTGCCGATATTATTTCCACAAAGCAGTTTGTAAGGAAATGTAGGTGGATGGTTTCTGTATTACTAAAAGATTGTAGTTCTGTGTTTGTTTCTTTTTAATTTTCTTAAATAAAGGCAAGGCAAGTTAAAGTTTAGTTATGTTTCAAGCACTGCGTAAAATTAAGAGAAGTAAAGGGAAATTAAGTTCGATTAAATGATCAACGTTGTGTTGAGTTCCTTATACTTATCTAAATCTGATAAGTTCTCTGTAAAATATAACTTTTTTTATATTACTTTTTCATCTCTTTTAATGTGTTAATCATTTTGTTTGCATGGAGGCATTAACGAGTTCCCAATTATACTGCAAAGTATTTTTAACTATGCAAATATATAGCTGAGCTGTCAACACAGTAAGGAAGTAATACAAAAATAAAAACATTTCGACACACGAGTGTAAATTTTCCAACAGCTGCACCATTAAATTAAGCTCCCTATTTATTTATAAGGGGATTTGCTCATTTTTCACTTCCTCCCAGGCCTTAGCAGCCTCACCATTTCCCTCTTTTGGGGTTTTGCATTTCTGTTCTGCTTCTTCTCATCTTCACTTGGGTATTTTCTCTTCCACCCTCTTCTTTTAAAGCAGCATCCAAAGCAGCGCAGACATACTGTACTTTGTTGGAGTGAATTGGCAAGTTGACACCGCACTCCTAAGGCAGGTCGCAGGAAGACAGATTTATACAGTCTGCGGTGCACTTTATTCATCCTTCTCTGTCTATGTTAAACTTCTCAATGGCAGGCATGAGTGTTTGCTCCTTCTTCAACCTTAGCCTTGTTATTCTACTCTTTTTCAGCATTCCAGGTAAATACGTTTTTATTATTAGAACTTTAAAAACCTAAAGGTTAGGCCAATATTTCAAGTGAAGCAGTTAGTGCCTTATGATTTCACTACAGCAATTGTCTGAATGGAAAGCTGGGGATTGGATTCATCTTCATTTGTACAATTCCAAGTGTTGGGCGGCACGGTGGCGCAGTGGGTAGCGCTGCTGCCTCGCAGTTGAGAGATCTGGGGACCTGGGTTCGCTTCCCGGGTCCTCCCTGCGTGGAGTTTGCATGTTCTCCCCGTGTCTGCGTGGGTTTCCTCCGGGTACTCCGGTTTCCTCCCACAGTCCAAAGACATGCAGGTTAGGTGTATTGGCGATTCTAAGTGGTGTGTGGATGTGTTTGTGTGTGTCCTGCGGTGGGTTGGCTGGGATTGGCTCCAGCAGGCCCCCGTGACCCTGTGTTTGGATTCAGCAGGTTGGAAAATGGATGGATGGATTCCAAGTGTTTAGAAGAATAAAATGAGAGGATACAGTCTTTATATCCTACCTACTCTAATCCACCATCCCATACCTTAATTGAGAGACTGATGTGGACGCTGAAGTCAAAAACAACGGGATGCAAAAACACCAATTTAAAATAAAAAACAATTTCGTTATTCTTGGTGAGTTAAAGAGACTGCAGCCACCCCCAGTTCAGTGCCACTGACTGGTCAGAACAGACAATCCGTCTAAAAGAAAAAAAGTCCTCTCTTTATATTACCTAGTGTTTCCTTAAGAGGCATTAGCTCTCTGGAAATGTGCTCTTTTCAATTGTGGTGTTTTAATTAACCTAAATTTTAAAAATTATAAATAAAAAAGGTATTATCCCCCCCAGCATGCAATATGATGGTCAAAAGATTACACGCTATGTAAAAAGGATAATTTAGCTCTTTACTGACAGGTTCACGCGTATTACAGACGGGAAGCTTATGACAGACATATCAAGCAATGTGGGTATCTTGACCTACGCAGTCTGCCATTTTTCGTCACCACGCTGAAAGGATTTTCACCGGACAGAAGACATAATCTTCCGCCTGGCCCTGGACGGAAGACATAATCTTCCGCACGGCAGCTTCAAAGTGTGTTGGCCGTAGGTCCATCCTTATATACTGGTTGCTCCATGTGCAGGCTCTTGGCTCCGGATCCAAACAAGGACAGGAAAGGACTCAAACCCCACCTTCAAAAATACAGGAATAGCACAACGCCTACATACAGTTCTCATTCTCCCAACAAGGAAAGAGGATGGTGTGCTGACAGAAGACAGAAATATACTAGTCTGTCTTTAGGCTGACTATTCAATTCTCCAGTTGTCTTTGGCTCTCTAGTCCTGTGCTTGGCTTGGCAATTCTAAATGCTGATGCTGTGCCCCTGCGTACCATACTTGGTCTGCCTGCATGAATGAGTCCATAACAGTGGGCACAGTGACATTAAACTTAATAACAAAACTTAGTATAACACCTAGCTTATTAATTAGCCAAAGAGAAAAAAACATGGCAATTCATTTTGAGGTCATACATAGATTGCTGTAAGTTACGGTTACATCCTAATTTATTACATGCAGGAGTGTACAGAATTTATTACCAACTTAAAGAGTCATCAGGGCACTCACATTCCTAAAAATACGCCGTTATCAGCTCACACACACAAGACCAGTTTCAAGGCAGTTTCGATAGTTCAGTACTTTAGTTACAAAGAAATTACATTCTTAGAGCTTTAATATCTTCATTAGAATACATTTGTTTGGTTAGATTAATAAATCCTCATTTATTAATTCATAAGTGACGTGTTTCTTATAGTTTTAAGCAAGAATTCAGAAATCGATCACATTGATTTATAATATCACAGGGTGTTCTGTTAGTATCAAGATATCAGCATTTTCTCATAAAAGACCAGTCTCATATTTTGTGCACAAGCTTAATTCTTTTTCTACCTAAATGAAGAACAAATGATATAGAAATAATAAATCATATAGTTCTCTGCAGCATGATTAATGCAAAACACAGTCCTTGGTGTTTGTGAGTTAAATACTTATAATCATTACAGTTAATAATGTTTTTTTCTTCCTCACTGATTAAGTCTGGAAAACTCACACAACACTGGTATCCTTCATAACAATGACGATCCACTGTCAAGTTCTCTCACCGTGATTAACCTTTGTATACATAGCGACCCGTGTCACTGTGTTCACAACTCTCACGGAGATACAATGTGGACGCAGTTCCCCGGGGATTGTCTCATTTATTTCACCCACAACAATTTATGACCAAAAAATATGCCAAAATAGTTTAAAAGTCTTTAATTCTGATCATTAAAACATACTGGGTCACTAGCAACCCTGAATGCGGTAAAGTGTCAGTATTTTTACATGAAAATTTTAAGTGCTGTGTTTGAAAACTGCACTCAAACAAAAACTTCTTTTTTCACGATTTCTTTGTACCTCTATGTGTTCATTATGTCTGTGTTTTTATTGTGTTACTTTTTATGTAGGTATTTATGAGTTTATAGATGTAAAAGATTAGAAAAGAAATGCTGGGATGCTTATGAGCACAGCAAGCCCTTGAAAGAGACCCTTTTGTTGATAGCAGACTACAAGTCAGAGAGAGTCGCAGTGGAGAAAGAGCCTTCTGATGCCATCATATTCTGAATGTCGTGGGCAGGAAATTGTAGAGGGGCAGAGCTCAGACAAGGAGGAAAGTGAAGGGAGGAAAGCAGATGCACAGAATGAAACAGCACAAGCTGCATAACCCAAAGCAGATGCAAAAGGGACACCACACAGCACCACATATTTAGGACTTTGTCACATATCCCTCACATGCAATAACTTCTTGAAGTCTGCAATTCATAGATTTCACCAGGTGCTAAGAATCTCCTCTGGTGATGCTCTGCCAAGTCTCTAATGTCACCATCTTCTGCTCCTGCTTGTTTCAGGGGGCTTGTACCCTTAAGTTAACTCTTCAGCATTTGGAAGACCTGCTCAGTTGGATTGAAACTGGGTGACTGGCTTGGCCATTGAAGTATCTTCAGTTTTTCGCTTTTGATAAACTCGTGTGTTGCCTCAGCAGTATGTTTGGCTCATTGTCTTGTTGTAGGATGAAGCACTGCCCAAGGAGTTTGGTGGCATTTACTGGAACCTGAGCAGATCAGATGTTTCTACACACCTCAGAATTCATTTTGCCACTGCCATCAGCAGTTCCATCATCAATGAAGAGAAGTGTACCAGTACTTGTGGCAGCCATAACACCCCTAAAACCATGTTTAACAGATAAGGTGGTCATCTTTGAATCTTGGGCAGTCGGGTTTGTCTCCACATTTTGCTCATGCCATCACTCTAATGAGGTTCATCTTTGCCTCGTCTGTTCTCAAGACCTTTTCCCAGAATTCTGCAGGCTCTTTGAAGTCCTTTTTCTCAAACTGTATACGGATTCAGCGGGTTGGAAAATGGATGGATGGATGTAATCCAGCCATCCTGTTTTTGTGGTTTGCATCTTGCTGTGTGGCCTCTGTATTTCTGTTCATGAAGTTTTCTGTGGATAGTCGTCTCTGACACGTCCACAATTATGACACGGACCTCTCCAATGTATGTTTAGAGTCCTTGTCCTGCTGGATGGTGAACCCTTATCCCAGTCTCAGATCTCTGGCAGACTGAAGCAGGTGCTCCTCAAGAATGCCCAGTGTTTAGTGCCATATAGCTTAGCTAGTTATTCTGCCCCTGCATCTCCACAGCACGATGCTGCCACCACCATGCTTCACTACGGGAATGATGGGAAGTGCTGGGTTTGCCCCACACATGGTGTTTCCCATGATGGCAGTAAAATTCAATTTTAGTCTCATCTGACCAGAGAACCTTCTTCCATGCACTTGGGGAGTCCACCATTTGTTGTTGGGCAAACTCCCAATGTGTTTTCTTTTTTTTTTTTTGTGAAGCTATTACTGTTTTCTGGCCTCTCGTCCATAAAGCCCAGCTAGGTGGAGTGGTCCTATAAACAGATACTCCCATCTCCACTATGGATCTTTTGCAGCTTCTTCAGTGTTATCCTTGGTGTTCTTGTTGCATTAATGACCTCCATGCCTGTCCTGTGAGGTTTTGATGGGTGGCCTTCTCTTGTCAGGTTTGTAAAGGAGCTCTGTGGGATATTCAGACTTTGGGATATTTCTTTATAACCCAACCCTGGTCTCTACTTCTCCACAACTTTGTCTGTGACCTATTTGGAGTGTTCCTTAGTCTCTATGTGGTGTTGTAGTGTCAGGGAGCCTTTCAGAACAGGTCTATGTATACAGACAGATCATTTGACACTTTAATTGCACACAAGTGGACCCTCATCCACTAATGATGTGACTTCTGAAGTTCATTAGGTGGACCAGATCTTATTTAGGGGTTTCATAGCAAAGGGGATGAATACATAGAGTGCAGCTGGATGATAAATTAGACTGCACTGCCAATACTGATGCTCTGTGCAAGAAAGGACAGAGCCGACTATACTTCCTTAGAAGGCTGGCGTCCTTCAACATCTGCAATAAGATGCTGCAGATGTTCTATCAGACAGTTGTAGCGAGCGCCCTCTTCTATGCGGTGGTGTGCTGGGGAGGCAGCATTAAGAAGAAAGACGCCTCACGCCTGGACAAACTGGTGAGGAAGGCAGGCTCTATTGTAGGCATGGAACTGGACAGTTTAACATCTGTGGCAGAGCGAAGGGCGCTCAGCAGGCTCCTATCAATTATGGAAAATCCACTGCATCCACTTAATAGTATCATCTCCAGACAGAAGAGCAGCTTCAGCGACAGACTGCTGTCACCGTCCTGCTCCACTGACAGATTGAGGAGATCATTCCTCCCCCAAACTATGCGACTCTTCAATTCCACCCTTGGGGTAAACGTTAACATTTAACATTATACAAAGTTATTGTCTGTTTTTTCACCTGCATTATTATCAGTCTTTAATTTAATATTATTTATTGTATCAGCATGCTGCTGCTGGAGAATGTGAATTTCCCATTGGGATTAATAAAGTATCTATCTATCTATCTATCTATCTATCTATCTATCTATCTATCTATCTATCTATCTATCTATCTATCTATCTATCTATCTATCTATCTATCTATCTATCTATCTATCTATCTATCTATCTATCTATCTATCTTACATGTGCACTCACCACTTGCTTTTTAAATTTCATTCCACTTCAACAACTTGGACTATATTGTTAACTCCATTACACAAAATTCAAATGAAAATCCATGTTAAGGTGACAAAACATGACAAACACCAATACCTTTTGAAAGGAACTGCATAAATAATAAAAATTAAAGGTAATTATTATTAAAAATTAGTTTTAAAAGTCATTTTCAAGAAAGAGCTTTCCACAAAAGTTTGTACAGTTATAGTGATTTGTGGCTTGAGTTCTACATAAATATAAAGACCCCAGGTATGTAATAGTTTTTGTTTAATATCCCAAGTCTACAAGAGTTAATGAAACTCTTATTTACAGTTCCACAGGGTACTGACAAATAAGTGATAAATCTAGTTAATAAATACATGTTATTATTAGCTAAAAAAGTTTAACTGGAATCAGTAAAGAAATAAAATCACACTGTCAACTGCAAAAAAATATTGCTACAAATCTTCTTGTTTCCACCAGGGGGCAGCCAAAGCACTTTGTATTTGTTAACAGAAAGCTTTTACTGGGTACACATTCAGTAAATCAGATTTCCATATTCCTTCCACATAATTGATTTTATTTTGCCCATCTTAAGAAAAGGAGCTCCATTTCCTTCACTCTCAGTGATGATACAAGTGTGCCTTCACCTCCTGGTGGAAACCATCATGCCATTTTAGTTCTTCCCTCTTCTGCAAAACACCCAGTTAAATCACATAAGTTTATGATGTCCATCGCTGAAACATCTCCCATGTTCTCTTGTTCCTCTCCTTGTGTAGCAATGAGAGGCTTCTCCACACTTTTATCACATCTCACACTGGCTGACGTTCCTTCTAATCTTTCATCTCAGCTCCAGCTCCTCTGTAAGAGTCCTTAACCAAAACATGCAATGCCAAATGATGACTTTTTAAGTTATTATTTTACAGATGTCTCTGTTTCAAAACTGCGAATCATACAGTACCCCAGAAATGTAGATGTGCTGAAAGGTGACAACATCACTCTGAATTGCTTCGTACCAGAAGAACAACATGTCCAATTTGTGAGATGGTACAGATCTGAGGGAGAAATGAAGAGATACATCTACTCAGACAAGCCTAGTGGAACTGAGCAGAACCACCCCCGAGTGACCTGGGTGGATAAAAATAAAACAATCAATTTCAGCATCCGAATCACTAATGTCACCAACGACGAAACTGGCACCTATTACTGTGTGATCGAGGGTGAAGATCGTGACACGGGCACTCAGTTGGGAAATGGGACTCTCCTGAACGTCAGAGGTGTGTACGAGCTTCGTAAGATTTTTATTTCATTTTCATTTCCAGGCAACTGATAGTCATAGATGAACAAAGAAAGGAAGAGAGTGTCACAAAGCTTTTGAAGACAATCGATTTCCTATTCAGACGGCATTTCGTCTTTCTCCTACACCTTTATGCTTTATTAGATTTCTCATTTTCCTTTTCCTGCCTTCACTCAGGTCTTTGTTTATTCAAACCCAACTGAAAGCAGCCTTGTCAAACTTTGCATGGGCAACCATTAAATTCAAGGAGGGGATTTTTCGGTATCACTTGAGATTAGGTGTCCCTAATTACGCTGTACTTACCATGTAATTACCTATACAATTACAGAGTAACTAGGTGTTATTACCTTGTACTTACTGTGTAACACAATGTAATGCTATAATTAAGTACACAATTGTAATCGTTATTCCACAGTGTTTTAAGTACATATGTACGAGGGACGTTCAAAACGTTTCTGCACTTTTATATTTTTACAGTGAAGGCGTAAGGAGTAGCAATTGATCGTGTCTGAGAGTGTCATGTGACTAGATCTGTCTGGCTGCCCTTGCAGTTTAGTATAAGAGTTGTCACCCTGTGGTGAAGATGGATGTGAAACTTGCACCAAAGAGGAACAGCGTTCTGTCATACATGTCTCCGCATGTGTGCTCAGTACGAGAATTAAGTTCTGTCTCGTGGAGTCGTCTAGGAGTGGATTGAAATGTTTGAAAATGGACGTAATAGTGTGACGGATGCAGATCGTTCCGGATGTCCAGCTACAGCCACGATGATGTGAAAGCAACGGTGCATCACTGGTTATGCACTCGACATTGGTACGATGCTGGGAAAATTGCATCGCAAAGGAAGGTGGCCATGTAGAAAAGTGACGTCATTTATTTTTGACACTCTTAATACATAGAGTTAAAGAAAAGTGCAGAAACTTTGAGAACGTCCTTCGTATATAAATTGTGGAATAACAATTACAATTGAGTACTTAATTATATCATTACATTGTGCTTCACAGTAAGTACAAGGTAATAACACCTGGTTACTCTGTAATTGAATAGGTAATTACATGGTAAGTACAGCGTAATTAGGGAAACCTAATCTCACGTGATACTGATTTTTTGGAATGAGATACCAAGCAGTGCTGTAGACAGTACAACTTTTGGCACCATCAAAACTCGACTTGGTGTGACTTTGAATGAAGCACATCGTGTGAAAATGAACAGTCTTGACATACAGAAAGGTTTGGGGCAGCCAGCCGTATACTTAATCCTGGCTTCAAAAGGGCAAATATGTTGCACAGATGCGTACAGATTTGAGTCCAAAACAGAACTGAATAGAAATGGAAGTTGTCTCGCTTTTAAAGTGGGTTGATGGAAGTTATGTCATCAGGGGGGCCGGAACCGGATGTGAGTTTTCGGGGTCCGGAACCGGAAGTGACGTCATCATGGGCGGGGAATGGAAATGCCGTCATTGGTATCAGGTAGAATTTCCCGTGTCTGGTCTGCAGAGATAAAACAGAAAGGTTTACTGCCCCCTCCTGGCCTGGTGTAGAATTACCCTTCATTTGGTCCTTCCAGCTGCCTCCATTGTGCCCGTGTGTGACAGTAGATAGGTCTGGCGAGCTTTGTGGGGCTGAATGGCCTGTCCTCATCCAGATTCTTCTAACATTCGAATGTTTATCAATCCATTTCTGCTTATCTAGTGTGGAAGATGACCCAGACACAGACAGACGGAGAGCATTTTAAGGTCCCAACACACGTTTATTTACACTATATACAAGTCAAATAAGTGCACACAACCCAGTGCCTTGGCACCAATCACCCCTTAGTCCTTGGCCACACAACACAATGCCTTCAGTCTCTCAGGTCCGCCTCTCCTCCGAGCTCCGTCCTACTCCTCCCGACTCTTGCCCATGACTGGAGGGAGGCGGCCCCTTTTATTCACCCCGGAAGGACTCCAGGTGCATTCTGAGGGTTTCCATAGCCACACCCCTGTGTGGCTGAAGCTCTGGCGGTACATCCAGAAGTCCTCCGGGTGTCCACAATCCTCTTCCCCCCAGCACTTCCGGGTGTGGCGGAAGTGCTGAGGTCCAGGGCTTCCAAGGCATCGGGGCGCCCCCCTGGCTGTGACCACATGCCCCTACAGGGTAGAGCTTCCAAGCTCTGTACCCGTGGCCCCCACAGCAACCAGGGGGGACGCCCCCTCGTGTTCTGGAGGAGGCACAAGCCCTCCTCCGGTCCTCCTGGGCATCCCGTCCGGGCATGAACCCCAGCCGGGTGCCACACTAGTTTAGGGTAACCAAGTCTACTGATTACAAGACAAGAGTCAACCCAGGTGGAATAAGCACAGACTTTGAGCAAGGCTGGTGCCACCATTCCTCAAAAGGAAGTCAAGAAAAGGGCATCTGGGGAATTCAAGTAGGGGTAATATATAATAAAACAAACCAGAGATGGACGTGTTTCTTGAGAAAGTTATTTCATTCATTTTTAAGATGGGTGAACCTAGTAGGGGTGTACCAACAGGACAGGAATGGCAGGCGATTGCCTGGGGCACCGAACTCCTCAAAGGTGTCCATTGACAGAGATACTAATTGCAGTGACCATTCTGTGAGAAGCCCCTCCTGGAAGCAAACACAATACAACAACACAGTTGGAAACCCTAACAAGTAGGGGTCCCAATCTCTGTTTTGTGAGAGTGTGATGAATGTCACTCTTTTACTAATGTCAAATGTAATCAGTGCCATTCTCTTAAATCATGAAGAGGATGCACATGTCTAGAAACAAAAAGCGAATAAATAAATGAATAAATAAACAAGGATAGGAAGAAAAAAAAATCAAGACAATGGGAAGTAGTAAAGTGTCTGTAATTTATAAACACTCTTTCTGATCAATTCTGCAGGTTTAACAATAATACAGCCAGCCAAACCCCTGAGAATACAAGAAGGAGAAGCCATTACTTTGGGCTGCTTTCTCTCCAATACGTTCTTCAAGGGACCACTGAAATGGTACAAAGTGGACGGGAAGCGACGGGAGATTCTTATATCCGAGGACACCATAGAGAAGAAGACATCTGCATCACGGGTTTCTTGGGCAGAACATGTTCATCAGAGGGATAAGTCCATTAGAATTACAGACGCTACCATCAATGACACGGGCGTTTATTACTGTGAGAAGTTCAGCAGCACAGGGGCGCTTATAGCTGCGGGCGGTGGGAACCGACTGAATGTCAGCGGTGGGTATGGCGGTGTGACCTACATTTACATTGTACTGCATGTGTCTGACATGAATCTGTAGTTCTGAATCTTATGTACTTAGAGCAAAGTCTGAAATTATGGAACTTGACTGAGCATCGTACTGGTGAAAACTAAACTGTTATAAGTAATCAGTTCATCAGTATGATAAAGTACACACAAACAACATTATGGTATGAAATACACAAATAGAAACTATCTAGAATAAAAAGACACATACAAGTGAATGATGCATTATAATAGATAGATAGATAGATAGATAGATAGATAGATAGATAGATAGATAGATAGATAGATAGATAGATAGATAGATAGATAGATAGATAGATAGTAGGGACCATTTATAACCTAAACAGGGACCATTTGTAACTCATAGATAGATAGATAGATAGATAGATAGATAGATAGATAGATAGATAGATAGATAGATAGATAGATAGATAGATAGATAGATAGATAGATAGATAGATAATAGGGACCATTTGTAACCTAAACAGGGATGATTTGTAACTCATAGATAGATAGATAGATAGATAGATAGATAGATAGATAGATAGATAGATAGATAGATAGATAGATAGATAGATAGATAGATAGATAGATAGATAGACTACTAGGGGGCACTCCAGAGCCCAGACGTATCTCAGCTGCACATGATTTCAAGACAAATAAAAATGTTACTTACTTCACAACAGCACCTTGCCGCAGTATCAGATCAGTCCAGTATCATATGACTAACCTGTGAAGCACCGCTGTTCTCCTTTTGTCTACTCTGTGAGTGTCATCCACCTTCCTCCTGACTCTGACTCCTCGATGCATTGAGAAGGCTCTCTTTTTTCTTGGACGCTGGAGTACGTCTGGTAACCTCGGTATTGCTTTCCTAATTAGGGTGGTCCATTCTTCACAGAGCCCTTCTGTGGCACCCAAGGACCCCAAAAGTGTTGCCCTTTCGCATTACACTGCCCAGACAATCCTGTTGGGGTCCAAACTGGGCTCCAGCCAGTGAGGCACTGCCACCATTAATGCTGGTGGACTAATTGTTCATCTATTCTTTGATCTGGGATATAGCTAGATAGATAGTGTGGGACATGGCCGGCCTTTTATCCCGGCCAATACCCCCAGGCCACCAGGTGGAGCCCTTCATGCAACACAGAGGTGCCCCGAGTTCCAGCAGGGCATCATGGACAGTGGAGTTTTTCATCACAGCCCTGCTGGATACCAGGGGAACCTCCAGGGGACGCTGCAGGAAGGTCCAGAGACTATTATGTGCCCTATAACCCGAAGGTACGTCATAGTCATAGCGACAGGAAGAATGACGTGTCAAGGACTATAAAAGGACTATGGGAAATCCCAGACATCGAGCTGAGCTGGATGGAAGGGTGGCAACGCGTCTGGGAGTGTGGAGGATTGTATTGATTGATTATTTGTGTATTATTTGAGTATTGTGGAGAGGAGGGTGCTTTGTGCACTGTATTGTCCAAATAAAACGAATTATTGGACTTTTACCTGGTGTCTGGAGTCAAGTCAGAGGGTTCAAGAGGATGACAGCACCCTCTATCTGTCACAATAGATAGATAGATGGTAGGAACCATATGTAACCTTAGAAGGGACCATTTGTAACTTATAGATAGATAGATAGATAGATAGATAGATAGATAGATAGATAGATAGATAGATAGATAGATAGATAGATAGATAGATAGATAGATAGATAGATAGATAGATAGATAGATAGATAGATGGTAGGGACCATTTATAACCTAAACAGGGACCATTTGTAACTCATAAATAGATAGATAGATAGATAGATAGATAGATAGATAGATAGATAGATAGATAGATAGATAGATAGATAGATAGATAGATAGATAGATAGATAGATAGATAGATAGATAGATAGATAGATAGTAAAACTGCATTATCTAATCTTTTGTATTCTGGGTTCTTTTGTTGAAGAGCCTCTTCCAAATAGACTATCGTGGCATTGGTTTGATAACTAATTGACATTTTCAATATCTTTCATTATTTTGGTAGTTCTATTTGATCATTTACACAAACTATTTTTGTTTCTGCTCCCAGGAAATGTATTCATCACTGGACCCCCCGGACGAGTGAAGTTGGGTAGTTTTGTCACCTTAACTTGCCAAGTGAACAGCTTCAGTATGCCAACCTTAATATGGCTGAAGGATGGCCGACCCCTTCCTCCTGATCGTATCACGACGAGCAGTAATGGAAATGTTCTTATGAGTCGGCTGTCTTTGAAAATCACTCAAGAAGATATCCAATCCTCTGTGGAATGTCAGAAGAAAGGAAATGAAGAAGAACAAGAAGAAGATTATGACGATGAACCCTTGTCTGCTGTGTTCAAGCTGAATCCCCTAATCACAGGTATTGGACTGATTGTCCTGCAGCAATTGCCTTCTAATGTTAGAACATGCAAACTCTGCACATAAAGTCAGAAGAAGAACGTCAGACGCTTCACAGACAGGAGGTTGCTCAGTTTGTTAATAACTAGCTGAATCCTTCCAGTCCCTTAGGTTACGGCTTCAGCTAGGTGATTTAGTGGCTTGCTCCCCATTTTCATGACCTGTTGTGTGAAGAATCAGTTCCATTGCATTTTTACATTCTTTTGATGCCTTTTTTTGGGAAATTGGGCACGTTTACTAACTAAATTTGAACTTATGTCATTACTTTGAATCAGATAACATTAACAATTTACACACAGATCCCTGATAGGCACCTCTGATGGCCTCCTGTGAGGGAAAGAATTGACCTCATATCTCTACGCTTTGTATCCTATTAACTGATTTTGCAAGTTGCTACTGATGCCATGTCTTTCTTACATTGATCCATCCATTACTGAACCTAATTAACCTAACCCTACCCCTAACCCTAACCAATCCAGCCTTTACAATCACAATACAACAAACTATTAGCGTTTGGAAACTTGAGAGCCCTGTCTGCTTGAGTTCTCTGGGTCAAAATGAGACAAACTTCTTTGGGCACAAATCCTTTTAGCACGTCTTAAGACAGGGTCTTCTGTAGGCCTCCTAAAGCAAAGTCACATGCCCTCTCTTGGATTCTTCTAAGAACTGTAGACAGAAGAGAAAGGACAGTTAGTGACAGTACGTTCACTTGATTTGTGGTGGTATTTGAGCCCTGAAGGTGACCCCCCCAGAAGCACATGTGTGACACGGCTTCCCACTTAGCTCAGCCCCAAAGGAGTAGGAAGACCTAGCCAAGAGGTTGTAGAGCTGGGAGAGGGCATCAGCAATGATACCCTGTGCTTGACCCCAAACTTGTAGGACTGCTGACTCAGGAACCACCGGGTGACCTGAGAATTGCAGTCCCTGTGGGCACACGATCAGTGAAAGGGGGCATGATCAATTACCAACATGAATTCCCAAACCAAAAGGTAGTACCTGAGGTTCATAATGGCCCACTTGACGTCTAGGGCCTCTTGTTCAACCACTGTGTACCCTGTTTTCCGTTCCAGTAGTCTGAGGCTGAGGGCTTCCACAATGCCCTGACTTAACATGGCGCCCAGGCTAGTGTTTGTGTCTGAGGTGTCAGTCTGAAGAAGGGAAGGTAAAGCTAAGTTAGGAGAAACTGGCACAGGGGTTGGCATTATGTCATTTTCAAGTCTCTGCTTCTGGATTCTATGCCATTGTGTTGGGGGGGTCCACTTCTGTATGATGTTGGTTTTGTTGTGCAGCAGCTTGAACTTACAACTGGGTCACCTGCTCCATGAGTCGCTGCACCATCTCTTGAAAATCTACCAGGTCTGAAATCCTCACTAGCAGCCCAATCCTGCCGACTACACCACTTTTCTAATTATTGATAGGAAGAAAAGGGTCCAAAGTAATAGTTGAGGAGCCAGCATTTAATTTAAGGAACACACAAATGTTAACCTGTGGACAATCACAACTCTGCCAAATATTAGTGTCAGACAATATGAGAGCTTCATCTGCTTGGGTTCTCTGGACAGCTCACGAGCTCTTCTACATTCTGGTGAAGTTCGGAGGAGTTTCCTAAATTAGGAAAATTGATAGAATGCTTTTACTCCTACTCCTAAGAAAAGGACCAAATTGGCATCACTCCTAGGTATTGGACTTAGTTTGAACTGTTTTTCTACTCTGAGCCACTTGATAAATTTGGGTGCTTATGTCAAATTTAAGGAAAACATAAAGAAGGCAGCCATTAGTTTTATATGTTGAAAAGCTTCTTAAGAATAACTTCCATTTCTTTTCTCTCCTTTTTCTAAGTGATGCCCCAGGTGAGAATCACCACAACTGCTGGTTTCTCCAACAGCTCATCACACCATTACTCTTGTGAGGTCACGGGCTTCTATCCTGAAGATATCCGCGTGTACTGGACCCTCAGGAACCACTCCGTGCCATCTTGCTGTAAGAAGAAGTGGCGCAATGCAGATGGCACCTTCAGCACGAGCTGCCACGTTCAAGTGAGTCGCAGTAAGCTGTCTGCAGGTGCAGTGATGAAATGTCATGCCGGATATTGTCAGCAGTGTTGTGCGAGAAGCGTGGGTGAGGCCATGACCTGCAAAAGAGGCCACAAAATGAGCAACTGCCTTCCAGCAGTGAACGACGGCCTGACGGAGGTTCAGCCAGCCACTGAAAGAAAGACCTGCTGCCAGAGGAATGCATGAGGAGATTCCGCTTTAGCTTCATTGATGGCCAAGATTCTTAATTTCAACAGCAATTTGTTTCTTATACATTAGTATAATGTATAGAGTATAGAGCTCTTCAAGATGAAAAAAAAAAAAAATTTGGTAAATACTGTAATAGCAAGCTGTTAGCACTGCGTAGGATAAAAAAAATCAGGATAATACATCATAGGCTTTATTTAGCATGCTCCTTCCTCTTCCTGTTCATTTTAGCACAGCTGCCTTTGAAAAGTTTAGGTCAAGAAATTAAGCAATGCTTTTTTTAAATATTATAAATTTCTTTTATTGAAACTTTAAAGAAAAAGGACAAGTGTCTATGTGTCTGAGTTTCTGTGGGCCTGTCTGGCTGCTATGCCTCTGTCATTCCAACAGATGGCACATTAGATACATTTGTGTTAATAAAATGCATTACATTTGTCATTCCAACAGCTGGCGCATCACAGGTATTAACTCTGCTTTTATGAATCCCATACCGAATGGCACATAACAGAGACACGTGCATCACATTTGTCATTCCAACAGATGGTGCATCACAAACAACTGCAATAAGAAAATGCTTTGCATGTGCCATTCCAAAGGGTGGTGCATCACAAACGTTAACACTGCTTTAATTAAGCCCATACCAAATAGCATATAATAGATACACATGCATCACCTTTGTCATTCCAACAGGCAGCACATCAAAAACATTTGTAGGAATAAATTGTCTTGCATTTGTCATTTCAACAGATGGTGCATCTCAGACATTAACACTGCTTTTATGAATCCCACACCACATGGCATTTAACAATGATGTAATAATGCTTTGCATTTGTCATTCCAATAGATGGCACATTACAAACATTTGTAGCAATAAAATGCATTGCATTTGTCATTTCAACAGATGGTGCATCACAGACATTAACACTCCTTTTACAAATCGCATACCAAATGGCACAAAACAGAGACATGTGCATTACATTTGTCATTCCAACAGATGGCACATCACAGACATTCAGAGTAATAAATTGTATTGCAATTACGCTTGTCATTCAAACAGATGGAGCATTACAAACAAA
Source organism: Erpetoichthys calabaricus (assembly GCF_900747795.2). Classification (NCBI taxonomy): domain Eukaryota; kingdom Metazoa; phylum Chordata; class Cladistia; order Polypteriformes; family Polypteridae; genus Erpetoichthys; species Erpetoichthys calabaricus. Next base: position 162,381,743 of record NC_041403.2, on the reverse strand, counting down.
TACTCTGCTTTTTCAATTCCATACCAAATGGCACATGGCAGAGACATATGAATTACATTTGGCATTCCAATAGATGGCACACTGCAAACATTTGGTGCATTACTTTTGTCATTCAAACAAATGGACACTGCTTTTACAAATCCCATACAAAATGGCACAAAACAGGGACATATGCATTACATTTGTCATTCCAAAGATGGTGCATCACAAACATTTGTACCAATTAATTTTTATCCCCATGTCAACTGGCACATAACAAAGACATGTGCATCGCATTTTTCATTCCAACAGAAGGCTCATGACAAACATTTGTAATGATAAATTTTAAATTCCATATCAAATGTCACATAATGGAGACATATGCATCGCATTTGTCATTTCGACAGATGGCACATCACAAACATTTGTAGCAACAAAATGCATTGAATATGTCATTCCAACAGATGGTGCATCACAGACATTAACACTGCTTTGACGAATGCCATACCAAATGTCACATAATAGAGACATGTGCATCACATTTATCATTCCAACAGGTGGCACATCACAAACATTTGTAGCAATGAATTTTGAAGTCTATAACAAATGGCAGATAACAGAGACTTGTGCATTACATTTGTCATTGCAACAGATGGTGCATTACAAACATGTGTAGCCATGAATGCAAATGTTTGTGATGCACCATCTGTTGGAATGATAAATGCAATGCATTTAATTACTACATCCATTACAAAATACATTCTAATAGAAGGTGCACTGAAAACATTAACACTGAAAATGTGGCAGGCTATGTTGATTATTTAGATTTCAACTTGTCTTAGATGGTTAGTGCATTTATTTATAATGTATCTCTTATAAAATTGAACATTCACTGGCAATCGCCTCATATGGTCAATTATCACATTTTTAACATCAAGTGGACAGCTTTTGTCGGCTTACTGTGCTTTACATTTTTCAGGATGTATTAGTAATCTGTGGCAGTTAAGTGAAATGAGTACAATATTATAAACTTTAAATGTGAAAAGAGTTTGCACAACATCTACAAACCGTGCAGATGGCAACCTTTTGCAGAAGCTCTTTGTTCCCTCTCTGCGTCTTTTTGATGTCATTTGTTTCTTTACTATTTATTAATGTTAAGGTTAAGCCTTATTCAGATACTGGGTGTTGACTTTCGAGACAGAAGACTCAAAAGAAAAAGCCAAAAAGAAACATCCAGCAATAGCAACACTTAAGGGGGCAGATGGATATAGAGGGAAAGATCTGAAGAGCAGAAATTAGAATATACAGAATATACAGAAGATTAAGGATGCGACTAATGAAACTCCATTGGCACTTTGAGTTGTGTGCAAACAAACAAAAAGAATTGTTCTGAAGAAAGCGTCACACCCGGAGAGCAGAGGGGCCTCTCAGACACACAAATGTCACTGTTCTCTGATGGCCGTGATGACATGAGACAGTACATTCTGCGCCCGTCTTGCCAGAGTATCAAAAAAATAAATAACTAAATTAAATAAAAAAGAACTGGTGGCAAAGGGTAACTGAATGGTAACTGTGCACTGTTATGAGATTTTCATCTGGTGGCTTTATACAGTTGCATCTTCTCATAAATTGCTACACTGCGCTGCTTTTTTTTCTGCCGTTTTCTTTTCTTTTTACTCACGCAGTAAGTCATATCTTGCATTGTTTTGTAGGAATGCAACACCTTGCAGAATTTGTCGCACTACGCCGGCCGAGACGGTGTGAGTGATTTTTGCTTGCCTGGCTGATTTGTCATATTTGTGGTTATTTCCGTTGCTGGTATTGTGTCCTTACTTCACGATTGATGCCAGACCTCACATTTATCAAAAATTAGCATACTTTAATAATACGCTGACTTTTAAATTGAACTAATAAATCCTCATTTAAAAGGATGATCAATTTAGTTTTGCAGTGCAAGAACGTTTCAGTTATTGCGTTCCTGTGCAGAGAAGATCGTCCGCCCATTACCTGAAATGACTGCATCAGGCTGAGCCTGTGGGACGCACCACCTGGGCAAGAAGGTCCAAACAGTGGCAGACTTACTCGTCCTTGCCAGTTACCTTTCCTTAGTGGGCCAGTTTAGAGTCACCAGTTTACTGGACTGGAATGTCTTTGTTCTTTCTTCAGTCCAAGAACCAAGCCTTTAATGACCTCTTGGGCACGGCCATCAGCAGTGTGTCTGTCTGCAGAGAGAGTGTCGACCTCGTCATTGAGAGGTTTACTTACCTTGGCAGTGACATCCATTTGACTCTGGTGACTCTTCCTATGAAGTCAGTAGACGGATTTGGAGAGCATGGGGGGGTCATCAGGTCGCTGGAAAGGGGTGTGTGGTGCTCCCGATATCTCTGCAAAAGGACAAAGGTCCAAGTCTTTAGAGTCCTGGTGCTTCCTGTCTTGCTATATGGTTGCGAGACATGGACGCTATCCAGTGACCTGAGACAACGACTGGACTCCTTCATGTGTGTCTCTCTGGAAAATCCTTGGGTACCATTGGTTTGACTTTGTGTTGCTCATGGAGTCCCAAATGAGACACATGACCTGCATTGTGAAGGAGCGTCAGTTACAGCACTATGGCCATGTGGCACGTTTCCCCGAGGGTGATCCGGCTCACAGGACCCTCATTGTTGGAGACTCGAGTGGCTGGACCAGGCCAAGGGGTCACCCATGTAACACCTGGCTGCAGCAGAAAGAGGGTGGGACTGGACCGTGTGTCTGCCTTGGGGGTTTGCCAACCAGGATCTCGAGTTGTTTTGTCATGTAGTGGGTGCGGAAACGCGCTGTCCCAGTGCAGGCTCCCCATCTTGACTTGAATGTCTTTGTGATGCAGGTGGAAATCCCACGTGGTAAAATGGAGAGTCACCAGACCGGGAATCTGAATGCTGATCAGTTGTTGCGACCATCACACTCAGGGTGAAGCCTCCCACTTTGCTACTTGTGTTTTTCGGGGTGTCGTTCCAGAAGAGACAGATGTTGCTTTTTTTTCTGGAGAGATTGACAAGATTGAGAAACATGCCGAGTTCATACCGGGAAACCAAACTATCAGAGCCCAAAACGGCGATCAAAAATCAAAATACAAAGATCAAATAGCGAGTGACAGCTCACAGCTTTATAGTCTCGGATGATCTGAAGATGCGTGGTGATGCATTTATATGGTCCCATTAATGATTGGGCAGCCCCGACCCCAACCCCGGTTTGCATTGGGGCCATGGGAATGGAGCTTGGAAGCTCAACCCTGTTGGGGCACCATGGCTACCTTGGCGATTCCGGAGCCGTGGACTGCAGCACTTCCACCAAAACCTTCCACCATAAGTGCTGCCAGAGAGATTGTCAAGGAGAGCCTGGAGCAGATCCGTGTGCAACATAAAAAAGGGAGCCGCCTCACTCCATTCGGAAAGCCGGAGTCGGGAGGTTGACGATCAGCGGCAGAGTTTTCAAATGTTTCAAACTACAGGGGGTCCTCGGGTTACAACACAATTCCGCTCCTACGACAGTGATGTAACCCGAATCGAAACACACCCTATCCTAAGTCACTTATCTATCCTAACACATTTGCAAAATCATAATCTAGAAGATAAAAACACAACCAAGCCACAGAAAAAGGAAAAGGACATAAATATACTCTACTGTAGTAACAGAAAAAAATGAGTGTCAAAAAATATTCCTGGGCGGCATGGTGGCGCAGTGGGTAGCGCTGCTGCCTCGCAGTTGGGAGACCTGGGGACCTGGGTTCACTTCCCGGGTCCTCCCTGTGTGGAGTTTGCATGTTCTCCCCGTGTCTGCGTGGGTTTCCTCCCACAGTCCAAAGACATGCAGGTTAGGTGGATTGGCGATTCTAAATTGGCCCTAGTGTGTGCTTGGTGTGTGGGTGTGTTTGTGTGTGTCCTGCGGTGGGTTGGCACCCTGCCCAGGATTGGTTCCTGCCTTGTGCCCTGTGTTGGCTGGGATTGGCTCCCGTGACCCTGTGTTCGGATTCAGCGGGTTGGATAATGGATGGATGGATGGAAAATATTCCTTACCTTTATTCCTTCTGATCTCTCTCTTCTAATTTCACTTCCATCGTGATGGCTTTCCTCTTCTTCAAAGCGCTACCATCTGAAGACTCTGACTGTCATTTAGGAGCCATGATAAGGGCCAAAAAGTCGCCAAACAAAGCAACACAAACAGAACACTTCCTTCGCGTGCAACCAAACTTGTTTGCCAACTCCCTCAGTCATACGCCACATCACCGCGTATTCTTCCGCTGCGCGCACCCACATAGTCTGTAAGTATGACGCTAACGACGTTAAGCCGGAACACTCACGTCTCAATTTTTCCAAGTTTTTATGGGCGTGAGCGTTGTAAACTCGAAACGTCGTATGTCGAGACGTCGTAATCTGAGGACCCCCTGTACTCCTCAGGATATTTTTGCCATTTTCTTGTTATAGATAAAAAACACAGCATCACGTTTCCCAAAAATAAAAATGAAATTAAACACTGATCACATATTCATACTATGTACGTGGGAATACAAACAGCAGCAGCAGCAGCAGGCAGGGATCTTCTTCCTGCCACTCTTCTGCCGGTCAGTTCCTTAACCACTGCAAGGAGGACATCCTGGTGGCACTGGGAACAGGCAGGAACTGGCGTTGTGGAGAACATTTGCACAATTTATATGTACAATAAGCCATTAGATCTGTGACTGTGGCAAAACTAAATTGGGGTTCCACTCTTAGAAAGAAAGAAAGAAAGAAAGAAAGAAAGAAAGAAAGAAAGAAAGAAAGAAAGAAAGAAAGAAAGAAAGAAAGAAACTGAGTTTATTTATGGGCACATTATGGTGCTTTTTGGCCTTGCTGTGATGCTGTATGTCTGTCTGTCTGTGTCTAGGACTGATTTACCACAGTGTGTTCTTATTAAGGTGGCGGGAGTAGGCCAATCCATTAACGAACGTGACAAGTGTAAAGGAGTAGACAGACGTATCTAAAATGTTGTAAGACACCCTGGGCAAAGGCATCAGTCTGATAAAAAAATATGAAGTCCTGAATGAGGTCAAAAACAAGATTCGAAAAGAGATCTTTAACCTTGTGTCGCCTTTTTTTTTGTCTAAAGCTGTTGCTCCTCAGGGATTCTAGGAGACGCATCTGTGACAAAGTCGATTCTTTAATGAAACAGAAATGAGAACCTGGTCGGCACGGTGGCACAGTGGGTAGCGCTGCTGCCTCACAGTTAGGAGACCTGGGTTCGCTTCCCAGGTCCTCCCTGCGTGGAGTTTGCATGTTCTCCCCGTGTCTGCGTGGGTTTCCTCCGAGCGCTCCAGTTTCCTCTCACAGTCCAAAGACATGCAGGTTAGGTGGATTGGTGATTCTAAATTGGCCCTAGTGTGTGCTTGGTGTGTTTGTGTGTGTCCTGCGATGGGTTGGCACCCTGCCTTGTTGGCTGGGATTAGCTCCAGCAGACCCCTGTGACCCTGTGTTCGGATTCAGCGGGTTGGAAAATGGAAAGATGGATGGACATGAGAATCTCGGTGACGCCATCGAAGATCAGCCTTTGAGCAGTAACGTGTACCCCTAAGCTCTACTCAAACATCCAAAGACTTAAAACTGAAGTAGAAAGTCATGTCCCCTGTGGAAGATGAATGTTCTCTTCGCTCCCTTGTACTAACCCATGTCTTTAACTTCAACAGAAGTGGGCTCTGCAAGGCCAAGCATTGTGTAAAAGCTTGTTTTGATGAGCAAAGGAATCCAGGGTCTAAGCATTCCTCAAACTGACTCTGTCTTATCGCGTTTCCTTCTGAAATCCATAACAAAGGGCGAAGAAAGGGAGGTTGAACTTGTAGATAGAAGAAGCCACTCTGGGGTTGCTTGGCAACTTGGCTCAAGGATTTTGTAAGCTGTTACATTTAATAATGAATATTAAATCACGCGTCCTAAGATTATAAAAACGGTTGCCTCACCCTAAAACGGGGTTCAGAACAGACCTGACGCTGTCAAGTAATATTGATTGCCTGTTTTCTGAAACTCTACTCACTGTGACATTGAAGAATAAAGCTGCTTCTTAACCACACCTGCTGTCTGGTCTGTGTTCATCGTCCACACCCCACACTTACAATAACAGACTCAACTCGAGTGGAGCAGTAGGGCACTTCATCTCTTTGAGCTTTGCTGACTTCTGTCTGTGAGAGAAGCCAATGATATCTCTGTAGGCATTGCTGGTAGAGCAGCTGCACATCCTGTTCAGAACAATAGCATCTGATGTTCCGATTGAGACTGCAGCTCCGGAGTTCATCGTAACCAGAAATGGAGGTCTTCACCCCTTTTGTGGTCCTTCTTCTAAGCCACAGTCAAGGTATCACTAACCTCGTGTCATTTATTTATTTATTTTCTTGCTGTATTACTAGAAATTATTCGGTGATAGAATGTGGGTCTCCTTCTAATTAGGAGATAACACCTGGTGTTAACAAAGAGCAGTATGTCGGTGATAAGAACTGTTTGTGTCTCTTCTTCTTCTTTTCACAAGTTACGAGTTTAAAATTGATCGTGTAAGGTGGTGGTGGGTTGGAGTGATGGTCCGGGAGGGGTGGGAGTTTCGTTCCGAAACAGTTGCTACTTTCCTGTTTTAGCTGAATGGCGTATTTAATGGAAGGTCTTACTCCAGGGCTTCCCAAACTCGGTCCTGGGGGACCCCCTGTGGCTGCAGTTTTTTTTCTTCCAATCAGATTCCTAATCAGTGAACTGAGCTCATTTAATTAGCTGGTATTTTATTTCTCTCATTCTACATTCAGAAAAGCAAAGCAGAAAGATTTTTACATGGAGAAAACAAGTAGAAAATATTTCTGCTTTTGCTATTGATTTAAATGTTTATGTATCTTTTGTTGATTTCATTCTATTTGGCCCTTTCTCTGTGCAGTTTGTATTTTATTAATGACAATTAAAAACGCGCAGAGCAGACCCCTGAGGCAAACAACATGGAATCATGAAAGGCTGCAACTACTTTAGTGTCAGACCCTCTAATTATTAAACAATGGATTAATTAAACAATTAGAACAACTGGAAAGGTAGAATGAAAATCAAGATGAAAATATTGTTAAAAAGAAAAATGAATACATTATTCCCATATAACTGCTTGGTACATTTTAATATATATATATATATATATATATATATATATATATATATATATATTTTACCAAACTTAGTTTTCTAATTCTGCGTTGGGTTGGCACCCTGCCCAGGATTGGTTCCCTGCCTTGTGCCCTGTGTTGGCTGGGATTGGCTCCAGCAGACCCCCGTGACCCTGTGTTCAGATTCAGCGGGTTGGAAAATGGATGGATGGATAGTTTTCTAATTTCTATATTGTTCAACACAGAAACACAGAACTTGGGAAATAACACATGACTTAATTAGCCCAGGAGTCCAATTAAAAACAGAAGCAGGTGGGAACAAAAACCTGCAGCCATTTGGGGGGTCCCCCAGGACTGAGTTTTGGGCAGCCCTGTCTTACTCTATGAAGCCGGACGTTGACTGCTGGCATCTGATGTATTCACTTTAATGAAGGTCTTGTATGCTGTGGCAGATGCCAGTTGCACAGAATCCCTCATAAAGTATCTTATAATGGCGTTTGCTGGGAAAAGAAGAAAATTCGTAAAGCTTGACTTGGCTGTTGCTGTGAACTCGGAGATTAATGAAACAAAGACGGCAGAGGTTTGAAGGTGCAGTGCTCACTATTCGTGGCAACTTGTCACGTGTGTTAATCTGCACATGCAAGTAAGAATTGTACACGTGACAAGAAGGACCCCCGATAAACCTGCTTATGTTACATGTAGGAGATACGCAAACATCACAGTCACTCTCATATGTTATACCTGTCAGCCCGTTCAAGTTCAGCCTCAATTTCATCTTCCATGAGAAGTCATGACTTTGTACTTGAGTTCAATCTGTCAGCAACGATACAAGAGAAATAAACTAAATTATGTACAAGTAACCGGAAAAAAGATTCACTTTCACACATTGCTGGTTAAAAGTTAAGAGTTTCTGTTAAAGAGGCCCTTGTCGCTGGCTGCACTTTCTACTCGCTTGAATCTGAAAATTATGCAAAATGCACAGCACCACCACTCCTTTCTTTGATTCTCTCTGCTATCTTCTCTCACACACTCTTGGACAACTTGCACCCGTGAAAGGAAACTTGACTCAAAGGGCAATGCCTTGAGCTTTCTGTATACCTACTGGGTAAAGTCACAGCCTCGTTGCTTTTAACACCGCGTGCTGTCGCTCAGCACACAAGAGCCTCGCATCAGAACACCTGCAAAACGCCCTGAAAGCAACAGCAAGAGCAGCAGCAGGCCAGCCACCGCTCACGTCACCACAGTTCAGGTCTGTTCTGAAAAGGTTAACGTTTCATGTACCAGTAAATGGCTTTCAACGTCATCACCGATGTGCTTTTTGATGTTCATGGACACTGGGACCCATTACACAGTACACGCCACTCAGACCTCTGGCTTAAAATAACTTTTTACTTGTATACGATCACGCCTTTGTAAATTACTTTGGATGAAAGCAGCTGCTAAGCAAATAAATGTAAATGCTACTGTTGAATGCAATAAAATAAAACTGTTCTATGATTGGTAATTTGCTGTTAATGCATTACAGAGCTAATTGAGCTCAAACATTCTGAGCCAACATTCAGTAAGAAGCAATCTATAAAAATGAACTGAAGTGAGTTGAAATGTTTGAGTATAGATAGATAGATAGGGTGCCAATCCATTACAGGACACACACACACATACACTGACATTGGGACATCTTTAAATCCAGCATGCAAGTCTCTGTAATGTAGAAAGGAATTGCAAAGAAAAACGCAACATGGATACAGAGAGAACCTGCAGACTTCATGCAGAATGGGCTGTGATAACAAGCAGACATCATGAAGTTGGCAACTGGTGGCACTAGCCAGTGTGCCACAGCTATTATTTGTTGATATTATCTATCTATCTATCTATCTATCTATCTATCTATCTATCTATCTATCTATCTATCTATCTATCTATCTATCTATCTATCTATCTATCTATCTATCTATCTATCTATCTATCTATCATATAGTGCCTTTCATATCTATCTATCTATCTATCTATCTATCTATCTATCTATCTATCTATCTATCTATCTATCTATCTATCTATCTATCTATCTATCATATAGTGCCTTTCATATCTATCTATCTATCTATCTATCTATCTATCTATCTATCTATCTATCTATCTATCTATCTATCTGTCTATCTATCTATCTATCTATCTATCTATCTATCTATCTATCTATCTATCTATCTATCTATCTATCTATCATATAGTGCCTTTCATATCTATCTATCTATCTATCTATCTATCTATCTATCTATCTATCTATCTATCTATCTATCTATCTATCTATCTATCTATCTATCTATCTATCTATCTAATATTATTATTATTAGGTTGGTTAAGTAGAATTGTTATTATCCCAGATGGAAATTTTTTTGCAGTAGGAAAGTGCAAAATATAAGGCATTGCTACATGGACACAAGAAAATAAACCAAAACACAAAAACCGACAACCAGTGTTATCAAAAATACACACACTCAAGATTTGCACAAGTAAAAATAAAAGAAACACACTATATAATAGATAGATACATAGATAGATAGACAGACAGACAGACATATAGATAGATAGATGTGAAAGGCACTATATAATAGATAGATAGATAGATAGATAGATAGATAGATAGATAGATAGATAGATAGATAGATAGATAGATAGATAGATAGATAGATAGATAGATGGTGTCAACTGGGGGTATGAGCTTCATGTTATGGAGGTGCAGGGAGAGGGAAATTAGTCCGAATTGAGGGAACAAGTGAGGGAACAATGAATGAAGCCCCAAAGAAAACCTGCCCACGATTTCACACCACCACAAACTGGGATGACGTTTCATCTTCCAGCCTTCCAATGACAGTGAAGTCAATGCTGGAACAGCTTCAAGAAATGACTATAACTACTCTTGAGTGGTCCAGCCAAAGCCCTGATTGTGACCTGAAGATGGGAGTTTTACAGAGCTTGAAAGGGTCTGCCTGGAAGAATGAGATAAATTGTCCAAATGCAGGTGTGCAAAGCTTGTTTTTTTTGTTTTTGCTCTTTATTTCGCCTTATACAATTTCTTGTATTAGGAATTTCTTAGTTTTCTCACACCCCTTGGGGTCAGAGCACAGGGTCAGCCATTGTACAGCACCCCTGGAGCAATTACAGGTTAAGGGCCTTGCTCAAGGGCCCAGCAGAGTAGGATCTCTTTTGGCAGTGACGGGGATTCGAACCGGCAACCTTCGGGATACCAGCACAGATCCTTAGCCTCACAGCCACCACTCCGTTACCCAAGAGGACCTGAAGCTGGAATTGCTGCCAGAGGTACTGAATTAACGGTCAGAAATATGAATAAGAGATGTCAGTTTTTGATTTCTGAATCAACATGTTTTGTCTTTGTCATTACGGGTGACTGAGTGGAGACTGACGGGCAAAAATGGTAAACTTAACCATTTAAAAGTTTAATGCACAACACAGTGATGGGTGCAGTAAGCAAAGGGGTTGGAATACTTTCTGAATCCATTGTGAATTCATTACAATAGTATGATTTCACAGCACCATGAACTTAAAATCTTTTCTTTCTTTCTTTCTTTCTTTCTTTCTTTCTTTCTTTCTTTCTTTCTTTCTTTCTTTCTTTCTTTCTTTCTTTCTTTCTTTCTTTCTTTCTTTCTTTCTAAGAGTGGACCCCTACTTTAGTTTTGCCACAGTCACAGATCTAATGGCTTATTATACATATAAATTGTTCAAACGTTCACCACAACGCCAGTTCCTGCCTGTCCCCAGTGTCACCAGGATGTCCTCCTTGCAGTGGTTAAGGAACTGACCGGCAGAAGAGTCGCCTGCCTGCTGCTGCTACTATTTGTATTCTCACGAATATGTGATCAGTGTTTATTTTAATTTTCGCTTTCGGGTAACGTGATGCTGTGTTTTTATCTATGACAAAAAAACACAAAAATAATCCTCAAGAGTAGTTTGAAACATTTGAAAACTCTGCCGCTGATCGTCTTTATTTTTCTTTCCTTATCTCATTGAAGGTGAAAACCAGCATTGTGCTACACACACACTGTAGTTCTGATGTACAGTGGATTCTGAAAGTACTCAGATCCCTTCATTTTCTGCACACTTTATTTAGAACTGCATGAATCTGCCATTTTTGTCATGCGCCGCGTCCCCCAGCCCCCATAACCTATCCTCTATGGGGGAGGAGAAAAAGCTTTAGATTCTTCAAAAATTTCGATCTCCATTTTTTTCAATGGATCTCGATGTTTTAGAGTCCTCTGATACCAAAAACATTGATTTCTCGATGATGGGTGTGTGTCTGTCTGTCTGAGCATCACAGTTTCTTGAGGACAGTCTAGAACTAAAAAATATGAAACTTGAAACTTAAGCCTGTTATCAGATGACGATGTGCTGATTAGTTTTTGAGCCAAATTGTGCAAGAGGTCCTCTAGAGGAACCCTCAAATACCGTAATTCTTCAATTAATTATGAATTCTTCTCATAAATTGCTATCGCAATGACCTACTTTATGATCAGAGAGATCAGCACCAGAGAGGTAAATAATTACTGAGATGTTCTAGAATAGTTTTGGTAACTTAGTTCCTTGGGCACAGAGCCTACTGACCCTCACGTCCAAATATTTTTTGCTCATCAATCTTCGTTCAATACCCCATAATGGCAAAGTGAAAACGATTTTTTTTAGAATGGTTTGAAAAATTAATAAAACTCAAAAGCTGAAATCTATTATTCCTAGAAATATTTAGACCCTTTGCTGTGGCTCTCCAAATCGTGCCCAGTTTGCTTTCGTTCTCCTTGAGAGGTCCACCAGTGGTCAACTGAATTGATTGGACACACGTGTGCCCATACATTGAAGGTCCCACAATTCACACTGCATGTCATGATAAAAACCCAAGGAACTCTCTGGCGAACCTTCATGATCAAATTATGGTGAGGCAACGATCAGGCCAAGGGGAATCAAACCGTTTCTGAAGCTTTGAGTGATCCCAGGGGTTACGGTGGCCTCAGTAATTGTGAAATGAAAGAAGTTTGGAAACACCGTTTCCCTTCCTAGACTTGGCCATCTAGCTAAACTGAGCAACCGGGCAAGAAGGGACTTGGTCAAGGACCTCTACTAATATGGAAGAACCTGTGGGAAGGGCAGCCACCTCAGCAGCACTCCATCAGTCCGACATTTATGATCAGAGTTGGCCAAATGGTATTTACAGGATTTCTGAGAGCATGAGGGGGAGATTCTCTGGTCTCTTTGGGCAGAACTCCATGCATTATGTCTATCGAAGAAGAAACACTGTTTATCATCTGCCTAATATCATCTCGTTGGTGAAGCACAGTGGTGACAGTGACATGTTAAGGGGGTGCAGGGACAGGGAGATTGGGGCCGAATTGAGGGAAGGATGAATGCAGACAAACACAGAGAGTTTCTCCAAAAAACCTGCTCCAGAGTACATGGTGACTCTGACCCAGATGATGGTTCATCGTCCAGCATGACAGTAACAGTGAAGACAACACTGGAATGGTCTGAGGGGATCTATGACTGCCATTGAGTGGCCCTGACTGTGACCTGAAGATGGCACCTTTACAGATGCTTCCCAACAAATCTAACAGCACTTGAGTGAATCTGCTGGGAAGAACGGAAAACAATCACCCAAATCTGGGTGTGCTAAGCTTGTAGAGTTACCCAAGAAGACTTGAAGATGGAACAGCTGCCAAAGGTCCTGAATTTACAGTCTAAATACTTGTATGAAGAAGTGATTTCAGTTTTTGATTTCCGATTTCTCATTATGGGTGACTGAGTGGAGACTGATGGGCTAAAATGGCAAACGTTTCCATTTAAAAGTTAAACGTGCATCACAATGAAGGGTGCAGAAGCTGAAGGAGTCTGAATATTTTCAGAATTTTCTGGAAATCCATCTTTTTACATTTTTTTCTTTCATTTATGCTTTTGGTAACTGAAAAATTGTGGAATAAAGCCCCCTGAGAAGTTCTCCAGTATGTTTAGCTACTCTGGTAACACTGTGACTTAAAAAAGAGAAAAAGGTTGGCGCCTTCCGTCAGCTGCAGCATCTGGTGTGCACAATTCAGAGGAAGAAGGGACGAGAGTAAAGATTAAAGTGTCGCTAAACACAACTGCACATTTCAGTCAGCCACAAAACCCCAGCTTCTGTTATCAGGCTTAAGAATTTTACACTTTAAAAAAAACCAAAACATCCGGCTAATGGAGGAGCTGAGTTAGTAAACCGTAATGACAGAATGAAGAGCGGGCTGGGCTGGCATAGTCACACTTCAGCAGTGCAGTTGCTGGATCTCATCTTGAGACACACCTCGGAATCTGAAAGGATGGCACGACAACTCAACTCTTTAGCAGCATATTTCAAATTTCCATTAACGTGCAGCCTGACAGTGCCAGTGACTCCACTAATGTCTCTCAGGTTTGGTGAGATCAGCCGCAGTCCCAGCTTGTCTTTTTCCTTTTACATATTATCTTGTGCTGCTGTAGTAATTACCAGCAGTGCCACCCCTGGCCAAACTGGGGCCCAAAGTGAAAATCTGCTGCTCCCTCAGTCTGCTACATTAGTGTTTCTTATAACATCATTTAATTTCAACAATAAATATACAAATAAATAATTAATAAACAAAAAAGCACACTTCACAAACTTTACTATAACCTTTTAAACTCAAATACAAATCCTTTTTTTTTCCAATTAATCAAAAGTGTTAAGTGATTGTTTAGGGGTTTCTTCAGCCTCGTTATTGTGTTATCACAACAACACTAAAAAGGCAAAGTCATCCATGAGGTCACCACGTCATCTGTGGTACTGCTGCTGTCGGCCGAGCTCCTCAGACATCCTTGTGCAATGGATGACCTCAGGTGTGTCTGGGAAAACTGGGAACGGGATGGGTTACTGCAACGTGGAGGGCAGCCCACAGATTCAGACTTCAATGACAGTTATACACGTAATCGATTTGTTTCCTTATAAATGAAGGCCTAGTTGTTATTATTATTATTATTAATAATAATAATAATACTGGCTCAGGGTATCAGTGTGCTGTTACTCTTTGTTACTTGATGTAGCCAACAGCATCACTTGTGATATGAGATACAACAACAACAAAAACAACCACTCTAATACTACTACTACTACTACTACTAATAATAATAATAATAATAATAATACAACTACTACTACTTCTACTAATAAAAACAACATATAAAATACTAGTACTACAATCATAATAATAATAATAATAATAATAATAATAATAATAATAATACAACTACTACTACTTCTACTAATAAAAACAATATATAAAAAACTAGTTCTACAATAATAATAATAATAATACAACTACTACTACTTCTACTAATAAAAACAACATATAAAATACTAGTACTACAATCATAATAATAATAATAATAATAATACAACTACTACTACTTCTACTAATAAAAACAATATATAAAAAACTAGTTCTACAATAATAATAATAATAATAATACAACTACTACTACTTCTACTAATAAAAACAACATATAAAATACTAGTACTACAATCATAATAATAATAATAATAATAATAATAATAATACAACTACTACTACTTCTACTAATAAAAACAATATATAAAAAACTAGTTCTACAATAATAATAATAATAATACAACTACTACTACTTCTACTAATAAAAACAATATATAAAAAACTAGTTCTACAATAATAATAATAATAATAATACAACTACTACTACTTCTACTAATAAAAACAACATATAAAATACTAGTACTACAATCATAATAATAATAATAATAATAATACAACTACTACTACTTCTACTAATAAAAACAATATATAAAATACTAGTACTACAATAATAATAATAATAATAATAATAATAATACAACTACTACTACTACTACTTACCAGTACTACTACTACTACTACCACTACTACTACTACTACAACTAATAATAATAATAATAATAATAAAATCCAACAATTACTACTTCTACTACTACTACTAATAATAATATTAATAAAAATACAACAATTACTATTGCCACTACTACTAATAAAAATATATGCAAAATGCAGCTGAAACAATAATAATAATAATAATAATAATAATAATAATACAATTACTATTGCTACTACTAATACTAAAACCTACAATATATAAATACTACTACTACAATAATAATAATTAATTAATTCACCAATTACTAGCTCTACCTCTATTGTTACTACTACTACTCATAATAATAATAATACAATTACTTCTACTATTACCAGTACTTCTACTAATAGTAATAATAATAATAATACAACAATTAGTATTATTACTACTACTACTACTAATAATAATAATGATAAAAATAAAACAATTACTATTGCTACTACTTCTAAAAAACAATATATGAAATATTACTGTTATAATAATAATAATAATAATAATAATAATAATAATAATACAATTACTAGTACTACTTCTATTATTACCAGTAATACTAATAATACTACTACTAATAATAATAATACTAGTGCTAAAAATACAACAATTACTATTACTATGTGAATTTCCCCTTGGTATTAATAAAGTATCTATCTATCTATCTATCTATCTATCTATCTATCTATCTATCTATCTATCTATCTATCTATCTATACTACTACTAATAATAATAATAATGATAAAATTACAATTGCTACTGCTACTACTATGATAAATAATACATATACCACGATAATAATAATAAAAATTTACTAAGATACTACAACTAATAATAATAAAATATAAACTACTACAACTATGGCTACTACTGCTGAATGTGCGTAATAAGCTGGGTGAGTATTTGGAGATTTCAAAGACGACGATGCGTGTCACTTTTGCCAATGAGGTATTCACTAAGTCAGGGTTTCTCTAACTTGGCCCTGGACACCCACTGTGGCTGCAGGTTTTTGTTCCCACCAACTTCTGCTTTAATTGAACTCCAGGGCTAATAAAGTAAATTGATTCTGAGTTTTTGGAAAAATACAGAAATTAAAAAACTAATTTTGTAAAAAAAAATGTTTAAATGTACTAAGCAGTTATATACAGTATATTACAATAAACCAGAACCTCCCCACATCCAAACACACAGAAGAACTTCTGCCTAAAAATGGCGTGCTATGTAAAGTCCCATAAGCAGAGTAATTAGATTGATTTAAAGACTATGGTTACGAGGAGAGATTGAAGGAGTTGAACCTCTCAACTTAAAGTGCAAAGAATAAAAGGTAACATGACTGAGGTGTTCAGAATTTGGAAGACAATCACTACAGTGCATCTCAGCTGTTACTCCAATATAAATTCTTCAATAATAAGAACATGGAGACACACATGGAGCTGGTCGAGGTTACACAAACGTTAAAAAAGTGTTTCACCTCACAGACTCATAAAATGTCATCCGCCATACTGTAAGGATGAGAGCGTTTCCATGTTCTCTGAAGCCTGTACTGTATGCTCCTTGTCCTCTTTGGAAGCTACTCGTGAAGTCGAAACAGAATGAATTACAACTCAAATGAGGTGCAAAGCAAGTGTCTGTCCTGGTCACTTATAATTGTGTTGCACCACCATTTCCATATCCTGTGAGGCTTTATGTGAGTTCACTTGTGAAATTTAGGATCTTCAATCCTATAAGAGTAGAATGAATAATTAAAGATGCAAAGTTCTTAAAGTCAATCCATAGGCCATTTCATAGTTTCCATTTAGGGCGCCCCATACTTGTTCATGCAGTCAAAAACGTTTTCATTTTGAGGTCAAGGCAAATGGCCGCACTCATCGGTGAGCTTCTCTGCCTTGTCCACTTTGATTGCTTAAATGCTAAATGATGAAGATTTGAGGTCAACTGCCTGAAAGTTGACGATGAACCTGAAATGGACCTTTCAACACCATAATTGGATGCAGAAGTAATGTGCATTTGAAAACTACATGGCCGATGCTCTGTTATGGATGGACATCCGTCTGCTTTGTGTTAAGTGTAGATGTGTACCCTCCACATTTGTTGAGGCAAACGAGTGCCCTGATGTGGACAAATTAAGGAGACAAATCATGCAAATGATATCTCACGTGGCCTTATGTGTGATAAGAACAAGTGCTATCTCATTATTAACTAAATTTATTTGGCCTTACAGGATTTGCCTTCGAAATCACTCAACTGCCGACTGTAGAAGCACTAGATGGAAGCAATGTAGTCTTACTATGCAGCGTTTCCAGTGAGATTCCCGTGGGTCCTGTGAAATGGTTCAAGAAGACAGGCAGTGAGCGCCAGCACTTTTTCGCTGCTGTTCCCAGGGATAATGAAAAGAGTGACCCTCGGGTGACCTGGGCAGTGGAGAACTCACCTCTCAACTTCAGCATCAAAGTGGAAAAAGTCAGAGCCAGCGATGCAGGAGACTATTCCTGTGAGAAATACAAAAAGGGAGAGGACAACAAAGTACATGCCACAGGAGGATGGACAGCCCTCATTGTAAGAGGTAGGCAATACGCCGAAGATGATGCTATTGACGGATCGTAATTGGGCCGACTTGTTTTTAGGTTTAACTAGCTAAAGTAGCTGGCATTTCCCGGGTAGATTTGTAGAATGGGTTGTAAATTGGTTCTTTTTGGGTCCGATGGGGTTTCACAAATGCAGTAACTCCTTGCTGGGTTGTAACCATGAATGCTGTTATGTCTGACTTGTCCTCTTACTTCATGGTGGACAGTTTGTTGCGCTTCTCTTCCACTCTCGATCAAACCTCACCCTGTGCCCCCCTGCTAAAGCGAACGATATGCCTGTTTATGTCACAGTAGATTGAAGCAGCTCACAAACATTGCCAGGGTAAGTAATGTTACGCTCTGGCAGTGGTGGACCATGCATTACACACCTAGGCCTTCAGTAGTGCTCCGTCTGAATCAACCTGCCCCTCAAAAACTAATTTATGGTTATTAAAACCATCTTAATATGCAGAAATACAGTATAAAGAGCCGTTGCATCGCAGATAGATAACTCCTATAGCCGCAATAAATGCCTTTATTGAACAGACAAACCAGGGGTGAACATCAATAATAACTCATAAACTTGTAATATTATTTAGGAAAACCGCAACATTTTACTCATCAAAAATTCAGATTATTTGTAAACAAAATCCATCCTCCTCTCTTTCCTCAAAAGCAGTTCAATTACTCTGTCGTACAGATTATCTGTGTGCTTCAGTTCCATCATGAAGTCCCTTTCTATCGCCATCAAAGCTAATGCTGAAAGTCAAACCTGCCCTGTCGTATTTCTGGCATAAATTTTAATTCGCTTTAGGGCTGAAAATGTCCGCTCGACAGAAGCAGTGGACACAGGAATGCTCACTGCCAAACATACCAATGTGTACAGCTGCCCCATGATGCTCTCATTCAGATTTTTCTATTACACCATCCTATCCATTCAACAGGTCTGAATACGGTGACGTTGCCATACGCCTGCTAGAGGGCCCTAGTGAAACCAACTCAAAATCTGATTGGTTGAAGCAACGGTTTAATCGACATTTATTTTGTGTTAGAGGGCCTGCAGAACGGATTGTGAAGGCCTCTGGCAGACTTCTTTGACTTTGACCCTGCCGGGCAACAAATGATGGCTGAAATGTGATTGGCTACATGCTTTAATACAAAAATACATGTCTGGAAGCAGCACAGCCATCGGAAAAGCTATGAAAGGAAGCGAACAAACTATTTGGAATTATTTAATAAGTATTCATGGACAAAATATAATTAACATCGGTTTGTGATTCAGATATTTTTTTAGGCCAGCCGAGAAGGTCTTGAAGGCCCTGATGGCCCGCCACTGCGCTCTGGCCATTCCATCTGCTTGTCTGGCTACAGTCTGGTCAGATGATTCACTTGCTCTGAGCGAGCAGGTGGCACTGTTATGCAAACTGTAAAAAAAAAAAAAACAAACACCTCTGGGACCCCCAGGGACAACATGTTGGACTCCAAAGTAATCTTTATTGTCTGTAGAATCCTAAAGAGCAGCTATGCAAAGTTTGGTCTAAATCAGTCAAAGGGTGAAGGACTGAATATGGAACAGATAGACAGACATTGTAATTGTTATACAGTATACTATCTATCTATCTATCTATCTATCTATCTATCTATCTATCTATCTATCTATCTATCTATCTATCTATCTATCTATCTATCTATCTATCTATCTATCTATCTATCTATCTATCATCATGGATGGCCGGGGCCGAGACCAGGGGAGCAAGTGTGGACAGAGTATCACTTCCCCCAGAACGCTAGATGGCAGCCCCGCTGGATGGCATCGGTACCTCAGACTCGCGCAGGGCTTCATGGGAGATGGAGTTGGATACAGCCCTGTTGGGAACACGGGATGCTACCAGGGTGCACTGCAGTCGTTTCTGAGCCCGTGTGGGCGGTTCTTCTGCCACACCCGGAGGTGCAGCCGGAAGTGGGGCAACGAGCAACTGGAGCACTTCAGGGTGACTTACAGTATATAAGGGGCCAGAGGAAATTACTCAGTGAGCCAGAGTCGGGTGGTAGAAGACGAAGAGAAAAGAAAGGAAGAATATTGTGTGGTTTGTGCTTGTGGAACTGTGTTGTGCCTGTGGGAAATGAGGAAGGCGTTTCCCACGAGACTGAAGAAAATAAAAACATGTTGTTCTTTCTATCAATGTCTGTCAAACCCTTCAGTTGTCGCACTATCTATCTATCTATCTATCTATCTATCTATCTATCTATCTATCTATCTATCTATCTATCTATCTATCTATCTATCTATCTATCTATCTATCTATCTATCTATCTTATAGTGGCTTTCATATTTATGGTCCTTTTCTTAATAGGATCAAAGATCACTTGGTCTCCTAGCAGTGACCAGAGCAGTCTGGTTTTACGCCTAAGTAGTCTACCATCGACTGCATCCTGGCACTGAGGGCTCTCATGGAGCACAAGCACAAATGTCAGCTGAGTTTCTTTGCAGCCTTTGTCGATTTTCATAAAACATTCAACTCAGTTGATCAAGCTGCCCTGTGGGACATCCTGAGACTTTGTGGGATCCCCCCAAGGTTGCTGGATATCATGGCTGGCCTGTACATTGGTGCTCTGAGTGCTGTGCAGAGTGGAGGCAGACCCTCTGTGTTTTTCCCAGTTGATTCTGGGGTCCGTCAGTGGTGTGTTCTGCTCCTACTCTGTTCAATGTTTGCATGGACTGGGTGTTGGGCAGGGTCGTGGGGTCATCTGTTGGTGAAGAAAGATTCACTGATCTTGACTTTGCTGATGATGCTCTGATCTTCATGGAGTCAATGCAGGTTCTGATCGGGGCTCTCGAGAGACTGTGAGGAGTCTGAGTGTCTGGGCTTGTGAGGGTCCTGATAAAAACCAAGATCCAGGCCTTTAATGACCTCTTGGGCACAGCCATCAGCAGTGTGTCTGTCTGGAGAGAGTGTCGACCTCGTTGAGAGGTTTACTTACCTCAGCAGTGACATTCATGTCTCTGGTGACTCTTCCTATGAAGTCAGTAGATGGATTGGGAGAGCATGGATGGTCATGAGGTCGTTGGAAAGGGGTGTGTGGCGCCCCCAATATCTATGCAAAAGGACGAAGGTCCAAGTCTTTAGAGTCCTGGTGCTACCTATTTGTGAGATGGACACTATCCAGTGACCTGAGATGAAGACTGGACTCCTTCATGTGTGTCTCCTCGGAGAATCCTTGGGTGCCCCTGGTTTGACTTTGTGTTGCTCACGGAGTCCCGAATGAGGCACATTACCTGCATTGTGAGGGGGCGTCAGTTACTGCAATACGGCGATGTGGCGTGATTCCCAGAGGGTGATCTAGCTCACAGGACCCTCATTGCTGAGGACCTAAACAGCTGGACCAGGCCAAGGGGACGTCCACGTAACACCTGGCTGTGGCAGGTAGGTGGTCATTTCCAGAGGGTGGATTGCGTGTCTGCCTGGGCAGCTTCCAACTGGGATCCAGAGCTATTTTGTTGTGTGGTGGGTGCGGCTACGCGCTGTACCAGTGCATACTCCCCAACCTGACCTGACCTAACCTGGCATTTGTGTTAGCAATATTCTGATCTATCTGATCAATGGTTGGTGGGTTTCTGCCATTTGCTTGCTTCTTATTCAATTGTGATATGTTGCAGATGGTTTTCTTACTGGGGGTCACTGCTGGTTGATTAAGCAATTGACATTACAACAGTCACCCAGGATTCTCCAAGCAGGATACTCTCTCCCAACTGACGATGACGATCATCCAGGCATTCAACAAGGAATGAATCTTGAAGACACTAAAGGCGGCAAAATTGGATCGCAATAAGGAAAAGTTCCAGAAACCCTGTTCTCGTAGCACTGTTTGGAAGAACATCAGAAGACATTAGCTTATGTAACTAACAACTCATAGTGGTACAGTAGTTTCTGGAGACCAGGGTTCAAGTCTAGGGTTGCCCCCTGTGTGGAATTTACAAGATGTGTTCATGTGGCTGAATTGCTGTTTTATTGGCTCTGTGATGTACTTGCAACTGATAATTTCTAGGACTGGCTCCAGTTTCTGAGTAATCCCGCCCTGGATAAATGGGTTCATAAGATGGATTTCCTATACTACACTTTTAACACAATGACTATTTGTGTTCCTGGTTGACTGTCCAGACTTTTGACTGGTAGTGTAAGTGAAGAAGACCCTCAGCACCTGGTGATGTCTATGAATCGCAGACTTCAAGCAGTCATTGCATGCTGGGATATGCAACAAAGTCTTAAATATGACAACAGCTTTAATAGACCTGCCAATGCTGTGTCCAAACATTATGGTGCCCTGAAATGGGGGGATCATGCTGACAAAGCACATTGTGATGGAAATGTCTGCCAATCCCCTTCAATGAAAGTCTTCAGTGTGCACTTTAATCACGATGTCTGAATCTCTTGGCTTGTAATTGTAAACTGTGGAGCCGAGGGGGACATTGAGGAAAGATGTGATTTTGGCCCAGACTTTATGGAGAGCACTGTATGTATGTATCCATTGTCGTACACGGCTGGGCGTCAGACCCGGCCGGGACACCTGGAAGGACTTGGTGCTGGCATATTTGTCCTCCTGGCCACGAGGGGGCAACCACCCTGGAATAGAAGAGGCCCACGGAAGGGGAGCAGGGAGGCTCAAGACCGTTGGGGCCTCTGGTCACCGCCAGGGGGCGCCCAAAGCCTCATGGAGCCCGGGACTTATTCACTTCCGCCACACCCATGAATGACGATCCTTCCAGGGTCACCCGGAGTGCTTCCGGGTGCTCTCCTGATGCTTCCGCCACACCAGGACATGACGTCATGGACAGCACCTGGAGCTCATCTGGGTGAGGATAAAGGGGGCCCGCCTCCCTCCTGTCATGGAGCTGGATTCGGGAGCAGGAGCAGGACGAAGCTCCTGGAGAGAGGAGACAGGTGGCCCAGGGACGAGGAGAGAGAAGGCCCAGGAGAAAGGTGACTGGGACTGAAAACATTGTTGTGCAGGACTGAGTAGTGTGTTGTGGGAAGACAAAATAAAAAGTACATTTGATAAAGATGTGGTCTCCGACTGGTGGTGTCCGGGCAAATATCACACCATGTAAAAAGACAGCAGAGTTCATGCATGTGTAGTGGGCTAGAATTCAGTATTCTAAAGAAAATGACATTACGGTGTGTTGCTTAGTGTAATAGGCTATAAACCAGTGTTTTAAAGAAAAGGCAGAATTTCTGGAAAATTCTGCTACAGGTTATTACTGATGGCTATCTACAGGACATAAATATTTACCTGTCTTGCTAAAGAGTCACCTGCTTTGAATAGTCAGACTGCTTTGATTTAGTATCCCATCTACACACAATATGGGGAAACAGAACTGTCTGCTTCCTTGGAAAATTAACGAGTTCTGGGGACATTGGTTTCTAATCAAGTACTCAAAGTAAATGTGTTTACACTATTTGTTATGCAGAGGAAATCGGCTTGGACCATTGTGTTCACTGATTGCCATGTTGATCTATGCAGAAATTGAAGCATATATACAGTGAACCCTCGTTTATCACGGTTAATCCGTTCCAGACTCTACCGCGATAAATGAATTTTCGCAAAGTAGGATTCTTTATTTATAAATCGAATATTTTCGCAGTTAGAGTATAGAAAACCTGTTTACGACCTTCTAAATACATTTTTTAACATTATTAGAGCCCTCTAGACATGAAATAACACCCTTTAGTCACCATTACACTCATATTACCCAATATATTAGACAAAATAAGAGAAAATAAGACATATTAAACGTTACAAATATCATATTATTACTAGGCTCACCCGCCTTTTAAGGCGACCGACTTTTATCCTGAATTTGTGTGCGCTCCATGTGTACATCAGGCATGTAAGTGTAGGGAATGAGAACATCAAAGTGCCCATTCATAACATCTCCTGAAAACCTACGTTTTTTTATCCCCTCGAGTGCCTGTCCAAAGTCGTACAATGTCAGCCTGAATCTGTACCGCTAAAGACGGAGTTTCATGCACTAAATAAGCTATATATGAGAATAAGCAAGCACCATCTCCCCTGATATTTACTACGCGGTGAGGCATTTGTACTCCATCAACATGAATTATTTCCAGAGACATAATTTTGTCTATTTTTCCAGCGCATCGCGCACAAAAGCAAGGGAATGATGGGAGCACCAGAACTCTGCTCACATCACGTCGCTTCGTACCGCAAGCCGCAAGTAGTAAGTCTGTGATAAGCGTAATACCGCTACGCTTTGCACTCATGAGACGGAAGGACAATCCCGACCGCTTTTATATAGTAGATTATTGTACTGTACATTTAATTACACAAACACACAGTTCTTACACACAACCACTAACCTATGAAGGCACGACCTCAGTAGGAGAGTCTTCAGGTGGTGCAGTATCTTCAGCAGGTGCGTCATTGTCTTCTTCTGCTGAAGGAGTACTAGGAGTAGGCAGTGGGTGTCTGGGTGCGCGGCTGAAGAACATCTTGATAGGCAGTTGCTGGCGCTGTCTTTTCATATGCGTGAGGAGGCTTTTGTAGGGTATTGTCATCTTTGATCATATCCAAGAGTTTCACCTTCTCCTGGATAGTAAGCATCTTCCTCCGGCGCTTAGTTTTATTGTCAGAAGGCTTAGAAAAAGCAGCACGTTTAGGAGCCATCGTGGGGCTTAGATAAACGTTCTCAGAAAACGCATGTGTAGTGACGTAAGCGTGTATGAAGAAAAATTGCGATAGAGTGAAGCCGCGAAAGTCGAAGCGTGATATAGCGAGGGATCACTGTATATTTCTGGGAAAAGGAGAATAAAGAGAACAGAGAAGTATGGTCTGAGACTCGGGACTGCTGCCTGTTTCTTTTATGCTTTTCACCATATCACTGTGGCTATACCCTGTAGCAACAGTGGCTTGTACCTGGCCCAGGTTCCCCTAGACCGTGAGTCCGGTAACACATGTGTCTACAAATTACAAAATAATAACTTTTTCTTTGAATATTTGTATATAGAAAAACCCCAAATGCCTGGGCCTACACAGTCAACAAAAAAGAATGGAGATGGTCAAACAAAGAAGGTTGCAACGGCAAATTCAGTAGATGTCTCAAGTGGTGAGCTAGCTATTTATTTATTTATTTGTTTGTTTGTTTATTTATTTTCTTATGTTTTGTACAGATTTACTATTCTGAGCATTTTTCTCTCTGAAAACATAAAATAACGTGGAACCCCTTTTCAAAATTTTATTGTAAGGGACAATATGGTATATTGCTAATCGTACTATGCCTTCAGTACGTATTCAGACCCCTTCATCTTCTTCACATTTTCTTTTGTTGCCTCCTTGTGCTTAAATCACTTCAATTAATTTTTCCCCTTATGAAGCAACACTCAGTGCCCCAGAATGACAAAGTCAAAACAGAGTTTTAGAAATATTTGCAGATCTGGAGTTTCAGCAGAGATCTCAGCAAAGTCATACAGTGGGCTCAGATCTTCAAATTGTGTGCTCAGTCATATCTGGTCAAATGTACGGATGGTGGTAATGAAACCCTTTACTAGGAGTACAAAGCTGTAGTCCTCGCTTCTGAATAACACAATTTGTTGCTCTAATTTATATTGCTGTACACAAGTTAGATCAGAATCATTGTAAATGAAGAGCTAGGCAGTGTCGTATAGCGGTGAAGACTTTGGATTTCAAACCCTGGCGGTCTGGATTCAAATCCCACTACTGACACCAATGTGTGACCATGAACATGTCATTTCACTGGCCTGTGTTCCAATTCGAAAATGAAAAGAACTCAATTGTATCTCGGGTGTTGTAAGTCATCAGTCCAGTAATAAATAAAATAGGAAGTCTTATAAGAGACTGAAACAAGATCTCACAAAATATGCCACACCTTTCAAACCAAACTCTCACTTTGGACTTCTTGGATTCACAGTCGTGTCTCCTTTTTGTCTAAAGCGCTTTCTCCTAAGGAATTCTAGGAGAGACATCTGTGACAAAGTCGATTCTCAAATGAAATGTACATGAGAATCTCTGTGAAGTCACGTGAGCCATCAACCTTTGAGTGGTAAAATTTTCTTATAAGGGGGCTTCCTGTCTGTGGATTGCTTTAATTTTCCATAGTTATTCATTTCATGATATTTTAGCAAAAAAAAAAAAGATATGTCTTGTATATTGTGAGCTCAAGACTGGATGGCTTGATGTGTGGATTATGAAACACAAGTAATGAATGTTTTTTATGTTATTTAACCCCTGCACCCCCTGATCAATCAGTGTACAGGGCACCAAGTTCTTTAATATCATGTCGCCACCTTCAATATTCACATTTACAGCATCTCTAACATTTTACTCTCCCCTCCTTACCGTACTTTGGAATATTTAATATCTCACTGGGGAGAATCCTGGCTTATTTTATCCACAGGAGAAAAATCTGAGAAGCAGGAGACAAAAGATGGTGTCTCTATTTTATTTCTTTCTGATCTCATTGTTGTTGAGGAGAAACCAAAACGATATGAAGGAGATCTCTGGCTTTGATTTTTCTTTCTTATGGGAGGTCAGAGTGCAGAAGTTCCAGTGTGCTTCTCCCAGCTCTCCTCTCCAAAGTGTCCAAAAGTTTCACTGCAGTGCCACACTGCTTCAGTTGATGGTCGGTGGCGACTCCCATAATCCGAAAGAAAGAGTTGCACCTCACTGTGTCCCCTGCGAGCCCACCTTTCAATGATTTTCAAGAAATGTTCAGGTGCGGAGTATGGGCCTACACAGGGTCTCCTCACTTTACTGGATTCCGTTTTATCTCTATGTATATAAAATCAAACATCTTCCTGTCTGTCTGTATGTCTTTCTGCTTTTTACGAGAGAACTAATTAATGGATTTGGTTTGTTTTTTCTCTTTATAATTTGCTTGAACATTCCGGTAGATTTTCCAACTTCTCTCATTGTGCTAAGCATTAGAGTTCGGTTGCAGCACCGATTTACTCTCACAAATCCGAGAGAGACGCTGCGGGCCGAGGGAAGAGGGAGGCGGGACCTCAGGAGTAGGGAGCTTGGCGGGACCCTCCTCACTCCTGCGCCAGCCTCAATTAATAATAATAATAATAATACATTTTATTTATATAGTGCCTTTCCCATGCTCAAGACACTTACAGAATATAATAAAGAACGGCAGCATATACAGTATATAGCATTGTACAAACCAGATAAATGAATAAAGAAGATTAAGACAGTGAATTCTGAAAAAAAAAGAAACAGACACCATAACTGATGGTCTAGCACACACACACAGGTTACATTGGCATCTTAACAGAGAAGTAAACTGAGAGAAGGGTAATAAAGTCAAGTAGAGCTAAAAGCCGTCCTGAACAGATGAGTTTTGAGTTGTTTTTTAAAAGAATTCATGGAGTCAGCTGACCTGATTAATTTTGGTAGGTCATTCCAGAGTCTGGGCGCTATACAGCTGAAGGCCCTGCTGTCACCCATGGAGTGTAGATTAGTGAGGGGCACAACAAGATCACCAGAATCAGAGGACCTTAGTGGGCGGGCAGGCACATAGTGATGGAGAAGGTCACTGATGTAGTTTGGCGCGAGGTTATTTAAAGCTTTGTAGGTTATTAGTAGGATTTTATATTCGATTCTGTAAGACACAGGGAGCCAGTGAATACGGAGCAGGATGGGTGTGATGTGCTCGCTGCTGCTGGTTCAAGTAAGGACTCTTGCAGCTGAGTTTTGAATAAGCTGGAGCTGTGATACAAGATTAGAAGGGGCACCTGCCAGTAGGGAATTACAATAATCGATGTGGGATGTGATAAAAGCATGGACAAGTTTCTCAGCGTTAGAAAAGGAGAGGAAGGAGCAAACACGGGATATGTTACGGAGGTGAAAGTAAGAAAGTTTCTTAATGTGATTTATGTGGGCGGAATAAGAGAGGGAGGATTAAAAATGACACCAAGATTTTTTACAGTAGAGGCAGGTCTGATGAGATCACCGCCAAGATAGACTGGGAAGGAGCTCATTTTATTAAGTTGCATTTTAGTCCCAATTTGCAGGAGTTCAGTTTTATTGCAATTTAATTTTAAAGAGTTCTGCTCCATCCAGGTTTTAATTTCACTAAGGCAGGTTGTGAGCTGAGAAAGCTCTCATGAAGTTCCACTTTTAACATTGAAATAGAGTTGAGTATCATCTGCATAAAAATGATAACCCAGTCCATAGCTACGGATAATATGGCCAAGGGGAAGCATATAAATACAGAAAAGCAGAGGACCGAGGACAGAGCCTTGAGGGACTCCTTGTGTGACTGGTGCTGAGCTGGATCTGCTCTTGCCAAGACTAACAAACTCTTGCCTATCAGTCAGACAGGACTTGAACCACTGGAGTGCCAGAGATACCCAGCATTTTCTCCATTCTGGACAGTAAGATGTCATGTCTGACAGTGTCAAATGCTGCACTGAGGTCTAACAGAATTAATATGCTGGTTTGTCCAGAGTCTGCTGCCATAAGCAAATCATTGGTTACCCGTACCCATTGGTTATCCATTCAAGTCGCTCTACCCCTTGCCACGTGTTGGAGCGTAGCTTGCCTCTGATCAGCTAGCAATACCTGTTTGTTAAGCAGGCATTATCATCTAGAGATTGCTAAAGAGTAACTTTTGATGTTTTTGAGTGAAATATCAGAGCTACGTGTGTTTTAGAAGGTAGTTGCTGATTGGCAGAGATATCACAGTCACGTGCTCTTCTCCCCATGCGGGGGATGCTCTCTTGCCAACATTTGATGTTGGAGCGTACCTACCTTCCAGTTGGCCAGAGATTCCTTGCCAAATTTTTACATTTTCGGCAAATAGATCTCAGCTACATTCTCGCCCCTGATAGCAAAACCAAAAATACTGAATGCCAAGAGGCCCTCTGATATGAAATCTACCAATATAAATTCTTCTCAGTACAAATAATTACATTTTTTTTGTTATTGATTTTTAAAGATTGTCCTGTTTCACTACTGCATGAGCAGAGCCACGAGGGACAGCTAGTAATGCAATAGCTTGACAGACCTGTGTGTAGCACCCCATTGTGGGAACCGTAACCCTAAAGTCAGTCAAGGCACACTCACTCACACTGGGCCAATTTAAAGGCACAAATCAAACTAATTTTCACATGCCTGGGATGAGCAAGAAAAAACAAAAAACGGCAAAAAAAATGCCACAGGGAAAACCAGTCAGAGCTAACAAAGACCGGGCATCAGACTTTGAAGTTGTGAGTCTGTAACATATAAATGTTCTCTCTGTTACTTTGTTCTTCATTCCAGTGTGTATTTCTTTCAGAATTTGGTTTCTTACTTGAATTCCCCTACCTGTGGATCATCATAGGCGGAGGGTTCGCTCTGCTCCTTACTGTCATCGGAATCATCACGTGGGTTTTCTGCAGAAGATGTAAAGGTGAGTCTTTGTCTTACCTCTCTCCTTTAACTCTTTGAGGGCTGAATATTTTGTTTCGAATAACTCAGTTTTCTGAAAATCAAACAAAGCTATGGTTTCACCCAGAAATCAACGTAAAATGTCTGTTGCCGCGTGCTGTGGCCACCAGTTCATCAGGGATGTGCGATTGGCTGGCTACCAGGCTGTCTTGACATGGCAGGGGGAGGTCACAGTGCATCGCAATCTGGTTTGTACCTCTTGTCATTGTTACCGTAGGTACATCAGCTACATGAACCTGTTCAGCAACGCGATCAGCTGGGGACCAATCAGCTGATGCTGACATCTCACATTTGTTTTCGATCACAAAATTGTAGTCCGACAATTCAGAGTCTAATTCGGCGATAATATGCAAAACATTGTCCACGAAGTATTTCGCTTTATGCATCCACTTCGATCTCTTGGTAGATGTCGGTGCCATTTTCGCTGGTGTTTGCTCCTCTCAGGGAATCTCGGTCAAAACCAATGAAGCTAACTTTCCTTCTAGCAAAGATAGTCTAACTAAAAATTCATCTTCTTTTTTTGACAAAACTCGACATCCACCCTGAAAGAGTTAACAAGCATTCTCATGACTTTATACGACGACTTCGAAATTACACGGAGGATTTATGCGCATAATAACAGAGTTACTTTCAGATTTGTTCTATTCATCCACAAATGAACTCTGATGACTTGTTGGTCTCCACATTATTGTTATGGGAGAGATAAGAAAGAATCCATTCTCTTAAAAACATCTTCAGTTTCCCAAAGTATTTTTGCAGGAAGCGTTATAAAAAAATAATCAATACGTTTGAAGATCAACTCTATAAAGTTCACATCTGTTAACAACAAGAGGGTTAAGATGCCAGCTACGAAACAAGTTTGTAGAGCATAGAGATTGAAGCTCCAAGATCAGAGGGGCGTGACAACAGTAATGTCATACTTCAGTTTGCAACGTTCAACAAAGTCCTTCATCGGTGCCCTACGTTCATTCCGTTTGTCCACCGCTAATAGACTCAACTTTGACGGTGTCATTGGAACATTTCTGAAGATGACTTGATTTGGAATTGTATCCAAAGTCTGAGGTGTGCAGGGAAAGCAGGAATGGAGTCAGTCTATTTCACCGTGGAACCCTGTGCTATTCAGGACCGTGGAAATTCACAGGTAACATAATGGATGGAATTATCAAGGAAAAGATTGAGCAATACATCAAGATTGAGACGAGGGAGGTCGTGTTTTACCAACATGCTGGAATTCTATGAGGAGGCAACAAAAGGATACGATCAAAATGGAGCATATGAGATTATTTATCTGGACTTTCAGAAAACATTTAATAAGGTGCCACATGAGAGGTTGGGCATCAAACTAAAAGAAGTGGAAGTTTAGGGAGTTGTGTGTGGATGGGGGGAAGAATTGGGTAAAACACAGGAAGCAGAGGGTGATGGTGTGAGGAACTTTATTAGAATGAACTGATGTTAAAAGTGGTGACCAGCAGGAGTCAGTGCTGGAGACGCTGCTATTTTTAACATATAGAAATTATTTGGATAGGAATATCAGTAACAAGCTGATCAAGTTTGCAGATAATACCAAGATCAGTGGATTGGCAGATAATCGAGAATCTGTTGAATCATCACAGAGGGTTTTGGACAACAGAAAGGCTTGGGTAGATTTGTGGCAGATGACATTTCATGGAAGTAAATGTAAAGTATTATACGTAGGAAGTAAAAATGTTACATTTGAATACACAATTGGAGGTGTGAAGATCGAAAGTCCACCTTATAAGAAGGATGTAGGAGTCATAGTGGGCTTGTCATGACCAGATGGTGTTCAGACGCCATTAAGAAGGCTAACAGAATATCAGGTTCTATAGCACCCTGATGTGTGGAGTACAAGTCACAGGAGGTTCTGCTCAAGCTTTATAACACACTAGCGAGGCCTCATCTGTCAGTACTGGGTGCAGTTTTGGTCCCCAGGCTGCAGAAACAACATTGCAGTGCTGGATAAAGTCCAGAGAAGAACAACTAGGCTGATTCCAGGGCTACATGGAGATGAATAGTGAAGAAATAGTAAAAGGACTGAGCCTTTTCAGTTTCAGCAAAAGAAGATGAAGAGGAGACCTGACTTAAGTGTTTAAAATTATGAAGGGAATTAGTCCAGTGGTTCAAGACTGGGATTTTAAAAGGAGTTCATCAAGAACACAGGGACACGGTTGGAAAAGGGTAAATTTCACTCAAACATTAGGAAGTTCTTCTTCACACAGACACTTGGAATAAGTGACCAAGTAGCATGGCAGACAGCAGGACTTTAGGGACTTTGAAAACTTGACTCGATGTTATTTTAGAAGAATGAAGTGGATAGGACTGCACTCTGCTGACGATTCACCAATCAAAACGCAGCACTCGCTAGAGCCCACCCTCTCAGCTTTGACAAGTGAAAGCAACAGTTTTCATTTTTCATCCATCCATCTATCCATTTTCCAACCCGCTGAATCCGAACACAGTGTAACGGGGGTCTGCTGGAGCCAATCCCAGCCAACACAGGGCACAAGGCTGGAACCAATCCCGGGCAGGGTGCTAACCCACCGCAGTTCATTTTTCATTTCATTGTGTATTTCATATGTTATGTGTGGTGTCACCAAAATCAATAAATGAAAGAATAATTAAACGAATACACAAATTAGGCATAAAACTTCTTGAATTTTTTATTTAATTTGTTCACAAATTATACTGTTTTATATATTTATTGTCACATTGTACAACAGAATTTATTTGTTTGCATATTTAGTTCCTTATTTATTTATTTAGTCATTTTCTTACGTTCTCCCTAAATGTTGTCTGTTCATATTACTTAAGAGTTCTTTCTTCTTTTTTTTCTTTTTTGTCTCCACAGCAAGGCGGAGAGCAGCTAGAAACAGGTAAGGTGATGTGATGGACACCATGAGGGTCTGTAGTCACCTGATTGATTCTCGGCCAGCCAGCCAGAACTTAATCATTTCATGATCTATATGATTTCTGACTCGTGTTAAGTACAAGAACGGGTTTCTAAAAGTATTTTTTTCTAAGTACTGTATACATTATTATTATAATATTAAGTGTCACCATCCTCAAGACGGGATTGATTGATTAATTTTCAGTTGCTGTGTCCACAGAATCACGGTCTGACAAACAAACATTTGTATGGCAACATTTGGAAAGTGCAGGGGTGATGGAAACATATAAATCCATTCAAGGTTGAAATTTTAGGCCTACGGTAATATGTTCTCCATTCAGCTGTAACAGATTGGTGGCTGGTCTAAAAAAGCTTTGGATAATTTCCAATCCAATTCTCCACTCAGCTAGCTCCCCTCTTATTGGCAACATTTACAGAAGCTAGAGACAATCAAATTCTACCTCAAACCTTTCATCAAGAATTAATCACCATCTTTCCTAAACAAAATAAGTACTTGTTACATTGTGCATCATACAGACCAATCTCATTTCTGAATAATGATGTTAAGATACTCTCAAAAATTATAGCTAGAACGATGGAGAAAGTGCTTCCTTCGGTAATATCACAGGATCAAACTGGAGTTATTAAAGGCCGACACTTATCTTCCAATCTTCGACGCTTGTTTAATGTTATATATTCACCAGCAAAGTCAAACACCTCAGAGATATTATTATCATTGGATGCAGAAAAAGCATTTGATATGATTGAATGGAACTACCTTTTCACTGCATTGGAGAAATTTGGGTTTGGCCCGAATATTTGTGCATGGATCAAACTACTGTATACCAATCCAGAAGCTTCAGTTTGTATTAACAACATTTGTTCAGACTACTTTAAACTAGAACGTGGCACCAGACAAGGATGCCCCTTGTCACCACTGCTGTTTGCAATCGCCATTGAACCACTGGCGGTCCACTGTCAAAATTCTTATCAGATAAAGGGGATTTTCAGAAAAGGACTGGAACAGAAAATTTCTCTATATGCAGATGATATGGTTTTATATATATCAGACCCAGAAAACACTGTGCCGGCAGTTTTAACAGCACTTACAGAATTTCAAAAGATCTCTGGTTTCAGAATTAATTTGAATAAAAGTATACTTTTTCCAGTGAATTCACAAGCATATAATATTAGATTGGACACCCTACCTTTCACCATAGCAGATCAGTTTAAATACCTAGGGGTAAATATCACAAGTAAACATAAAGCTCTTTATCAACAAAATTTTGCCGTCTGTATGGAAAAAATTAAGCAAGACTTGCATAGATGGTCAACCCTTCATCTCACTCCAGCTGGAAGAATTAACGTTGTTAAGATGAATATCCTTCCTAAGCTTCTTTTTTTATTT
This sequence comes from Erpetoichthys calabaricus, assembly GCF_900747795.2. Classification (NCBI taxonomy): domain Eukaryota; kingdom Metazoa; phylum Chordata; class Cladistia; order Polypteriformes; family Polypteridae; genus Erpetoichthys; species Erpetoichthys calabaricus. The sequence goes on along the minus strand of NC_041403.2, from coordinate 162,348,332 downwards.
CAAAACATTCCAATATACATCAATAAATCATTTTTTAAGCAATTAGATTCAACCATAACCTCATTTATTTGGAACTCAAAACATTCACGTATCCGAAGAGCGTCCCTACAAAGTCCTCAGGCAGAAGGTGGCATGGCTCTACCTATTTTTAAGTTTTATTACTGGGCAGCAAACATACAAGCCATAAAAACCTGGACACAAATAGATGAACATCCACAGGCCTGGACCACAATAGAAGTAAAATCCTGCAGTACTTCTTTATATCCCCTGCTCTGCGCTCCAATAAATGCAAGTTATCGCAAATATTCTAATAACCCAATTGTGCTTCATTCACTCAGAACATGGAACTAATTTAGAAAGCATTTTAAGATGGAAAATCTTTTATCTGTGGCACCTCTGCAGGAGAACCACCTCTTTCAACCCTCGCAAACATATATAGTTTTTAATATCTGGAAAAGATTTGGGATTAAATTGCTCAGAGATCTTTATATAGACAATATCTTTGCATCCTTTGAACAATTACATTCCAAATTTAACCTTCCAACTACACATTTCTTTCACTATCTTCAAATTAGAAACTTTGTTAAACAGAACCTGCCCGATTTGCCTCATCTCGTACCCTCCACCATGCTGGAAAAAATACTGCTCAATTTCGAGGAATTAGACACCATTTCTGCAATATATAAATTTTTATTAGAGTCCCTTCCTTTCAAAGATCCAAGAGGACAATGGGAAAAAGATCTCTTAATTAATATATCAGAAAAGGAGTGGAAGGTAGCAATGCAGAGAATTCACTCGAGCTCCATATGTGCAAAGCATAGAATTATTCAACTAAAAATTATATATCGAGCACATCTGTCCAAAATATTTCCAGGGCAAGATCCAACCTGTGAACGCTGCAACCAAGCTCCTGCCTCACTGGGTCACATGTTTTGGGCCTGCACCAAACTAACATCAGTCTGGACCAAAATTTTTAAGTGCCTTTCAGACAGCCTTGGTATCACAATCCCTCCTAACCCACTAACAGCTGTGTTTGGTGTTCTTCCAGATGGATTTGAAGTGGAGAAGGACAAGCAAACGGTGATTGCATTCACTACACTTTTGGCACGCAGACTTATTTTGTTAAATTGGAAGAATCCTAACTCTCCTCTGATAAGTCAGTGGGATACCGATGTTTTATATTATTTGAAATTGGAAAAAATCAAATTCTCAGTTAGAGGATCTTTACAGAACTTTTTCAAAACCTGGAAGGATCTAATCAATAATATTTTAGAATAAGAAGAAATAATTATTTCCGCATTTCTTTTCCTTCTCCATTTATCTTCATTACCCTATTAAACTCAACAATTTAGGTATGTTTACAAGCTTTAAGTATTACTCCTTTTGCCATGCTCTCTTTCTCAGGGGTGGGATTTGATTTGTTTTCAATCCTATTTTTTGTAAATTGATTATTTGTACGGAATGATTACAATAAAATTAATAAAATATATAAAAAAAAAAAAAGCTTTGGATATTCTAATAGTAATGGAAGCCTCTAGGACCAGAGAGATGGAAAACCCTAAAATGATCTAAGCAAGTGAGTAGTGAAAATTCAGAGTGCAGGTCATTAGCCAGAAAATTATTATTGCAATTTGTGGTCATCGGAGGGAATGACAGACTTGACTAAAATAAATTCTGCGGTGACAACCCGGCCATCCCTGTTTACTTTAAAGGGGAAAAAAAGCAACAAAACAATCACTCAATGCCATCAAAATAGAACAAATAATAGCATCCAATTAGCATGGGGGTGGACTGATTGGATATGTTTTTTTTTAAGTTATAGAGGAGCTCCCTTTCTCTGGTTGGTCGGTCGTGAAGTGACGCCTCTTTTGCGGCGGTCATGCTGTTAAGACCTGAAGGGGCGGAGTCAGTTGTCCTGACTGGGCGGTTTCTCAGTACCATGGAGTAGTACTAGGGTGTTGTACTGGGTTAGCCATTGTGGAAGTAGTCAGGTAAAATGACACCATTTATTGGCTAACTAGAAAGACGGCAGCTTCAGGTTACATTTTGCCCTGAAGAAGGGTCCTGAGTTGCCTAGAAAGCTTGCATATTGTAATCTTTTTAGCCGGCCAATAAATGGTCTCATTTTTCTTGACTTCCCAGTACACTAGAGGAAAATGAAGACAACACAGTTAGCGACAGTGTTGTGGAGAAATCTTCAGGAAAAATAAGCAGAGTCTTCAGAAAGGCAGTCAGAATTTAAGACTTTATTGCATAGAATAGAAAACAATTGCAGAGCACATAAAGCCTGTCTCAGTTCATGAAATGAGCTCGGTGGTTTGGGCATGATTAGTTTTTATTTCGTTTCTAATCACAAAAACATCCCCATTTCGTACATAATTCTCGTCATCCACTTTACATGTTATCTTCGTAGTAATGACCTCATGCTGTGCCTGTTTTCATACAAATTAACTTGCCTTGTAAACTTCCATCCATCCATTTTCCAACCCGCTGAATCCGAACACAGGGTCACGGGGGTCTGCTGGAGCCAATCCCAGCCAACACAGGGCACAAGGCAGGAACCAATCCTGGGCAGGGTGCCAACCCACCACAGCCTTGTAAACTTCTTTCTCCTAATAATAATCAATCTTTTCATAACAATCATTAGGACTTGCAGGTTGTACTTGCTGCCTGGCCCTGAGATGCCCATCATCTGATCATGTTTTACATTCCTCACATTCCCAATCTTGAACTAATAAAAACTGAAGGCCTTTTAATTGATCAGCCCTCAACATTAAGTTGGAACCAGGATGACCCACATATAAAAAACTGAACTCTTCAATTAATACTTGCTTGTTGCAACAGCATCCAGTAAGACTAAGATCATAGACGGCTGTGCTGGTAAGAGGAGCACAGAGCTTTACTGATAAGGGCTGAGCTGCTGGAATGTCATTCTCTGCCTCTGTGGTGATTGATTACTTGAACCCTGCATTTTGGTTTTGACTTTACATAGTTTGGAACAGACGGGTTTATTAAATGAGATGAATTGTAATGTCTATCGTATTGCATTTAATAAAAGTGATCTACTGTAAATAAAGCAGCACGATTTGTCCTGCAAATCAGAATTCTCTAATACTCAGTTTTCACTTTTGTCTTTCAGAGGTCCTGCTCACTCTAGAACGGGCAAAAATGTAAGTAAAAAATCTCTCATTTTAATATTAGCTGTAAGCATGCTCAGTGCACATACAAATAATAACAATTATGGAATCTTGGGTGGATAGCGCCAGTGCCTCACTGGTCCAGGAGACCTGGGTTCAGACATTATGTTGCCCCTGACCTGCCTATTATTAGTGTGGGTCACCCCATAGCTTTAGGATAACACTATGGTGGTGTTAACATAACATTCTCCATTCTGATTAATCCAAATCAGGGTTGTAGAGAGCAAGTAGCTGGAGCTTACAGGAACCCTACACAGCCAGAAGAGGCCAAGGTGGAGTTATCAGTTTACCTACCCGGAAAGTTATTGTGGATGTGGTTTGAAACCTGAAATACCTGTAGGAGATCCCACATGGGGAGGACATGCAGACTCCACACAAACAACAATTCAGGCATAAAATTTGAACTTGGGATGCTGGATACATGGGGTGGCAATGCATACCATTGAATCATATTCCACCCTGGTCCCAGTGTTGTTCTTCTTATTATTAGTGGCATGGTAATACTGTAATGGTGAAGAAGGCCCTCCACTCTCAATGTGCTTAAATAGTAATTTGTTTATTTCATTTTGGGGATCCCAGAAACGCACCCAGACTTGACCCAACTCTTACATTCACAACAAGGACAAGTAACAAAGTGGCTCAAAGTGAACAAATAAGGAATATTTTAACTAAATAAAGAAAACAATCAATAATGTTAACTGACTAATTTTAACTAAATGAAGAAAACAATCAATAAATGATTAATGCAAAATCCCACCCAAATTTCCTCAAGCAGAAATAATTATTTAACCAACAGAGAACAAATGAAACCGAATGGAGCACTAGGATCTACCTGAATAACAACACTTATGACACAGTCTGAACACAGTCCAGTACAGCAGATGCCGGTGATGATGGTGGGTAGAATGAGGATTCCCAGTGAACAGCCATCTGAATGAAATGTATAGTTTTGTCCTACCAGGTTCCAGTTTTTATGTGTAGATTTGACATGATTAGGAGGGCTCCCCAGGTGAAGACATATCCAATCAAGATGAAATCACATGAACGAGCACATGCTGTAAATCCAGAAAGAACTGTAATCCATGGTAATCCAATAGAGCGAGAAACGTAGAAACAAAAAGACACAGATGATCACAATCTCTTTTCCGCGTCTTTGGCTCCTGTTTAAAGAAAGTGCCTAATCATCCTTCTTCCCAGCAAGCCCTGTGCCACTCTGAAACTGTTCAATCGTGTAATACTACTGGGACTGCTGGGGTTTGCGGTCCAATTAGGTAGTGCAGCTACAGCACAGTACTACTACATAGTGACTCAATGAATCCCGGTCACAGCCCCAAGCCCGTCATTGTCTCTGTACACTCTCTCCATGTTTAAATGACTTTACTTAAGGCTATGTTACATTACGTGACTTTTCCACGATTTTCTGTTATAGCCTTCATTTACATTATCTTAATGAGTAGGAGGCCGTTAGCGGAGTGCTCACATGAACCCAGTCGTCTAAAATGATATACCAAGTGACTCAGTCCAACTAGTCTGAGACTTCAAACAGGTTTAACTTTGTCTTTAGTCGTAGGGTAGGCTCTGAGGGCATGGGAGATGACAGCCAATGAATGCTCATCTGGAAATACAATGCATCGAAAAAAGCAACAACGAATAAGGAATGTGGCTGGTTTGGACCTCAGAAACAGAGGAGAAGCTTGTCTCTCGGATGGTTTTAAATGCCACAGGGGAAAAAAAAAAAGCAAAGATGGTGGCTGAACTCGCCATAGCTGTTAATGATTCACACAGAGCCGGCTCTATCAGGCAGCACGCTATTGGCTGTTAAAGAGATTTCTGTAACAGATGAGACCAACCCCGACGGTAAGTTTTCTTATGGCCGTAAAAGTCTTATCTTGGATCCATAAGTTCTGTTGCATGGTGGGTATTTGCATGTAACAGTGCCAGTAATTGTAGCAGCAGCAACGGGTAAGCTCTTGTGCTGTCTCTTGGCTGTCCTTTCTTTCTTCCTCAGGAGGGTCCCCCTCTTGACACAATTGCCATCATGTTTTTGCGGTCAGAAGCAACCTTCTCCACATCCACAGGCGGGATCTCATACTTTTTTAACGTGGTCTTCAGCTTGTCTTTCAACGATCTTCTTTTATAAATAGGTCCATACATGGGACATTAGATCATTCTGTATTAGATAACACAGAAAGAGATAAGTGATACTTCACTCCAAGGACAGGGGCTACTTTGGGGTTTGCACACTTGAAGGATCTCATCCTACTTTGAGCAATTAAATAAAAGTCAATATAATGGAAAGGCCTAATAGACTAAAAGTTTTACCAAAAATGGCACCCAGCTACAATACATAGCATGGAATATTTGGGTTCAAACCAAAGTGCAGACACTTTCGACATGGAGTTTGCATGTTCTCCTCAAGTCTTATGGAATCCATGTCATGAAGATTTGGGTCTGTTTTGAGAGCCAAAAGGAGGTCCTACCCAGTATTAGGATGGTGTTCCTAAGAATGTCTTTATTGAGTGTGTATCTGCAGTAGTTTCCTCCAGTATACCATTTCAAGTTTTGTGCCCATCTAGGGTAGGCCACCACCTTGGTGTAGATGATATCTGATCCTGATAGAAGAACAATTATTTATTGCAATTACTTATTTACAACACTTGAGATACAATTGGTGACATTTTTCCAATTGGAATACAGGCAGGTGACGTGACTTGCTCAAGGTCATAAAGCATTAGCAGCAGGATTTGAACCCACAGCCTCAAAGCTTGAAGGCCAAAGCCTCAACCTCTACATTTTATATGCTTGCATCTTCCAATACAGTTGTAAAGTCCACTCACTTAATGTTGGTTTTCCTTTTTTTATGTTTCTGGGCCCCACAGATGCATCACAAATCCTGCATCCACGCCAATCAGCAACCCCAGAATCAGCCCCTTCAGAATCAGCCACCTCAGAGCCACAGCATGACACACGGTCAAGGAGAGGCACGTAAGCCATTGAGAAAAAGCCGAGCGTGAAGATGAATCTTTACACAACAGTAAACCAAAGGTGAAGATGGAGAGAAACTGAGAACCAGAAGTGTTGTGCATGACAAGCAATAGGGTGCTGTCCCAGCAGTTTGGGGTTCAAATTCCTTTTCTGAATAGGACATGCCTCTGTCTCTGAGATATTTCTTTAATATTTTATGTCAAAATTTCATTTTCATTGTGCTTTTTAATATATAATGACTATAAATAGGAAGAAAGGGGTGAATTGGGAGATTAATACGCAGATGTGCCTACCTGCAGTTTTGGTTGATATCAGTAGAGGGGGCTGTTGTTGCAATCTGTGATACACCTGATGAACTGCAGGATAATAGCAGTGGGCATGAAAATGCAATCACCTATATCGATATACATTTTTTGTACAATAAAACTTATAGCAGAATTGAACATGGTGTCTTTGCTGTCTACAGAGCTAAATACAATACAATACAATTTATTTTTGCATAGCTCAAAATCACACAAAGAGTGCCGCATTGGGCTTTAACAGACCCTGCCTGTAGAAAGCCCCCCAGCCTTGACTCTCTAAGAAGACAAGAAAAAACTCCCAAAAAACCCTTGTAGGGAAAAAAATGGAAGAAATCTTGGGAAAGGCAGTTCAAAAAGAGACCCCTTTCCAGGTAGGCTGGGCGTGAAGTGGGTGTGCAATAAAATTGGGGTAATACAACACAATACACAGAATAGAACACAAGTAATCCTCAATACAATATAACAACAGGAGATGATGTCACGTAATAGGAGTCCTGGAGACCTCGGCCATCAAGCTGCCTATCTGCCTGTTAGGAGCGTCCTGTCCATGTAAGGAACCATCCCCTCTTCTGGCCAGAATGCTTGTTCAGCCCATGTGGCATCTACAACATGTACTGTGTGTATATATATATATATATATATATATATATATATATATATATATATATATATATATATATATATATATATATATATATATATATTGTGGTGGATTGCCGGCTTCTTACTCCGGCTCTCACCCCCAGGCCACCAGGAGGAGCTCTCCCAACAGCGTGGACGTGCCCCGAGTTCCAGCAGGGCCTCATGGACTATGTAGTTTTTATACGCAGCCCTGCTGGATACCTTGGGGGCCACCAGGAGTCACTATAGGAGGGCTCGTGGGCTCTTATGTGCCCTATAACCCGGAGGTACGTCATGGTCACGTGACAGGAAGAAACAACATGCTCCCGGGTTGAAGAAAAGGACTGTTTACCCTGACCCGGAAGGAATAAGGAACTTTGGACTGTTGGAGAGGAACACCTCCGGGTCAGGGTGTATAAAAGGACTCTGGGAAGCCCAGTACATTGAGCTGAGCTGGGAGGTAGGGTGGCGAAGTGTCTGGGCGAGGAGGATTGGTTTGTGATTAGTGTGTAATAGTTATATGAATAGTGTGGAGTGAAGGGTGCTTTGTGCACTATACAAGAAGAAAATAAAAGAGTCTTGTGCTTTTACCCTGTGTTACCTGAGGGTCCAAGAGGTGGCCATGAGCTCTTCAGTACCTCCCCCGGGATGCTTGGTGGCAGCCTCCCTGGGTGACGATGGTGCCTCAGTTCCCCGCAGGGCTCCATGGGATGTGGGGTGGCTGCCAGGGGGTGCTGCATGGATCCCAGAGCCAACCTGGGCACCTCTACAGCCCCGCCCGGAAGTGCAATTAGCAACAGGTGATCAAGCACCTGGAGCACTTCCGGGTGGGCTATAAAAAGGACCAGCAACCACCACTCAAGGCCAGAATCAGGAGGAAGAAGACAAGGTTGCCTGGGAGGAGTGGTGGTGCCAAGGTGGAGGATTGTGGGTTGTGGGTCGTAGGTTCAGTGCTTTATTTGGGACTGTGTTGTGGCTGGAGGGATTATGGGGAAGACGTGCCAAGGGATTATGGGGAAGCCAAGACATGACAGACATGCCAAGAAATAGAAATAGAGATTCCATACAAAGGTGTCTACTACTGTCTCGAGAGCAGGTGGCAAACTGGATTGAACCAGTATGGAAAAAAAGAGGATGAAGACCTAGACAGGCAAAAACTGCATGAGAGGACAAGGAGGCCAGAGTGTGTAGTGTGAGAAATAAATGGCTTACAGGTCCTCAAGTTGGGTTCTCTTTTTATATACACACCAAATAGATAGATAGATAGATAGATAGATAGATAGATAGATAGATAGATAGATAGATAGATAGATAGATAGATAGATAGATAGATAGATCAACTTTGTACCTACATCATACTTTTGTGTGAGAAAGTACCATTTACTTTTGCACTCAGTATTTTATGTGGTGGTGGTGGTGGTGGTGGAGGGTCTTTCCTTATGTCAAGCACACGTTGAAGATGTTTCGTATCGTCTTCTATAAAGATCATATTCTTTGTTGTGGTGGTGCGGTTTCCTCCCCTATAATGAGTATGTCTTGTATAATTGGAGAACAACAAGAGCCCCCATTCACGAAATGTGACAGCATTGCAGCATATTTCGAGTAATGCACAACACTTTGCAGACTGGCTTTGAGATGAACATGTTTGTTTTTTGTTATGATAATTGTGGTATTCTAGACCAGGAGGTAGGATTCCATCACGATTGTTTGCTTGCAAAATGATCATATATTTTTGCTCTGAACTCATAACCCCACTCTAGTACCAATTTAGAAATGGATGCTGATTGAACACAACATTATTGCAACTAACGATGAGCAAAACAGGCAAGTTTGGATTTGCATACAGTTTTGCAAAATTCAATTCACAGGCAATTTTGCAATTGTGAAATGCAAAAGTTACAAAAAAATCTTGGGCATTTTTAATAGTTTTATTGGTGAATAAAACAATGAATGAAAAGATTATTAGATATGAATACACAGCAAAGTACTGCTTATAGTTTTGTATGCGCGTCTGAGAATCGCTCTGATCAGGTATGCAGTACCAACCTGGGGACAAGAGGGGGTGCTGTCATTATCTCGGTTGTCTCGTCCCTCTGTAGCCACACCCCCATCACTCCAAAAAGTCCCACCCCTTCCAATCCAAAGCATATAAAAACATCCGTTTCCAGAAGGGGGCTGTCACCCTTGTGACCTGAGCCTTCGACAGGACGAGGCTCTCCAGACAGACCTACTGGAGTTGAACTGTTTGGCTATTCAGTTAATTTGTGTTATTGAGCCTCCCCCCCCCATAGTGCTGGTTTATTACTTTGTGTTTTGCCTCACAGTTATTCGGGATGGATGGGTTGGCACCTCAACTATTTTTGGGACTCTTCATGCTCCACAACTTGTATTGTCCACAAATGGAAATTGCTTTTCATCCAGTCAGCAACATACAAAAGCACATTTCTAGACTCATACCTACATAAACAAAAATTATAATTATAATGACATATTTGATACACTTTTTTAATCCTCGAGGGTTAATTGTCTTTTGCAGGGTCAGCCATTGAAAAGCGCCCATGGAGCCATTTTCAGGCTAAGGGCCTTACTGAAGAGCCCAACGGAGTAGGATTTATTTACATAAAAACAGAATTCTGGTATAGTTACTTATATCAATAACATAGAATTTGGCCTATTTAAATGTTTTATTACCATCGGCATAAAACTTTCGATTTGTTTTAAATTTTGAAAGCAAGTACCACCAATTCAGAAGGCAAAATTTGGAAATCTCTATTCCAGCAGTGCGTCTGATCCTTTTTCAATTTTTTCTCAACTTTTCTTTGTGTTCTTTTCTGTACAATTCTTGAAGTTCTAATTGCAATTGTCCAAAACCTATTTGTGCTTTAGAAAAAAAAATATCTCAATACCAAAAATTAGTAAAGTTTCCCAAATTATAACACTTGAGCTTCTCCTACTTGTTGGCTTATGTTCATGCAGCCCAGAGCCCTGGCCTCTCCCTGGGAGCCTGACCCTTATGATTAATATCATTAAAGCAAGAATAATCATGGAAGCCTCCTGCTTCCTTCAGGTTCCACACCAACTTGATATTGTTGTCCTCTACGTAGGAGTCAATAAATTTAGAAATTTAAAGTTAGCAGGGAAGGGTTCAATAGGAATTTTCAGATGTCACCAATAAGGGAAACTCCTGATAAACAGTTGGAGAGTTTTTGTCTCAGTACTTAAGTGGCAAGTTTCATGTCAACTTTAGAGGTGGGTTATTAAAAGATTAGCAGAGACTTACCTTCAGTGCGCTCCATTAGATAAAAGTGCTCAAGAGAAGTCGTCCAGCTCTGCCAGTTGGTCGGCGCCAGTACAAAGATGAGGCCTTCATGCTTAGATGTGTTAGAATGTGATGTGGTGAGAGCTGTGCTTCACTCTCCTTGAGCTCTGCAGACTGTGGTCAAGTTGATAATCACGCGAGCCCAACATACACCTCATGCAGATGACACGTCCATGCGGTTTATTCAAATGTAAAATTATTTTCAGTTGTAATGTGCTGCAAAAATTGGGACAAACTTTGAGATATAAAATGTGTAGTTTGGGGGTTCCCTGACAGACGTGGGTGCAAAGCAAGAAACAACCTCTGGGTAGGGTGCCAGTCCATTACAGGACACACACACACATGCACACAAACTGACATTGGGACATCTTTAAACCCAACATGCAAATCTCTGTGATGTAGAAAGAAATAACAAAGAAAAGGCAACATGGATACAGAGAAAACTTCATGCAGAATGGGCTGAAATAACAAGTAGACATCATGATGTTGGCATCTGGTGGCACTAGCCAGTGTGCCACAGCTTTTATTTTTTTCTATCTATCTATCTATCTATCTATCTATCTATCTATCTATCTATCTATCTATCTATCTATCTATCTATCTATCTATCTATCTATCTATCTATCTATCTATCTATCTATTGTCACACACGTGCGAGTAGGAGGCAGTCAACGAGCCTGGAAGTGAATAAAATATCGCGAGATGAAGGGTTAATCTGTGGTACTAACGCCTCTCTCTCTGTTTCTTCAGACAAAAAGAAGAGAATTGACACACTTACCTTACTTCTGGGTTCCAAGATGGCCGTCCGAACGTCAGCTCTTTCTTGATAACGTCTCTTCCGACCCCGACCAATGACACACTTCATTGATAGATAGATAGATAGATAGATAGATAGATAGATAGATAGATAGATAGATAGATAGATAGATAGATAGATAGATAGATAGATAGATAGATAGATAGATAGATAACTCTTTACATTTATATAGCGCTTTTCTCATTACTCAAAGCGCTCTCCACACAGGGAGGACCGGAACCCACAATCTCCTTACTACAAAGCAGCAGCACTACCATTGCACCACCTGTGAGGATAGATAGATGATGATTTTTATATGATAGATAGATAAATAGATTTGCCTTAATTACTTATTTTGGCAGTCCAAGTAACAAATCAGCATCAGTCTAACATTTTTGTAAATAGTTCATCCAGAAACCCACAAGAGCTGTGAAAAGGAACAATCAGACCATTGAGCAAACTCACCCACAACAGGTTCCTAGCTGTCTTCCTGTCTGATAGACTCAAAATGATCGAGTCATCTGCAGATTTCACGATTTGAACTCCTGCAGTAATTTGTGTATAAGATAAAGAGAAGAGCTGACAGATAGTGACTTTGAGGTGATCCAATACATGAATTAAGGCCGTCATATAAACAGCCATTAACACTTTCATTTTGCATTCTGTTAGCTAAAAAGTTCAGAATCCATCCCGCCAAGTTAGGGTTCCAACAGAACTGATCATTCAGTTTATCGACTGAAATGTGCTGCTGGATTGTACTACAAGCAGACGAGAAGTCAGTAAACAGCACACTTGTGTGGTTTTTCGGTCGTTCCAAGTGCTCATACAGTAAATTCTGAAAGGTTGATGTGGTGTCCTTCTTGCACATCTCTGCTCTGCATGCAAATGGGTAAGGAGTTCAGAGAACCCTGGGCTTTTGTTTAGTTGTTGTTGCTTCTTAATGAACGTCTCAAAGGATTTCACGATGATGAGAAATGGAGGCCAATGCTCTGAAGTCATTTAATGCTTTGCGGTTTGTAGTTTTTGTTAATGAAATAACATTTGCCTGTGTCCAAAGTCTGGGTATCTACTGTAAATCCAGAGACATCTCAAACATGGAGTGCAATATTGGAGAACATTATTATTATTATTGTTTTTGTTGTTCTTGTTGCTGGTTTTGCTGTTATTATTATTATTATTGTTGTTGTTGTCGTTGTTGCTGGTTTTGTTACTATTATTATTATTGTACATATACCTAATAATAAAAATAATAATAATAACAATAATAATATGTACACAACATGAGAAAGAAAAATATTTAAAAAATGTAAAGACCCTCATTGCAGAGAGCCCTGTGCCCCTAAACTGGTTCAATTGTGGCAGTAATGCTCCTCGCACACTCGCACTACCTCAGGCGGCCAGCAGAGGCAGCGTTATGGTTGGGTGGGCTGAAGCGACTATCAGTCTTCACTGAAATTCAACGGATCACAACTCATATTTTTAAAGTGTCCAGAATAATGCAGTTTTATCACTGGTGCGCGGTGTTCTTATGTTTCATGGCATGGAAGCATGGTAAGCAAAACTTTTTTTAATGTTTAATTTAGAATAAAAATTAACATTTAACTCCATAGGTGCCACAGATTTAGAGAGAGCACAATTCAATTACGTTTGTAAGCACTTGTGCATGAATTGCGCATAACAGCATTTGTTAAGCCTGCTGCATATTTTACAAATTTAGAATGTTTTCTTGTTATTATAAAAGGCACAATACCCTTCAAAAGAAGAAATGTTGATGTTCTGAGGGTGCTGCTGGCTCCCTGCATGTTATAAATTAATGTTAATGTTGTTAATGTGCAAAGCCGTATACTTACCAGTTTTCCACATACAAGAGGAAGTTCTTGTCTTTCAGTTTAAATGAATACAATAATAGGGTTGATTATGGTTATGAACAATGAGGAAATGGTGATTTCTTTTCAAGTGGGCTAGCAGAGAAGAATGGAAAAGGGCATTCAGTTGTAAAGAGAAGGCTAAAAAGAGTCAATTTTTTCAAAACAGACATAGCATCACAATGTCCTCACATCTGTTTTAAAGCTCCAGGGGACTCGGCTCAAATCTTGAAACATTTCTCTGTTTGTGTAAAGTTCCACATGCGTTTCCACAGGTACTCGAGTTTTCATGCTATTCAGATTTTTTTTAGGTTAACTACTGACTAAAATGTTTGAAGGAGTGCGATTGGCACTCATAATGAATTATGTTCTCAGTGATTTTTCTAAAATTTGGAATATCCAAATCTATTTGAACGTCCTTTATATCATTAACCTGAAGCAGAGTTCATTTTGTTCAACTTCTTGTGTTTATTTTTTGTTTTGTTTTCCGGAATGCCATTTTACTTTTTATTATGAGCGCCGTCATTTTGGGGAACCAAAAAGTTGTGCTGCGTGTTGTCATGCGGTGATGATCTAAAAGTCAGAGTTGAATTCTATGGAAAATCCAAGATTGTGGATCCGTTCTAAAAAGCTGGGATTTATTACTCTGTTTATTTATTACTCTTTTTTTTGACTTCTAGTAAAGTTTCTGAACTCTGATTTAGGCTCTGAAGATGTTACGCTTTGACTGCATGATTTTTTTTTCACACACTAACATGCTGCTCCACGAATATTTATTCCGATCCCTGTGGTTGCCACTTAATTAGGTCTGTTCATTCGAACATTAGGACAGTCTAGACGAGAACAGGCCATTCGTCCAAAATAACATCAAGTCAAGTTTTAAAAGTCCCTAAAGTCCTCCTGTTCACCACATTACTTGGTCACTGACTCCATGTTTCTGTGGTTCTCTATGTGAAAAAAAACTTCCTAATGTTTGTAAGAAGGTATTCAGCACTTGGAGGGGCATTAGCTCGGTGGAGGTGGTGCCGATGTCAGATGAATTGATTTATAAATAAAAATACATGTTGCTTAGTGACACCCTGACTGATTGTACAACCTTAGAAAAATTGTTTTTTACTAACACACCATTCTTATGGTCTTGATGCCCAGAAAAATACAATCCTGTCCTAAAGTTCATTTAATCAGGACAGAAAAAGAGAAGTACAGTTTATTTTTGTATAGCCCAAAACCATACAAGAAGTGTCATAGTGGTCTTTAACAGACCCTGCCTTCTGACATCCCTCCCAACCTCGACTCTCTAAGAAGACAAGGAAAAACTCCCAAATAAACACTTGTAGGAAAAACAATGGAAGAAACCCTGGGAAAGGCATTGCAAAGAGAGACCCTTTCCAGGTAGGTTGGGCATACAGTGGGTGTCAAAAAAAGGGGGTTAATACAATACAATACACAGAACAGAACACAAGTCATCCTCAATACAATATAATAGTGTAATAGAAATATTACAAATACAGAACAGAACTCATCAGTAGATGATATCACAAAATACGATTTGGATTTGTCCAGAGTCCTGGAGACCTCATCCATCAAGCTGCTCCCCCTATTGGCCATTTCACAGCTGTATCAGTGCTGGGCCAGCCAATATAATGTCTCCAGGGTGTTAGACTTTGTGGGTGAATATATTGGATTAAACAGGCGTCGAAGATTGGAAGCTAAGTGTCTTGTGATATTACCAAAGGAAGTACTTTCTCAATCCTTCTAGCTAGGACTTTGGAGAGTATTTTAACATTGTTATTCAGAAGTGAAATTGGTCTGTATAATGCACATTGTAATAAGTCCTTATTTTGCTTAGGAAACACAGTAATTAACACTTGGAGAAAGGCTTTAGGTAGAATTTTATTGTCTCTAGATTCTGTAAATGTTGCTAATCAAAGGGAAGCTAACTTAATTGCAAATTTATTATAAAATTCTGCAGGATAGCCATCAGGGCCTGCTGCTTTCCCGCTCTAAAGTGAGTTGATAGCATCTAGTAATTCTGAGAGTACCAGAGGTTTGTTCAATTCTTCTGCACTGAGATTTTCTAGTTGTGGTATGTTTAATGCATCCAAAAATGCCTTAGGTTGTGTTTTGTCTTCTTTAATCTGAGTAGAATATAAGGCCTTATAGTAGTCTCTAAATGTGTACATTATATTTTTATGGTCAATTATTTTCTCTCCGTCTGTGTTGGTAATTGTTAGGATTGCATTGTGAACTTCCTGCTTTTTTTTTTTTGTTGTTGAGCTAAGATCTTGTTAGCTTTCTTTCCGTGTTCATAGTAATGATGTTGTGATTTAAAAATGAGTTGTTCTGTTTCTTTTGTTTTCAAGAGGTTGAGTTCTGAATGCAAAGCCTGTCGTTTTCTATGAAGTGGCTCATGTGGACAGCTGGCATGTTCTTGATCTATTCTGGCAATTTCACTTATTTGCTCCGACACCTTCTTGGTTTCCGATTTATTTTTGTGGAACAGATATGAAATAATCAGTCCTCTTAAGAAAGCCTTCAGAGTTTCCCAGAGTATTCCTGCAGAGATCTCTGAGGATGTGTTTATCTCTAAAAAAGTATCAATTTGCTTGGATATAAACTCTGTCATCTGCTAATAACAGTGGGTTAAGAAGCCATTTCTTATAGTAGCAGGGAGACCATTCCACAGTTTAGGGGCCCTGTAACTAAAAGCTCGACCTCCCACTATTATTTTATTAATCCTTGGATTCATAAGCAGACCGGCATCTTGAAATCTTAATGTGCGCTCTGGTTTGTAAGTCATGATAAAATCAGATAAGTAAGCCGAACTTTGGCCATTTAAGGCTTTATATGTTAAAAGGAGGATTTTGAAATCTGCCCTAAACTTAACCGGGAGCCAGTGTAAGGATTTAAGAACTGGAGTTATGTGTTTGTATTTTCTAGTTCTTGTAATTATTCTTGCAGCAGCATTTTGGATTTACTCGGGGCCGTATAAAGAACAGTTTGAACATCCAGTGAACACCACATTACAGTAGTCAATCCTACTAGAAATGCATCTTCTAGGAATGCTGACTCAACACGGCTGCTGTCAGTTTTTATTGCAGCCTGCTTCTTTCTAAGCTGGTGTCAGATTTGCTAGTACAACAGTGTTACACAGCCAGCATTCAGCCGCGTACAGACAGTGTGTGGACTTTGCATGGTCTTCTAATGTCTACATGCCAATAGGAAAACTTTACAGCTCAAAGGTTGATCTTTGATGGCTCATTAGACTTCTAGATTCTCATGTTTGTGTCATTTAAAATCGACTTTGTCACAGATGTCTCTCCTAGAATTCCTTAGGAGAAACAGCTTTGGACAAAATGGAGACATGAGATACAACTGAGCGCAAAGGAGTCAAAACTGGTTTGAAAAGCATGTTACATTTTGTGAGATCTCTTTCTAGGTTTATTTTAATCTCTTTCAAAACTTCACATTTTTTACTTATTTTTAGGAAGATGCCTTTATCCAAGGTGACTTACAACATCTCAGACACGATCGATCCATTTCTTTTGTTTTTCCAATTGGAGCTCAGGCAGATGAAGTGATTTGCTCATGGTCACACAGTGGTGTCAGTAGTGGGATTTGAATCCACAACCTCAGGGTTTGAGGTCCAAATTCTCTACCGCTATGCCAGGCTTTTTTCCAGAATGAATTGATATAATTGGTGAACAGCAATTTAAATTAGACAAATAAACACTATTACTCAGGAGCATTGAAAAAAGTCGGAGAGATAGGAAAGTGCTAGCCTGGTTAGGCATTTAAAAGCAAATAATATTGCCTTAAAATCAACCCTGGAATGTACCGGAAGCCAATGAAGAGAGGCTAAAACAGGAGAAATATGGTCACGCTTACACAATCGCAGCATTTTGGAGCAGTTGAGCTGAGAAAGGGAATGCTGGGTAACTCCAGTGTATAATGAGCTATAGTAGTTCAATCGTGAAGAAATAAATTATAAGTCCCCTCTTCGAGAACAGCAACATACAAAGAGGGCTTCAAACTTCAGGGTTTGTAGTCCAAAACCATAACCAGTGTGCCACACCACCTGCCTTTTTTATAGAATGAGTCGGAGCTATCTGGAGCACAGCAATAAAAATTAGAGAAACTCATTGGATTATTGAGAAGCAAGGATGGCAGCTTTGTAATCCTAGTCGAGTGTTTTATTACTACCGTCCATGCATTTCACCAGATATGACTGAGCACACAATGCAAATACTTTCACATTGCAATAAAAAAATGTCAAGAGGCTACTTGGAAGATCTGAGCCACTTTTGTGACTTTGCTGAGATCTCCACTGAAACTCAAAGGAGACCATTATGAGAATAGCAGGGTAGTCAGATGAAGCATCTGAAAAGCAGGAGACAAAAGACAATGTCTCCATTTAATTTCTTTCTGATCTCATTGTTATCTTGGGGAAACCAAAAAGATATGAAGGAGGTCCCCTTTTTGGATTTTTCATTCCTATGGGCGAGTTTCTCTCTTGGGGTTCCTACAAAATCTCTAAAGATGTGTACATTAGGACCATCAGCAATTATAAGTTATGGCTGCATGAGGGTGAGCCCTTTGATGGATTGGCACCCCTTCCAGTGCTGAATTCTGCTTTGCTCTCAGTGCATTCTGGGTAGGCTGTGAACCTCCTGTCCCCTGAATTGGATTAAGCGGATTGTGTTGTGTTATTTTAATGTATTCATATGTACTATTGCTAGTGTTCAAGTAGACTCAAAAAAAGCGTTGACACATTCTGTATTCCTCCCCGACAAACTCTTTTTATTCCGTTGAGCGCTCAGTGAGGGGATGTGGCTAAAAGTACCAAGAGCTGCTTTTCAGTTTGAGGATGTGGTTTACTGCAGTGCACCTTATTTGGTGCTCATACGGCCTGTGAATATAAACTTATTATTATTTTTTTTTAATAACTGGTCCATTGGTTTGAGTTTTTTCCTTCACAACTCCAGTGACCTAAATTCAAGCCCTGACACCAATCACTGTTTACCTAGTGTCCCAGCATTTGTGTTCTCTGGTACTCCAATGTTCTGCCATGTCTCCAGAGCCATCCATGAAACATACAGTACATTGTCCCTGTATAAGTGAGAATAAGTGTGACATTCATTGGAGTGACATTCCAGCCTGATTTTGTTCCTGCCGTCTGACAAAACGGACTCATCAACTCCAGGGTCAGAAAATGAATGTTGGCATTATGTGGTGTTTCTGATCCTCCAATACTTTTGTTTGGTATGGAAGATCATTTGTGGCAAAATGAAATGTGTGTTAACTGTATTGAAATGCAATATGCAAGCAGGCCATTTATTTGGCACGGCTTTATCATTTATTTATCATAATCATAATCCCAGTATGTGGACTGTAACACCCGGGGAAATAGGACGTATTAACCTACTGTATGCAAATGTTAAAGATGCATACAGCGTCACCCCGCTGCCTGCGCTTGGGAAAGCAGCACAAAAGCGCATTGGATTTTAATTCACGGCCATAAGTGACATAACTAAAAGTAAAGCAGATGTTTTGCATTTTGCGTATTGCATTTTGAATCCAAGCCGTGCTTTAATTGTGCCAAAGCTAAATGTAATCAAAGGACCAATTAGTGTCAAAACACAAAGCAAATGGCGTCAACAGATGGGTAAAGGCACCCTAGCCGAGTTAGGGTCATCTAATGGATTGACATGAGAAGAAGATGCAAACTCCACACAGTGTGTACACCTGGGATGCAAACCCAAAAGTCGGAGGTGGCAGCAGCAGCAGCACTGGGTACTGCCTTGCCAGGGCACTCTCATTTATTTATAATTTTGTTTGTAAATCTTGACAGCCAAACTCATTTAAAAATGCTTCATGGTTTAAATAAAACTCCAATTGTCATACATCAGTACATAAAAATAGTAATAGTAATGTAATATGTGCACAGAAATATACACAAACATCTAAATATTGGAGCTGAAATATTTTAATTTTGCTTTAAATCTTCTGAAATATTAAAAGATGTGAATATATTATGATCAGATAAGCTAGTAGTCCATCTTAATAAAAGGATAAGGATCTGTGTATCTATGTGCTTGTTTGGTTGTTATGTATCTGTTCAACAGATCACTCCAACAGATGGTGCCCTACATACACTTGTAGGAAAAACATGCATTGCATTTGTCATTCCAAAAGATGGTGCATCACAAACGTTAAAACTGCTTTTATGAATCCCGCTCAAAGTGGTATACAAAAGAAACATATGCATTGCACTTGTCATTCCAACAGATGGTGCGTCACAAACATTTGCATTCATACAGTTTATTACTAAAATTATTTGTGATGCATCATCTGTTGGAATGACAAATGCAATTCATTTAATTACTACATGCATTTCAAAATACATTCCCGCAGATCGTGCACTGTAAAAGTTAATGCTGAGGTCTACCTTGATTATTTAGATTTTGGCTCGTGTTACACAGGTAGCACAGCTAGTAAAGGAAACAAAAAGACAATTGTGGCAGAAAATAGATTCCAAAGAAAACACATCTCTGAGGCTGGTGATTTTTTCTTGAAGCAGAAATTGTAATAATTATTATTAGTTTCCATCTTGTTACAGAGGCCTTCTCCACTGTCCAGTCTGACATCCAGCAGGTGAAAAGGAAACTGGGAGAATCGTTCACATTTCCACAAAAGATTCCTCAGACTGGATTGCTCAGATTTGGTCACGGTGTTCCACTTTTAACTGTAGCATTGATATCTAATTGGAACGTAAGTCAAATGGTTTTGGACGAATTCTCGGAACGCCTACAAGTGGACAATGATGCCCATGCCTTGGCAATTACTCACCTGCGACTTGAGGACAGCGGGATTTACCAGTTGGAGGCCTTCACAGACAAGTTTGTCAAGAGTTACAATTTAACTGTATATAGTAAGTACCAGAATTTAAAGCTTGGATTACACTTATGAACATTAAACTTAAATCAAAGCTACAGGGATGAAATAAATAACTGACAATGTTGAGCATAATAAATGTATAAACTGTTTAATATGCTCAATATTTATATATGTTACTTACCCAACTTACTTAGTAGTGGCGGCTGAGAAAACATTTTAATCTCAAATTTAAATGCGGAATGGAGAGAAACATTTTCAACCAGTAACGTAGAACAGCAAACGATGTGTAAAACATCAATGGGAAAAAGAAAAATCAAAACTCTCCTGTTACTCGTGTCACATAAAGTGTATGTCAGTAGCCTCAAAACATGTAAAACACATGCACTTTTGCAAAAATACTGTTAAGTAGTTGCTTCAAGAATACTCTGGGATATCCATCCTGAACGCCGAGGTCTATGCTTTCAACAAAGTTGAATCATGTTTGTTATGTTACGCCCTCCATTTTAGTTCAGTACTTATCACCATATTTTTCAAAAATGGTACAACCGCAATAATCGCCATAGAAATTGTTTCATTTAACTTGGATTTTGCAGTCCACTCCATTGAGTCACAGGACCAAGGGCCTCATGTATAAATGGTGCGTACACACAAAAATGTTGCGTACGGCTGTTTCCACGTTCACAACGCGATGTATAAAAAGTAAACTTGGAGTAAAGCCATGCACATTCTCACGCCGGGTCAAACCATTGCGTATGCATGTTTACGGCTCAGTTTTGCAAACTGGCGGCACCCAGCATCAAAGCAGTGCTACTGTTCCTGTGTGGTTTCCTTTATTAATGAAGCATTTAACATGCTACTTTAGTTACAATGGTATTTGAGAAACTAGTAAATCAAAAGATATTCAGATGAGGTTTATGATGTTCTGCTTTAATAACAAAATAAACTGCATGATTAAAGTGGAAATTTCGAGATTAAAGTTGACATTTCGAGCTTTTTTTCAACTGTATCCCTATTTTTTTCTCTTTTTCTCTGTACCCTAATAAGCTTCCATATGACACTCAGACGGTTGGCGACTTTGATGTCTGACAACTTCTTTTTTATTTCAGGCACTGGGTGACTTTCTGATCATGAACTTCGATCAGCTTTATTTTGTTGTTTATACAACTGCTTAAACCAACAAATAGTACTTTTTTCATTACCTCCACTTGGCATTCGCTGAAATTCTTCTTTTTTCCCTTTTGCCATTGTCTTTTCACAGAATGCTGTACTTAAGGGAATATTTATATTGATTTGCATATTCAATGAGGCGCAATTCTGGGAGGAGACGGGGTAGGGTGGCAAGCGTGTGCACGAGCGTTACATTTCACTTTCCGTTTAGTGTTCAGTTAAAGGACAATGGAAAAAGCAAGTGGGAAAAAGAATTCCAGATTCTTGTTAGCTTAAACAGTGGGATAAACAACAAAGGAAGTCGATCGAGTCATATAGAAACTTGAAAGTTCAAGTTCAGAAAGTCGTACAGTGCCTGAAATAAAAGAGAAATGGTCAGATATCAAAGTTGCTGTAAAAAGGCAAGTCGTTACCCACTATCTGAGTGTCATATGGAAGCATTTTAGGGTACAGAGAAAGAAAAAAAATAGGGACACAGTGGAAAAAAAAGGTCAAATGTCCACTTCAATCTCATAGTTTATTTTGTCATTAAAGTAGAATGTTGGTAACATAATCTTGAAATCACGTTAAATGCTTCGTATTTTATGAGTTTGTTCTTCTATGTAGTATATGCTTCTTAAACGGGCTTTCTCTTAGGATGACAGGACACAGAATACATTACATTCATAATATTACAGGTCTCTGAACAATTTAAATACTAAGATGTATACAGTACTTGATTATCATTTTCATGTGAAATGAAGTAAAGCATGTATTAAATATGGGGGCACAATGGCGCAGTGGTAGCAATGAGCTGGCGCCCTGTCCAGTGATTGTTCCTGCATCCCGCAAGATGCTTGCTACACCATGCGTGACCTTCAATGAAATAATTTATTGCAGCAGTACTGTCTTTCTCAAATGTACTAACCCCCAATTCCTGTCCTTCCTTTTCTTTCTCCAAGTAACCAATCGCCACACAATCAACTCTGTAATAAATGTCAAGCCATCTGTAAGCTTTGAACACCAATTCTTCAAAACTTTTAAGGAATATTGAAATATCTTTCTAGTAGATGTTTAATTATTCCATCCATCTATCCATCATGCCAGTCCCAGCAAGCATACAGCACAAGGTAGGAACAATCCCTCTACCGCAATGAAGTTAAAAAGTTATCTGTACAATGTAGTACATATACTTTACTACATTACATTTTAAAAATGATATCAAGAGCTCCAAGAAGATAGCACTTGGAAATTTTAATCGACATACAAGCCAGTCGTCATCATCTGTAAATACACTCTCTCTTCTATTGAATTCAATTGAATTCCTTTATAGTTATTGTATGGTACAATGAGATTCAAAATGCAAATCCTCCATAAAGTTATTTTCCTATAAAATGATAAAATAAGGGCGGCATGGTGGCACAGTGGTAGCGCTGCTGCCTCGCAGTTAGGAGACCTGCTTCCCGGGTCCTCCCTGCGTGGAGATTGCATGTTCTCCCTGTGTCTGTGTGGGTTTCCTCTGGGTACTCTGGTTTCCTCCCACAGTCCAAAGACATGCAGGTTAGGTGGATTGGCAATTCTAAATTGGCCCTAGTGTGTGCTTGGTGTGTGAGTGTGTGTGTGTGCGCGCCCTACGGTGGGCTGGCGCCCTGCCCGGGGTTTGTTTCCTGCCTAACGCTCCAGCAGACCCCCGTGACCCTGTAGTTAGGATATAGCAGGTTGGATAATGGATGGATGGATAATATAATAACAATAATGATAATAATACAATAAAAGAATAATGAAAAATATACAATATGTAAGCATAAGTGGTACAGGTTGAGCCATATTACAACTGTAGTGCAAGTTTAAAGTGAGGTAATTGTACTTATAAGTTTAAACAGTTCTACCAGGAGCACTTGATGGACTGATTAAGTGTGTTTAGCATGCAATGAAACTACTTCTGAACTGCCAGGTACCTACAAGAATGGCTCAGTTCAAATAGACTGTGCGCATGGTTGAGGCAGCATGTGCGAGATGCTTTATCCCGATAATCCTCTTTCTGATCAGCTGATGTAGAGCTGTGATTCCACACTCAAATACAGTGGGTTAAAAAGCTCTGAGTGGTGCAACGAGATTAACAATGCTAAAGCAGCTATAGTATTTGGAATAGTTTGGCAATTCCGTGGGCCATTACATTGTTAGAAGTTGATTACAATCAGATGCCTTAAACTAATAAATGGTATGCGGTTAATTTCAGTGTATTTGATAAAGCCGTGTCAAAGGAAAAGTAGCACTACTTTGATGCTGGGTGCCGCCAGTTTGCAAAACTGTTTTTATACATTGTGATGTGAGAGTGGAAACGGGCATACGCAACATTTTTGTACATACGCACTGTTAATACATGAGGCCCCAGGTCTTTTGTCACACGCTCCTCAGATGTTTTTCCTGAATGCTTTACCCCCGATATTCTCACAGGGGTCTCCCCTTGAGTTTTAGCAGAGATCTCAGTAAAGTTACACAATGGGCTCAGATCTTGCAATTTGTTTTGAAGTTTGAAAGTATTTGCATTGCCATCTCAGTACTATATGGTGAAATGGATGGATGGATCTGAGTAACACTAGTAGTTGCTCTAATTTATATTGCTGTGCTCCAGTGAGGTCAAACTCATTCTGGAAGGGAAGACAGAGAGAGTGGCGTAGTCGGTAAATCTTTGTGCTTCAAACCCTGAGATTATGGTTTCAAATCCCACTACTGACACCAGTATGTGAGCAAAAGAAAGACATTTCACCTTCCTGTACTCTAATTGGAGAAACAAAAGAAACTGAACCAATCATACTGTATATCAAATGTTGTAAAATACCTGGATAAAGACATCAGTCCAATAATAAATAAAAAGATGTGAAGCCTTGAAAGAGATTAAAATAAAACTAGTAAGAGATCTCACAAAACATGCCATGCTTTTAAAACCAGATTCTCAAGTTGGACTCATTTGTCCTCAGTCATATCTCGTGTCTCCTTTTTGTCTAAAGCTGTTTCTCCTAAGAAACTATAGGAGAGACATCTGTAACAAAGTCAAATCTTAAATGAAACGTAAATGAGAATCTCTGTGAAGTCTCACAAACTATCAAAGGTCAACCTTTGAGCTGTAAAATGATCCTGTGAGCAGACTTTGTGGTGGTTCTATTCAGGTTTGCCTTTTTGTGTCCTGTTTACTTCCATTATTTTTACTTTTGCTTGTGTTTTTTTCTTTTTTTATATCTGCATATCAATCTGCAAATATAAAGGAGCTTTGATTTCATCCAGTTTGCTAGGGTGTTAATGGTTCTCCTCTACACTCCTGAACTTTTTTTTTTAATTTAGAAGCCTTTATCCTATTATTGTCTTGGAGGCTGTAGAGTCTCTCTTGAGTCTGGAGAATTCATGGCTTTGTCTCTTCTCGACTTGACCATCACATCTCATTATACACTGCAGTCAGCTTCACGCATTGCTCATCCTCAATTAGTCCCAAGTGTGGTGGCCCACCACCTAAGAGGCACACAAAAACTTGATCACATTGCACCAAGTTTAGCTTCTCAGCAAGGCTGACTTTAAAATGTCATTGTTTGTTGTGACCACAAGGGGGTGCCACGGAGCCTTGAACAGCAGACACAACTCCACCAAGCACAGTTTACGGATCAATAAAAGTTTTTTTATTACCCAGAAACATGTTCACAGGTTTTATTCTTTAACAAGCCAACACAATGTTAATAAAGCCCTCTTCTCCTCTTCCATCTCCTTTCACTCCTCTACATGAACTTTGCCGTCTGCCTCCCAATTCTCACCTCTGGGTGAGGCAGAGTAGCTCCTTTTATGTCCGACCCAGGGACACTTCTTGTGCCACGGCATGGCATGCTGGAAGCACTTTTGGGTCATACAGATGCCCTCCAAAATGGTGATGTCTATTCTTCACAGTGCCACCCTACAGTGCCCAACAAGACAGCCAGAATACAATACCCAGGCAACCCTGTGGGTGTCCATACTGAGTTCCAGTCAAGAGAGCACTGCCACCTTTACTTCACCCCGGTATTTTCACAGGGGTCTCCTCTTGAGTTTCAGCCAAGATCTCAGCAAAGTCAGACGGGGGGGTCAGATCCTTCAAGAAGAGTCTTGACATTTCTTTGCAATTTGAAAGTATTTGCATTGTGTGTTCAGTAATATATGATGAAATGAATATATGTAGTAATTAAACACTTTACTAGGATTACAAAGCTGCATTCCTTGTTTCTGAATAATACTATGAGTTAGTCTAATTATGTTGCTGTGCTCCAGTCAGGTCAGACTCATTCAAGAAGAAAAGGCAGGCAGTGTGGCACAGTGGTGAAGACTTTGGGTTTCAAAGCCTGACATTATGGATTCCAATCCCACTACTGACACCATTATGTGAGCAGAAGAAAGGCATTTTAACTTCCTGTACTCACATTGGAAAAACAAGAGAGATGGAACTAATCATATATCAAATGTTGTAAGATACCTGAAAAAAGGCATCAGTCCAATAATAAGTAAAAAATGTAATGTCTTGAAAGAGTTTAAAAGAAGACTAGAAAGAGATCTCATCAAATATCCCATGCTTTTCAAACCAAATTCCGAATTTGGACTCCTTTGACCTCAGTCGCATCTCATGTCTCCTTTTTGTCTAAAGCTGTTAATCTTGAGGAATTCTAGGAGCAACATCTGTGACAAAGTCAATTCTTAAATGAAACGTAAATGAGAATCTCAGTGAAGACTCATAAGCCTTCAGAGATCAACCTGTGAGCAGTAAAATGATCCTGTGGGCAGACTTTGTGGTGGTTCTATTCAGGTTTGCCTTTTTCCATCCTGTTTACTTCCACTTTGTTTACTTTTATTTGTGTTTTTGTCTTTTTTTTAATATCTGCATATCAATCTGCAAATACAAAGGAGCTTTGATTTCTTCCAGTGACTACATGATTACATTACATCAAGTTTAGTTTCTCATTAATAAAGCCCTCTTCTCCTCTTCCATCTCCTTTCACTTCTCTACATGAACTTTCGCCGTCTGCCTCCCAATTCTCACCCCTGGGTGAGGCACAGTAGCTCCTTTTATGTCCGACCCAGGGACACTGCTAGTGTCATGGCATTGCATGCTGGAAGCACTTTTGGGTCACGCACATCCTCTCCAAAATGGTGATGTCCATTTTTCACAGTGCCTCCCTACAGTGCCCAACAAAACAGCTAGAATACAATACCCAGGCAACCCTGTGGGTGTCCATACTAAGTTCCAGTCAAGAGAGCACTGCCACCTTTCATGCTGGGGGACAAAAGGTCTACTGGTCCATTGTCCAACCATTATTTGATCATCCCACCTGGGACAGAAACTGAAGACCATCACGGCTGCGTAGTGTCTCCAACCTTGGGCTCCATCCATTATGTTATCCCATCCTGGCAGGTAGTCATTCCCGACCCCAGTTGGGATGCGAGTCCAATCCAGCACTTACATTGTTTTTAAGTCTGTAAATGGTTTTGTCCCCTCTTATCTTACTGACCTGTTATTCTTCCTCAAGATCATTTAAGTCTTCTGACCAGATGTTGCTCATCGTGCTGAGGTCTAGACTTAAGCTGCCTTTGCTGTAGCTGTCCCCTAAGCTTTGAAATGGTCTACGCCTTTATATTAGGTCTGCACCAGCTTTGGTCACTTTTAAATCTGGGTTGAATACGCATCTATTTCTCCTTGGCTTTTTATACAAACTTGAACGTATATGTTGTTTGTTTTATCTTGTTTATTTTATTTTATAATAGGGGGCTCCTCAACCTGCTCACTTCGCGTGCCAGCCCCCAGGGGCAAGCACTGGATGCCTGCTATCTCGTGGCTGAGCCGCTAAAAGGGTGTTGGGGCACTCCTCCATTAGAGAAAGCAATTATATCTGAAGAGATGATATATAGAAGAGTATGTGGGGCGTGGGAGGAAGACAAATTGGTCCTTAGTTTTTATAGACAGAAAATCAGTTACTTGAGTATTTCAGGATGACTGTCAATTTTAAATGCCAATAAATAATAAAACGTAGTAAAAAGTAAAAAATAAAAAAGTAAAAGTAGAAGTTAAAAAGTAAAACATTATAAAATTTAAATAAAAGAAAATCAAAAATTAAATTACATTAACGCCTCATCAAAATCAATATTATGAATTACTTTGTCCTCTAACTTACCTTCTATAAATGTTGCTATTTTGCATTTCTGGTTGCAATATTGTTCACAAAATTTTTCTGTTTTTGGTTTTTTGATGATACTCTTTGTTCTTGTTTTTCATTCAATTTCTTTTTATCGGTAATCTTGATTAGATCTTGGCGCTCTTTTTCTATATTAAATTTAACATTCTTGAATAGATGACTTGCTTTTCTGCCTCTCCATAGTAACTGCCTGCGTTGAAGGGCAAGTTAGCAGCACGGGGTGGGACGGAGAGAGGATGTGCGCAGCAGGAGTAATGATTGGGCGAGTGGTGTGGAGGGGCGTGGTGAAGGCCGAATAATGCGGACACGTTGGAAAGCTTTTTAATATAATAGAGATATATGTATTAGTCCATTTATGGAACCTGTATAGTAGTTTGCTCGACTGCTGTTGTTTTGGGCTCTATAAATTAAATTGACTTGACTTGAATACTTGAGGGGTGCGAATGATGGGGCAGGGTAAAGCCCAATGCTTGGGGTGGCACCCGGGCAAAACCTCATTTAATTCCAACAGCAGACAACAAAATAACGGAAAATATTTGCTGACAAGGCACTCTCTGTGAAGGACAATTCCCTTTAGCTGGTGCTCACTCCAACTGCACTTGGTTTCTTAATTTACTCATTACTGTGGACACCACACTCCAAGAGCATCTTTGTTTTATAGCAGGCAACCCAGAAGGGGCAGGGCTTTGTTACCTTCAAGGGGCGGTTTCTTAAGGCTGTGAGGGGGAAAATGGAGAAGAGACTGTTAGCGACAGCACCCCCTGCCTGCCCGCGGTGGTACCACATACTTTGGGTGAGCCTGGTAGTAGACTCTCTGGTGTGCATGCGTGATGCTGATTTTTTTTTTCAAGTCCTTAGCAGTGTTCTGACTCAAAAAGAGACAGTAAGGGCTAACGTCTTTCTTGTCTTTCTACTCATTATTTCTACTTTTTTTTTGTTTCTTTATTGGCAGAATGATGTTATTTTATCCACTAGAAGGCAGCAGAATATTGTCCTGAGACTTATCCAGGCTTAACACTATAAAAGTGGATCATTTCTTGTTACTATGAATCTGACTCAAGCTTAACCGTAAATACATAGAATCATAGCCGGAGTCATACTCCAAGTTAATGCCAAGGAAATAAACACACTCAATGAATTTGCAGGCATCATACTTGTACTTTCTAAATGGTTTGGATGGATTTAGAGAGAAACATAAAAGTCAACAAATGTGATTACTTTATCCAGGCAGTAACGAGTCAAGCAATCTCAATACAATTTGGGAGGAGGATTCATTAATGCTCCTTAATAAAAGGGTGAGTGTCTGTGTGTCTATATATCTGTGTGTTCGTCTGGTTGTAATGTCTCTGTCATTCCAACAGATGGTACAGCAGAAACATCCATCCATCCATCCATCCATTTTCCAACCCGCTGAATCCGAACACAGGGTCACGGGGGTCGGCTGGAGCCAATCCCAGCCAACACAGGGCACAAGGCAGGAAACAATCCTGGGCAGGGTGCCAACCCACCGCAGGACACACACAAACACACCCACACACCAAGCACACACTAGGGCCAATTTAGAATCGCCAATCCACCTAACCTGCATGTCTTTGGACTGTGGGAGGAAACCGGAGCGCCCGGAGGAAACCCACGCAGACACGGGGAGAACATGCAAACTCCACGCAGGGAGGACCCGGGAATCGAACCCAGGTCCCCAGATCTCCCAACTGCGAGGCAGCAGCGCTACCCACTGCGCCACCGTGCCGCCGCAGAAACATTTGTAATCATAAAAATGCATTGCATTTTCCATTCCAACAGGTGGTGCATTACAAACATTAATACTGCTTTTATAAATCCTGTACCAAATGGTACATAACATATGCACTGTATTTATCATTTCAACAGATGACACATCATAAACATTTGTGATAATAAAATGCATTGCATTTTCCATTCCAACTGATTGTGCATCACAAACATTACACTGCATTTATGAATCCCATATCAAATGGCAAACAACAAAGACATATGCATTTGTCCTTCCAACAGATGATGCTTCACAAACATTTCCAGTAATGCACGTTATTACTACAAATGTTTGTGATGTGCCATATGTAGGAGTGACAAATGCAATGTATGTTATTACTGCATGCATTACAAAATGCACTCCAATAAATGGTGCACTATAAATGTTAATGCTGAGTTCAACGTTAATTATTTATATTTCAGCCTGTCTTAGATGGCTAGCTTAGCTAGTCTATATAAATAAAATCATTAGCCGTTTAGATGACTTTTTGTTTGCTTGGTTTGTGTGGTTGCTAATCACGCAAAAACCCCTCAAGCAGTTTTCATGAACCAATGTCAACTTCAGCACAAAGTTTTCAATCAGCTGAAGTGCAATCTCAAAGACCATAGGTGTTTACAGCATTTTCTTCCTGGTCAGGCAGGACCCCAATGGTCCTTGTGCCTTCAGTATCATACAGCTCCATCTGGTGGTCTCCGCAGAACCCGGCAGAGCAGGCTCCTTGGAATAGTAACTTCCATGTTGCCCTGATGGCGTCCATATTGGGGCTCGTTAGACAGGATCCTACCAACCGGTGAATGAGGGGAAGCACTCTGCCCATAGCAGGCAAGCCCCCCACTATTCTGACCCTGCAGATACCCAAGCTCAACCAGATTGTCTCTCTGTGCCTCTGTGTCTTTCTTTGTCCATGTACTGGCATGGAAGGGGAATATCACCACTGGCCAGGTTAGGGAGCAGGATCTTGAGGGGTTGGTCCCTCAAACAGACAGTGTACAGTTCCAGGATTTGAATCAAAGGACTAAAGAACTAGGAAGATTGTGACATAAACCATTTGAAAGTAATTGTTAGTTTCTTTTCATCTTGCTTTTTTTTTTTTTGATACTACAGGAGTCTTTTCCGTTACCCAGTCTGATATCCAGCAGGTGAAAATTAAACTGGGAGAGTCGTTCACATTTCCAGAAAAAATTCCTCAGGAAGTATTTTTCAAATTTGGTCATTCACACAAAATGTTAGCACAAATAACTAATTGGACCATTAGTCGTATTTACATGGACAGATACTCTGAACGGGTACAAGTGGACAGAGCTGCTCACTCCTTGACACTCACTCATCTGCGACCTGAGGACAGTGGGATTTACCAGGTGGAGGCTGTCACAGGAGACGAGTTTATCAAGACTTACAATATAACAGTCTACGGTAAGTGTCAGCATGTTAAGGTTATGATTATAATTCTTAACAGTTTTGAAATATTTAATTCTACAACACACCATTTAAAGTGAAGTGCAGAAAACGGTTTTAAGAGTCTCTGTCCATGGGTGACATAACTAAAAGTAAAGCAGACGTTTTGCATTTTGCTTAGCAGCGGCTCTGTGTGTATTACATTTTGAATCCAAGCCGTGCTTTAATTGTGGCAAAGCTAAATGTATTCAAAGGACCAATTAGTGTCAAAAATCAAGGGGGTCAACAGATGGGTAAAGGCACCCTAGGCGGGTTAGGGTCATCTAATGGATTTACCGGCTCTGATGTCAGATAACGGGCACCGCCATCACACTCAAGATGACATGAGAAGAAGATGCCAACTCCACACAGTGTGTACACCTGGGATGCAAACCTAAAAGTCGGAGGCGGCAGCAGCAGCAGCACTGGGTACTGCCTTGCCAGGGCACTCTCATTTATTTATAATTTTGTTTGTAAATCATGACAGCCAAACTGATTTACAAATGCTTCATAATTTAAATAAAACTCTTATTATCATACATCAGTACATACAAATAGAATGTAATATGTGCACAGACATGTACCAATATACACAAACATCTAAATATTGGAGCTGAATTATTTTAATTTGGCTTTAAATCTTCTGAAATATTAAAAGATGTGAATATATTATGATCAGATCGGATAGTAGTCCATCTTAATAAAAAGTATAAGCATCTGTGTATCTGTGTGCTTGTTTGGTTGTTATGTCTCTGTCACTCCAACAGATGGTGCCCTACATACATTTGTAAGAAAGACATGCATTGCATTTGTCCTTCCAACAGATGGCACATCACAAGCATTAAAACTGCTTTTATGAATCCCATACTAAATGACATACAACAGAGACATGTGCATTGCGTTTGTCATTCCAACAGATGGTGCATCACAAATATTGAAACTGCTTTTATGAATCCCATACTAAATGGCATACAACAGAGACATGTGCATTGCATTTGTCCTTCCAACAGATGGCGCATCACAAGCATTAAAACTGCTTTTATGAATCCCATACTAAATGGCATACAACAGAGACATATGCATTGCATTTGTCATTCTAACAGATGGCAAGTCACAAACATTTGTATTGATACAGTTTATTACTACAATTACTTGTGATGCACTGTCTGTTGGAATGACAAATGTAACTCATTTAATTACTACATGCATTACAAAATACATTCCAGTAGATGGTGCACTGTAAATGTTAAGGCCAAGGTCTATATTGATTATTTAGATTTTGACCAGTGTTACACAGGTAGCACAGCTAGTAGAGGAAACAAAAAGACAATTGTGGCACAAAATAGATTCTAAAGAAAACACTCCTCTGAGGCTGGTGATTTTTACAAACAAAGAAGCTGATTAAATTTTTTACCTTGAAGTTGAAATTCTAATAATTATTATTAGTTTGCATCACATTACAGAGGCTTTCTCCACTGTCCAGTCTGACATCCAGCAGGTGAAAAGGAAACTGGGAGATTCGTTTACATTTCCACAAAAGACTCCGCAGGTTGGATTTCTCAGATTTGGCCACCGTGTTTCATTATCAACTGTAGCACACATATCTAATTGGAACATAAGTCAAATGTATATGGAGAAATTCTTGGGACGCCTACAAGTGAACAGTGATGCCCATGCCTTGGTAATCACTCACCTGCGACTTGAGGACAGTGGGATTTACCAGTTTGAGGACATCACAGGAGACAAGTTTACCAAGAGTTACAATTTAACTGTATAATGTAAGCACCAGAATGTAAAGCTTGGATTACACTTATGAACATTAAACTTAAACCAAAGCTATACGGTTGAAAAAAATTACTGATAATGCTGAGCATATACTGAGTGTTGATCCATGTGGGGAAAAATAAGGCAAACGTCTACAACATAAGAAAATGTGAAAAAGTGACAGATGTCTGAATGCTTTCTGAAGTGCCGACTCGGTCATTGTGCCTTCATTGTTCTCCTTGAATGCGCTGCTAGCTATAAAATAGGCGTCATATGGAATCGGTTTAACAGGTCTGAATACCTGTGGAGGGCTTTACATTTTCACCAGTGTGCAAAACTCCTGTCAGTAAGGAGTGGATTTATTATTTAAAATACAAGAGAAAAACAATTTTGTAAATTTAATTAGCCAAGAGATTATTGCAGATAGTAACTTTGCCAGCTTCAATTGTACATGCATGATGTGTTTTATTTTCAGGCTTGTAGATATTAATATACAGCAATACATTTCTCTTAATTATTTGTAGATTTAGCTGTCAGGCCTCTGCATTTAGGGCAGGTGGGGCACTGCACGTCCCCCATTCCCCAGCAGTTGTGTAAAATGTAAATCAACCCCTAGGGATGAAAACCCACAGAAGAGATCTCCTTCATATCTT
The DNA here is from genome assembly GCF_900747795.2 of Erpetoichthys calabaricus. Classification (NCBI taxonomy): domain Eukaryota; kingdom Metazoa; phylum Chordata; class Cladistia; order Polypteriformes; family Polypteridae; genus Erpetoichthys; species Erpetoichthys calabaricus. The sequence continues at coordinate 162,315,361 of NC_041403.2, read as the reverse complement.
CTTGGTTTCTCCTTGACAACCATGAGATCAGAATTAAAATGGCGACATTGGCTTTGGTCTCCTGCTCCTCAGATATTTTTCTCCTGAATACTTCACCCCAGTATTCTCACAGGAGTCTCCTCTTGAGTTTCAGCCAAGATCTCAGCAAAGTCAGACAGGGAGGGTCAGATCCTTCAAGAAGTGTCTTGACATTTCTTTGCAATTTGAAAGTATTTGCATTGTGTGTTCAGTGATATATGATGAAATGAATATATGTAGTAATTCAACACTTTACTAGGATTACAAAGCTGCATTCCTTGTTTCTGAATAATACTATGAGTTAGTCTAATTATGTTGCTGTGCTCCAGTCAGGTCAGACTCATTCAAGAAGAAAAGGCAGGCAGTGTGGCACAGTGGTGAAGACTTTGGGCTTCAAAGCCTGACATTATGGATTCCAATCCCACTACTGACACCATTATGTGAGCAGAAGAAAGGCATTTTAACTTCCTGTACTCACATTGGAAAAACAAAGGAAATGGAACTAATCATATATCAAATGTTGTAAGATACCTGAATAAAGGCATCAGTCCAATAATAAGTAAAAAATGCAATGTCTTGAAAGAGTTTAAAAGAAGACTAGAAAGAGATCTCATCAAATATCCCATGCTTTTCAAACCAAATTCCGAATTTGGACTCCTTTGACCTCAGTCGCATCTCATGTCTCCTTTTTGTCTAAAGCTGTTAATCTTGAGGAATTCTAGGAGCAACGTCTGTAACAAAGTCAATTCTTAAATGAAACGTAAATGAGAATCTCAGTGAAGACTTATAAGCCATCAGAGATCAACCTGTGAACAGTAAAATGATCCTGTGGGCAGACTTTGTGGTGGTTCTATTCAGGTTTGACTTTTTCCATCCTGTTTACTTCCATTTTGTTTACTTTTATTTGTGTTTTTATCTTTTTTTTTAATATCTGCATACAGTATCAATCTGCAAATACAAAGGAGCTTTGATTTCTTCCAGTGGGCCATGACTACATGATTACATTACATCAAGTTTAGTTTCTCATTAATAAAGCCCTCTTCTCCTCTTCCATCTCCTTTCACTTCTCTACATGAACTTTCACCGTATGCCTCCCAATTCTCACCCCTGGGTGAGGCACAGTAGCTCCTTTTATGTCCGACCCAGGGACACTTCTAGTGTCATGGCATTGCATGCTGGAAGCACTTTTGGGTCATGCAGATCCTCTCCAAAATGGTGATGTCCATTCTTCACAGTGCTACCCTGCAGTGCCCAACATGACTGCTGTTCCAGAATTCATATACCCAAGCAACCCTGTGGGTGTCCATACTGAGTTCCAGTCAAGAGAGCACTGCCACCTTTCATGCTGGGGGACAAAAGGTCTACTGGTCCATTGTCCAGCCATTATTTGATCATCCCATCTGGGACAAAAACTGAAGACCATCACGGCTGCGTAGTGTCTCCAACCTTGGGCTCCATCCATTATGTTCTCCCAACTTGGCAGGTAGTCATTGCTGACCCCAGTTGTAATTCCAGTCCATCCAATCCAGCACTTACATTGTTTTTAAGTCTCTAAATGGTTTTGTCCCCTCTTATCTTACTGACCTGTTATTCTTCCTCAATTCTTCCTCATTTAGGTCTTCTGACCAGATGTTGCTCATCATGCTGAGGTCTGGACTTAAGCTGCCTTTGCTGTAGCCGTCCCCTAAGCTTTGAAATGGTCTACGCCTTTATATTAGGTCTGCACCAGCTTTGGTCACTTTTAAATCTGGGTTGACTATCCATCCATTTCTCCTTGGCTTTTTATACAAACTTGAAATGTATATGTTGTTTGTTTTTAGGTGGACTGCCCAGTGGGGGCCCAGGTGGTCTTTAGGCCTTTGAACCCCCTGCAGATTTTGTTTTTTTTCTCCGGCCCTATAGAGTTTTTTTTTCTTTTTGTTTTCTGTCCTCCTGGCCATTGGACCTTTCTTTATTATTTGATATTTAATACTGTATTGCCTAATCTTGTTTTTATATATTTTTTAAAATACTTTTCTTACTTTATTTTGTAAAACACTTTGAGCTACATCTTTTGTATGGAGATGTGCTGTAGAAATAAATGTTGTTTTTAGCTTATTTTATTTTTTACTAGGGGCTCTGACCCCTGCTTGACTTGCTCGGCAACGTCATGGGACAGGTGCTGGTCGCCCGATATCTCACAGCTGAGCCGCTCGAAGGGCATCGGGGCACTCATCCGCTAGACAAAGCGATTACACTTAAAGAAATGGTATGTAGGGCATGCAGGGCAAGGAATGAAGATGGTTTGGTCCACCTCACAGGTGGCGCAGTGGTAGTGCTGCTGCTTTGCAGTAAGGAGACTGTGGAAGATTGTGGGATCGCTTCCTGGTTCCTCCCTGTGTGGATAGTGCTTTGAGTACTGAGAAAAGCGCTATATAAATATAATGAATTATTATTATTAGAGAGAAAATCAGTTACTTGAGTATTTCACTACAGCTGTCTATTTAAATATCAATGAATGATGAAATGTAGTAAAACGTAAAACAGTAAAAGTAGAAGTAAAAAGTAAAATGCAATAAAACAAAATAAAAAAGTAAATCAAACATTTAATTACATTAACGCCTCGTCAAAAACAATATTATGAATTACTTTATCCTCTAACGTTGCTTTTTTGCATTTCTGTTCACATATTCTCATTTACTGGACGATTCTCTTTGTTCTTGAGTTTTATTACACACAGCTCTTTATCGTTCATTTTCTTTTTTTCGATGTTCATTATCAGCTTTGCCGTTGTTTTTCTATCGTGATATATAAAATTCGGTGTTCTTGAATAGATTACCGTATATACTCGAATGTAAGCCGAGTTTTTCAGCACCCAAAATGTGCTGAAAAATGTCACCCTCGGCTTATATTCGAGTCAGGTCCCGCTGCCCCCACCAACCCGCACGTGTTCAGTCTCTCCCTGTGCAGCGCGCGAGAGAGAGACACACACACGCGAGAGAGAGCGATACCATATTGGTTTTTTTGACCCTCTTCTCCACTTACAGAGCTAGTTTACTGTTTTTCTTTGAAATAAATACTCAAAAACATTTAACCTACTGATGCCTCAATTAATGTACGGTAATTTTATTGGTATTTATTTTGATTATTGAAACTTACCAGTAGCTGCTGAATTTCCCACCCTAGGTTTATACTCGAGTCAATATGTTTTTCCAGTTTTTGTAGGTAAAATTAGGTACCTCGGCTTATATTGGGGTCAGCTTATACTCGAATATATATGGTACTTGCTTTTCTGCCTCGCCATTATAACCAACTGTTGAATGAGTTAGCTGCACTAAGAGTGTCACGGGGTGGGATGGAGAGAGGACATGCGCAGCAGGAGTAACGATTTGGCTAGTGGTGTGGTGGGGCGTGTTCACGGTTGAATAACTTTTTAAATATATGTTAGTTTTTAATAAGAGATATGTATTAGTCCAATTATGGAATGTGAGGGTTTGTGCTCTATAAATTAAACTCCAAACAAATTTTGAATATTTGAGGGTTGCGAATGATGGGGCAGGGTAAAGCCCAATGCTTGGGGTGGCACCCGGGCAAAACCTCATTTAATTCCAACAACAGACAATAAAATAACAGAAAATATTCACTGACAAGGCACTCTCTGTGAAGGACAATTCCCTTTAGTTGGTGCTTGCTCCGACTGCACTTGGTTTCTTAATTTACTCATTACTGTGGACACCAGTGATATTTTCATAATGAAAACGAGAACTAGAACTAAAAATAATGTTTTTTGTTTTACAAGAACGAGAACTGAAATTAAGATAAACAGAGAAATTAAAACTAAATAAAAATAAAAAATAGTGATATATGAATGAACTAAAACGAGAACGAAAATTGAGTAAAAACGAAAAAAACAGCAATCGTATTTTTGTTCTATCCGGTTCAGTCCTGCAGAGGGATTGTAGGTCACTCTGAGCATTCAGTTAAGTTGCGCTGTTCACTATGCGGTGATCTTGTACCTTGGGCTTACTGTAGTCACGTGGCGCAACTTCTGTAAAGGACCGTTGTTTGTTTGTTGAGCACATTTGGCTTGTCGGGTGGTAGCAGTAAGGACGTGTGGTTGACAATGGTGAGTTTTGCACAGATGTTTGTGGGTAGAAAGTGAGAAGGTAACGTGTAGAAGACTTTAATTACAGTGCAGATGATAATAAAAAGCAAATATAGCGTGCGAGAAGAAGAAAAGAGTCTCGGAGGTTCAGTGCAAGGCAAGCAGGATCAGTGCTTAGTGGAAGCTCTGTGCCTCAGCTGTCATCATGAAAAGTAAAAAAACTAGCAATGATAACAAACAATACATGTGTCCACTGATCTGTGCTATAAAGTTGTTTTTTGTATGAATCCAATAATTGTGATCATTTTTATAGTCAAAATTGCTGAATTGGCGCATTTCCTGTTCAAACAGAAGAGAATATGTTCAAATAGGGAGAAATGCGAGGTGCGGCAGCGACAAGCCTCACCTCACCTCGGACTGCACTCTCCTCACATACTGATGGGGTTGATACATGCGATTGGCGCCTGCCTGTTTCTCTCTCTCTGTATGTCACCAATATAAGTTTTGCAGACACATTTATTATACACCCAGACTCCAATATCTTTAATGAATGTGTGTGACATATTTAGTTTTGCTGATCAGAACATAAAACCACAGTGAAAAGGCATGAGGTGATGCAGATAGTACAGAACTGCCATGAAGGGGGTGCATGTGAGCCCAACAGGTGCTCATTGTTGCTGTTCTTCTCCGCAGAGGCGTCAATAAGTTAGCGACTTCAGAAAGTCAATGCCTCTAATAATGCAGCCATCTTCAGCTCCTGCTTGTCCTCATAAGTTTTCTCTTCAGTGTATCAAAGGCCTGCTCAGTTTGCTTGGCCATTCCAGTGTTTTCCATTTTTTAGTTTTGATAAACTCCTGTGTTGCCTCAGCAGAATGTCTGGCTCATTATCTTGTTGGAGGATGATGTGCCATCCAAAGAGTTTGGAGGCCTTTACTGGAACTTGAGCAGATCAGATGTTTCGGCACACCTCGGAATTCATTATGCGGCTGCTGTCAGCAATCCTGTCATCAATGAAGCGAAGTGTGCCAGGACCTGTGGCAGCCATACACGCCAAAGCCATAACACCCCCACAGCACCACCATGTTTAACAGCTGTGGTGGTCTGCTTTGGATCTCGGGCAGTTCCTTTTGGTCTCCACACTTTATCATTTTTCTAATGCAGGTTTATCTTTGTCTCATCTGTCCACAAGACCTTTACCCAAAATTCTGCAGGCTCTCTGAAGACCTTTTTCACAAACTATAATCTGGCCGTCTTGCAATGTGTCCTTTGTGTTTATGTTCATGAAATCTTCTGCTGGTAGTCGTTTTTGACAAACACACATCTGCCCCCTGAAGACTGTGTCTGATCTGTCAGACAGGCATTTGAGGCTTTTTCTTGACAATAGTGAAGATTCTTCTGTCCTCAGCAGTGGAGGTCTTCCTTGGCCTACCAATCCCTTTGTGCTTACTGAGCTCACCAGCATGTTCTTTCTTCTTCATGATAGTCGACACAATTCATTTTGGTCATCCAAAGATTTTGCTGATGTCTCTGATGGTTTATTCTTGTTCTTCTGCATCAGAATGGCTTCTTTGACTTTCATTGGCACAGCTCTTGTCCTCATGTTGAACAATGAGAGCTACAGACTCCAAAGGGTAGAAGCAGGCTGAGGTATCTGATGAAGCCATGAAACCCACCTGAGGAATCACAAACACCTGTGACACCAATTGTCCCAAACATTATGGTGCCCTGAAAGGGGGTCACTATGTACAAAAAGTGTGTACAAATACCATAAATGTCTGCAGTGTGCAGTTTAATCACAATGTCTGAATTGTTTGAATTGTCCTTTTAAACTGTGGAGCAGAGAACGATGAGTTTTTGATCCAAACATAATGGAGGGCACTGCATATCTGTGGAGGCCTAATGTCAACGATTGATCCTTGACTATTCAAAACTAAATGTTCTGTTAGATGTTCCAATTGTGAGTTTCTATCTCTTGCTTGGTGACCACTGTTGCATTCTTTTGCCTTGAACGATCCAGCCCTTCTATCCCTAATATCCTATACATAAACAAGTCCAAAATGAATCGTTTCAATACAGTATACAGTATGTACTGTACATGCTTATGTGAGAAATGTTTCAGGATATTTTTCCAGTTTTATAAACAAGACAGTCTTGCTGGTCTTCTGACTTGATTTTCATTACTTTTTTGTGCCTGTTTACCCAGTGCACGTGTCACCTCCTAAACTGAGCAGCGTCTTGTCTGAGAATGGCAGTTGTGTACTGTCCTGCTTAGTGGAGAATCACACTCAAGTGACTGTTTTCTGGCTGACAGAAGATGTTGTCTTGACAGAGAACAGTCCTTTCAGTAACATGCTGTTGGTGAAAATCGAAGAGGCTGACAAGCAGTACACTTGTGTGGCAGAGAATCCAGTCAGCCAGGAGAAGATAACAGTCACATCGCAGGAGATGTGTGCACAGAAAGGTAAGTGAGGCCATGTTGGCATCATTAGCTTGTCTTGAACCGACAAGGGTTACCTTTCCTGTAGGAGTTTCATCATTTCTGTTTTCATCTCCTCTTTTCCTATGGAGTTTTTGGCATTGGCTATTCTTTTATGTGTCTCATTGATTAGTAGGTTTTGAGCTTGGTGGACAACTCAGAGTTCTTAATTTGAAGCAAGCTATAGAAAAACATTGTGTTTCTCATTTTGGTGAACTGGAAAGTATAATTTATTTACGCGTCTAGATATTTTAGGAGGAGTGGGAGCTTTGGTTTTGATTTCAACCTTGTTTTCTTTGGTAAACATCCACTTAGAAACCCACAGACCTTCAGTTCTTATAGAGCAAGCTGAACTTAACCATTAAAAAAAATTAATCTTCATGACAATCATGATGTTATTGCAACTTTCGAAAGTAGTGCTTACTTGTCGGCACGTATTTCTCAATCTTGAATTTTGTAATTGCTATTAAGCCTCTTCTGTGAGGCGCTTGACACTTAGCAGATGTTTTATCTTGGTAGAGTAATATATATTGCTCTACTTTCCCCTATTGTATTATTAATATGTAGCCTTAGAATGCCTAATCTCACAGACTTACCACTGTTTATTAGGTATTATTGTATATAACTTATCCCCACCTTCCCTTCTATAACCTCAGGCGATTAGATGTAGTAAAAAGACAAGCAGAAGTTAAGTTACACATAAAATAATGTATTACTGATAATATTCATAAATAATAACAAAATGCAAAGTACATTTGAATATTGGAAACCATACAACCTGATTAAATGGTGATATGTAGTTCAGGTGGCACACAGACTTGTAGTTACTTAAATGTCTCTAGTTAAGGCATCATTGGTGCTCAGCTTTCAGCCACATGTCTGTTCAAAATGGTTGCTGAGCTGTGCTGTTCATTGTGTTGTCTTCATCATCATAGGTTAGCAAGAGAGATGCTTCTTTCAGATGTTGGTTGGTAAGAGAGAGATACTTCTACATCATCAGAGGTTAGCAAGAGAGAGATTGTGAGGTTAAACACATACATTTATAGATGTTCTGTCCAACCCCTACAGCCAATAGGACATCATGGTACTTAAAGGCCCCTGCGACAAACCAATTCCAAACAGCCATACCTCAGACCAGTTGGGGAATACAACATCTTAAAACCTGCCACCCCCAAAACCATATGTGTTTATGGCTTTCTTGCGGGGAGTAGAAATGACTTTAGCAAAGAAACACTCGGCAAACTGGTTTAAGACACATCCCCCAAATCCTGTCGTATAATGTAATCAGATCCATTCCTAATGGGGGGGGGGGGGGGGGGTTGGGAGGTAAACACTAAATTACGTTGCTTTGCCTAAATTACAAATAAAGACATACAAAATATTTATCAAGTTATATGTAAAATCTCACATCACAACACCAGATGTTACTGGTCTTCTTTTTCCTTCTTTCTATTGCAGAGTTCTTGTTCATGGCTGATGATCGATAAATACAATAGTTACATACACTTGATTATAAATTCAAAAGATATCTGTAGTGTGTTCTGGGGTGTCATTAATAGATGGGATTGTGTGGATTGAGCTTTATTTACCATGAACCAATAAAACGCTCACCAGATGGGCACCGCTTCTCTCTCGTCTAAAACCTTCTTGCAGCAAAACCAATTAATCTAATAGTGAAACAGGTTGCTAATATATAAATAACAAAATAGGAGCCAAGAAGATTAATATAAGACAATCAAAAAAGTTCTAATTGCGGTGTAAAATAAGACACAAACAACAATAAAGAGTTGAGGCTTAAAGAAAAGAAAAATACACAGCAATTGAGGCAACATCTTTCCAGATGTGAGTTCCTAATAGAATGAAATCAAGATGGCCGATTTCTGAGTTAGGAGTTTATGAGGCAGAAAAGGGAGGGTCCAAGCTGATGGACACGGAAGTGATATCAGAGATGGAGTGGCTGTCAATCTTCCATTCTGTAGATGAAGTAGAAGAGAAGGCATTAGAACACAGCGCCAATCCCTGGTCTGGCAGGTAATTGCACTCACCAAAGCCCTTAAACTGTCTCCAATGTACAAGGGCGTGACATACAGTCAGACTGATTAGAGTTTTCACAAATCAAGGGAATGGAATATCCAATATAAACATAAACCAAACATGGCAATAGTAATATTATAAAGGACCAAGATAATGCCAAGATAATGTTATATGTTTTTATAGTACCCAGGTCCAAGGTAATGACTTGAAAAAAAATGAACAAGGACCTTATACAAGTATAGACATGTATTTTATAACAGTGTGAAATAAATTGCCCCGACACACAGAAAAAAGTTTTGGGCAGCTCTGGCTGCAAAAGGCAAAATAGGTTGCACAGATGTGAACAGAATTGAGTCCAACATAGAACTGAGGAAACATAGGAAGTGGTCTGGGTTTTAACACTAGAATTACCAGAGCCTACGAAAAAACTTGTAGATCCGGCCCACCTTAAATCCGTTCATCTCCGTCAGCGTCTTTTGTCCTGTAAATGTGCCGATAAAAAGCAGCTCACTACTGAAAACTACAAATATAGGAGGCAGTTGGGATCAAACTGGGGACTCTTGATCACAAGTCAGCAAATCTTACCGCTATGCCACGGAAGCTGTTGTCTTATCCTTGAACCTTTTGTGAAAGTGTTTATTTGATCTTTGGATTTCAGGCTTCACACATTATATAGTTTATGCCAACATTTTGTCATTTACTACTAAAATATGAAAAACGTTTCTGTTTTAACAATATGTTTACACAGATTACTGTAGAAACGGAACACGCATGATATGCATGCATTCCAAATAATGATCTATTATTTCCACTCTAAAACTTCAGCAGTTCACTCCCAAATAATCAATCAAGGCATGAGCTGGGGGAACTTTGTGCATGTTTTGCGGCAGTGAGGGGATGGAATAGCAGGCTGCTTGCTGCTTGTCTTTATCGGCACATTTACAGGACAAAAGACGCTGACGGAGCGGTGTGAACGGATTTAAGGTGGGCTGGATTTATGAGTTTTCTCGTAGGCTCTGGTAATTCTAGTCTTAAGGCAGTGAACCAGAAGTGATGTCATCGTGGCCGGAATCAGGCAGAATTTCCCGTGTTTGGTCTTCTGGGATAACAAAGAATGAGTTAGCGCACCCCGCCACCCCCTGGCCTGGTGTGGAATTACCTTCATTTGGTCCTTTTAGCTGCCTCCCAGGCGCACGTCTGTGATAACAGACAATACAGAACGCTCCTAATCAAGCACAGCCAATGCTAGCCTTCTTCATGTTAGTGTTCTGAACTCTATCTATCTATCTATCTATCTATCTATCTATCTATCTATCTATCTATCTATCTATCTATCTATCTATCTATCTATCTATCTATCTATCTATCTATCTATCTATAAGTGGTCTTAACGTTTGTTACACCCTCTTTCTTGTCTTTAATCGGTTTCCATTATTATGAGGATAAATCAAAAAGAAAGGGCAGATTTAAAAGGTATGCGGATAACACAACAGATATGAAATACAGGGCGGCATGGTGGCGCAGTGGTAGCGCTGCTGCCTCGCAGTTAGGAGACCCGGGTTTGCTTCCCGGGTCCTCCCTGCGTGGAGTTTGCATGTTCTCCCCGTGTCTGCGTGGGTTTCCTCCGGGGGCTCCGGTTTCCTCCCACAGTCCAAAGACATGCTGGTTAGGTGAACTGGCGATTCTAAATTGGCCTTAGTGTGTGCTTGGTGTGTGGGTGTGTTTGTGTGTGTCCTGCGGTGGGTTGGCACCCTGCCCAGGATTGTTTCCTGCCTTGTGCCCTGTGTTGGCTGGGATTGGCTCCAGCAGACCCCCGTGACCCTGTGTTCGGATTCAGTGGGTTAGAAACTGGATGGATGGATGGATGGATATACAATACAACACATTTGCAGTGGCTTATGGGTAGTTCAAACACATGCAGCACGACACTCTGCAGTTAGTCTACTTGAAGTCAAGGCCAAATGAACATGGATGTTATGATTGTTGAACAGCACGCCGTAGTGAGATTGCTTTGGGCAGAAGGAGTGAAACCTGCTGAAAGTCGACAAAGGAGGAGAGCTCAACACAGAAGTGACAACAGCAGGACTCACCGAAATGTTTATGAATGAATAGAAAGGTTTAAAGTGGGAAAAACAAGTGTAACCACAGAAGCTCGATTTGATTGACCATCAACATCTCACACTCAAGCCAACAGCAATATGGCGAACGCCTTCATCAGAGAAGACCACTGATGCTGCACATTTACAGTAGCTATCATCATAATATACATATATTAGCTTGTGAAGACTGGGAGAGTAGCCAGCATGGTCCTCTTACGGGAATGTCCACCAAACTCCTAGTGTGTCCTGGAAATAGGCAACAGCCTCAGAGACTGGAGAATACATCATCTCATCTATTCGTGACAGACTGGTGCCCCTGTTTCTTGTCTTGTGCACATCAGAACAGACTCTGGCACCATGCAATCTTGAATTGGATTAAGTGGGTTTTAGAGTGAGGAAGATGGGGATGATGATGATAATCACAGCTTTGACTTGTGCCAGGAAGTAAAACGTCAGGCAGCAGGATCTTAGTGACCCCTATGATCACTTCAGAGTCTCCTCAAAGACAGTGCCACCATGTGCAGTTTCTGGAGATCCAATAGAAAGTGGTAGGTAATGGAAATTTCGGATGGATAGCAATACAGTATGTAGTGAAGACCCCAAAGCATCACACATTTATAAATATTTTAATCTTTCTTTTCATTTTTGTAGATTTACCTGGAAGTCATGAAGCCATCATAATCCCCACAGAGGCCATTCTGAGGCTGGTGTGTTTCTCCATTCTGACAATTGGATTTATTTATTTTCTGTGGAAAACCTTTAGGACATGGCATGGTAAACACCTTTAAAAGTTTAAAATTTGATCAATGTGTGTGTGTTTGTATGTATCTATATATATCAATTTCTCTCTCTCTCTCTTTCTATATATATATATATATATACTAGCAAATACCTGCGCTTTGCAGCGGAGAAGTAGTGTGTTAAAGAGGTTATGTAAACATATATATACATATACATATATACATATATATACTTATCTACATATACACATATCTACATATACATATATATACATACATATACACATCCACATATACATATATATATATATATATACATATACAAATTTACATATCTACATATATATATACATATGTACATATATATACACATAAATATATACATATCTACATATATATATACATATGCACATATATATATAAATATAGACATACATATATACATACAAACATACATTCACATATATATATATATATATATATATATATATATATATATATATATATATATATATATATGTATATATATATACATATCTACATATATATATATACAGTATATATATTCACGGCATTCGTAGTCTGAATCACAATCTGATTGTCTGGGTGGTTACCTACCAGGTAACGCTTATGGTTGGCCAGCAAGTCAGCTAACATCCGTCACGGTGCCTTCAGTTGTGAGAAGCAGATCATAGAATGGTTGAAAATAGTTTACTGTCAAATAATGCAAAGAGTACGCGACACGTGTTTCGCCCTAATTCTGGGCTCATCAGGCGTACACACTCACTGCACTTCCTTACGGGAATCGAACCTCAGACGTCAGCGCTAGAGGCGAAGCCCCTAACATTGCGCCACGGCGTGTGGTTTGTTTATTTGACAGCATGTAGATTGGGGTAATTACATTCACGGCATTCGTAGTCTGAATCACAATCTGATTGTATGGGTGGTTACCTACCAGGTAACGCTTGTGGTTGGCCAGCAAGTCAGCTAACATCAGCCACGGTGCCTTCAGTTGTGAGAAGCAGATCATAGAATGGTTGAAATAGTTTACTGTCAAATAATGCAAAGAGTACGCGACACGTGTTTCGCCCTAATTCTGGGCTCATCAGGCGTACACACTCACTGCATATAGCCAAATTCCTGCGCTTCGCAGCGGTGAAGTATTGCTTTTAAATTTTAATTAAGAAGAAAAGAAAACCTTTTTAAATTGAGGGAAAATATACCAATAACAATTTGTTAAGGATCTGTTTTTTTGTGAAGCTGCCTTTACACAGCCTGTCTGCTGTTTTATAAACGAACGCCATATAAGGCCGTCCTTTCTCCTTGCTTAGCGGTTCTGTATTGTTTTATTGTTCGTTTACAGTAATCCCTCCTCCATCGCGGGGGTTGCGTTCCAGAGCCACCCGCGAAATAAGAAAATCCGCAAAGTACAAACCATATGTTTATATGGTTATTTTTATGTTGTCATGCTTGGGTCACAGATTTGCGCAGAAACACAGGAGGTTGTAGAGAGACAGGAACGTTATTCAAACACTGCAAACAAACATTTGTCTCTTTTTCAAAAGTTTGAACTGTGCTCCATGACAAGACAGAGATGACAGTTCCGTCTCACAATTAAAAGAATGCAAACATATCTTCCTCTTCAAAGGAGTGCACATCAGGAGCAGAGAATGTCAGAGAGATAGAGAAAAGCAAACAAATCAATAGGGCTGTTTGGCTTTTAAGTATGCGAAGCACCGCGGCACAAAGCTGTTGAAGGCGGCAGCTCACACCCCCTCCGTCAGGAGCAGAGAAAGAGAGAGAGAGAGAGAGACAGAGAAAAACAAACATGCAAAAATCAATACGTGCCCTTCAAGCTTTTAAGTATGCGAAGCACCGTGCAATATGTCGCTTCACGAAGCAGCTGCACAGAAGGTAGCAACGTGAAGATAATCTTTCAGCATTTTTAGACGAGCATCCGTATCGTCTAGGTGTGCGAACAGCCCCCCTGCTCAATCCCCCTACGTCAGGATCAGAGAAAGTCAGCGCAAGAGAGAGAGAGACAGAAAAGTAAGCCGGGTAGCTTCTCAGCCATCTGCCAATAGCGTCCCTTGTATGAAATCAACTGGGCAAACCAACTGAGGAAGCATGTACCAGAAATTAAAAGACCCATTGTCCGCAGAAATCCGCGAACCAGCAAAAAATCCGCGATATATATTTAAATATGCTTACATATAAAATCCATGATAGAGTGAAGCTGCGAAAGGCGAAGTGCGATATAGCGAGGGATTACTGTATTACGATTGTTATAGTTATTGTGTAGGTATTTGAGATTCATTTTTCTGTTCAGGTACCCATTTCCTTTATGTAATCTGCGGATTCTCCGCTATTTTTTGTTTGTTTATTACGATTATAGTTATTTATTGATTCCCTTCTTTAGCTGACTGCCTGCTCATATAAGGCGCTCTGCTGTTTTTTTGTGAAGCAGTCTTTACACAGCTTCTCCGCTGTTTAATAAACAAACGCCATATAAGGCCATCCTTTTTCCTTGCTTCGCCAAGGAAGCAGCCTTTTTATTTAATCCACGGGTTCTCCGCTGTTTTATTGTTCGTTTATTACGATTGTTATAGTTCTCTTTGTATACCACGTTGTCAGTTCAGCACTCCGGTTGTAATATGACCGTGCAATATGAGTCATGCAAGCTTGTTTCTGCAGTAGTGGCACTTATGAATATGCTTGTATGCGTCACTCGCTCGCTTCTTATTGTTTCGCTGCCTTCTCAATTGTGTAATGAATGTTTTCTTCAGCGCTCTTTGGGGCTCTTCCTTGTTTTGTACGTACTGCATTCACAGTCAGTTCACGTGATTACGTGGGAGGCGTGATGACGCGATACGCAACTCCGCCTCCCACGGCCAGCGAGCTGCAGTCCATTACAGTATATGGACAAAAAAGAGGTTCCAGTTATGACCGTTACGCTTTGAATTTCGAAATGAAACCTGCCTAACTTTTGTAAGTAAGCTGTAAGGAATGAGCATGCCAAATTTCAGCCTTCCACCTACACGGGAAGTTGGAGAATTAGTGATGAGTCAGTCAGTCAGTCAGTCAGTCATTCAGTCAGTGAGGGCTTTGCCTTTTATTAGTATAGATATATATCGATATCAATATATCTACTGTAGATATCTAGAGATAGAGAGATAGATGTGAAAATCGTTATGTAATAGAGAGAGAAAGAGACAGAGATATGGAAGCTGTTGGGGTCCATGGCCACCGCCAGGGGCCATCAGGACCTTTGCAGAGCCCTATTTAACAGCACTTCCAACACCCCCAGAGGTACTGCCGGAAGAAGCTTGTTGGACACTTGGAGTCCTTCCGGGTGTCCTATAAAAGTAGCCAGCATCCACTACTTGGAGAGCTAGAGCCAGGAGGAGGTGGACGAAGCTTGCCGGCAGAGGAGTGGAGGAGGGGAAGAAAGAAGAAGAAGAAGAATTAAAAGAAGAAGGAAAGGGTTTTTGTGCTGGACTGTGCTATTTGGTGCTCTCTGTTGTGCTGTGATGTGGGGAGCAAAGGGAAATTGTGTGGCAAAACCCATGTTTCTGCCTGTCTGAAGGACCCCTGGTTATCACTATATGTATATATATATATATTGTGGCGAGTGGCTGGGGGCGGTACCCAGCTGGGACGCCCAGAAGGACCGGAAGAGGGATTACGCCTCCTCTGGACCTCGAGGGGGCAGCCACCCTGGTTGATATGGGGACCACGGGAACACAGCATGGAACCTCAACCCTATAGGGGCCCATGATCACCACCAGGGGGTGCCCGGATGCCTGTGAAGCCCTGGATGTCAGCACTTCCGCCACACCCGGAAGTGCTTGGGAAAGGAATACCAGGGACACCCGGAGTGCTGCTGGGTGCTCAGCCGGCACGGCCGGCGGAAGTTCATCGGTAGACACCTGGAGCACGTCCGGGTGAAGATAAAAGGGGCCGCTTCCCTCCATTCAAAGGCTGGAGTCAGGTGGAAGAGGATGGAGCTCGGAGGAGAGGAGTGGAGGCGGTCAGAGAGAGAGGCATTGAAGGAAGAGGCCTGGACTGAGGGTGTTTGGTACAGAGTACTGGGTTGTGTGCACTGTAAATATTAGATATGTACAGTAAATGTGTGTTTGGGTGAAAATTAGCGGTGTCCGCCAGTCTGTGTCCAGGCCATTCTCCACTATATATATATATATATATATATATATATATATATATATATATATATATATATATATATATATACATATATATATATATATATGTTTTACAGTACCTGACAAATGATACAACGATTACACAACATGTGTTTCGCCCTCATCAAGTGTTTGCATTTTTTGCTTCCCCTTGCGAGGATCGAACCTTAGATTTCATGCCATGGCAGCTGGTTCTCTTACTTGAAATCACCTGATGAACCCCAAATAGGGCGAAACACGTGTCATGTACTCTTTGCATTATTTGCCAGGTACCGTATCACATGTCTATGTCCTGCTTCTCCCAACTGAGAGGACGATGTATGCCGACTGGCCGACCAACCACAAACGTTACCTGGTAGGTAACCCTCCAAATATCAGATTGTGATCAGACCTATGCATTTATATAAATATTTGCATATGTGTGTGTGTGCGTCCATGTGTCCGTGTCTTCTGGTGAAGTGCGCATGCGCAGGGCACTCTTTAATATAGGACATCATTGCTGGGGAGAGTGCTGATTGGGTACTTGCGGCCACGCACATAAAATCCGTTGCTGGGGAGACGCCACACATGCAATGATCAGCTGCACGCCAGCACAGATTACAATACTTGCTGGGGAACTACACAGTACTTGCTGGAGAGACGCCACAGTAAGCTAAAATAAAGAGAGGCAGGATAGGAGATCTTCAAACAGACACAACACATCAATCAACAGCCACAGAGGAGAGGACAAATGTAGTATTAATTATACTTACTGTATTGTCATATACGTTTCTATTTTATTTTTATTATTATTTTACTTTAATGATTCTTGCAAAGATATTTTTCACAAAAAAAAATTAAGACAAGAAACAGAATGAGGTCAAGGTCCCTTGCCATTTAATATAGACTGTTCCTACTAATGTTTATGTACTACTGTTCTAGTGCCCTTTATTGTAACGGGCTTAACGTCTAGTATATGTATATATGTATATATATATATCAACCCACCGATCTCTAAAATGTGATTTTCACCCATGTTGCTCAACTTAGAAATTTCAATCTCTGGCCTTTTTGTCTGCTAGTCTGGCTTTGGTCTGTTCAGGAACTTCGCTTGCTCAGAAGCACCAGGTGGCACTGTTCTCAAAATTCATTAAAAAGAATAAAACAACAACAAATAAAATGCAAAAGTACCCCCAGGGTCAACATGTTGGTCTCCAAAGTATTCTAGTGTCTCTTCCTGACAATGTGTGAAACATTTTGTTGAAATTGGAGCAAGGGTGTAGAATTGTTTAAAGAAGAAAGTAGTGGAGCTCCATTTAGCGGTTAACTCGACCCTGAAATGGCATCTCCTTCCAGGTGGCTCAGGGTTTTATGGAGGCTGAAGTGGGAGGGGCGGAGTCAGTTGTCCATACTGATTGGGTTTCTTGGCACTGTGGAGAAAGGAAGAGATGACAGTGTTAGCGCTAGTGGCCCCTCTCATCCCAGGAGGATATTATATACCTCGACAGAGTGTCTGTTGTCTTAACCTGCTAATCCAAAGAAGGGTTACGGGGCAGCAGACAGAAACAACACCAGGACAGGGTGACAGTCCATCAAAGGGTGAGCACACACATGCACACCACAAACACACATCAGGAGCCCAATTAGCAATATCGAGTCACCTAACCTCCATGTCTTGGGAATGTTAGAGGAAACCCACTTTATTTAGACACAGAGACGGAGATACGGTGGTTTTTAGATTGTAACTCAGATTTTTATTTTTGTAATTTCAGGTCAACAAATGAGAGCAAAAGTAAGCATTACACATGTGGTAGACCCAGGTTTGCCCCTGAAGACATGTGAGCCACAAAAACGTGACAGAGCAACACAAACGAATTAGCCATGACAGTCCAAGGTCCCTTCCAGGAGGGACGCTTGACTATCTTCATCTCTTCTTCTTCACCTCTCCTTGATGGTGACGTTCATCGAGCGTTGCGTTGGCTTACCATCACTCAGAGTTGCCTACCTCAAAGGTTTTTGTCTTTTTTTTTAAGCATCTTCTTCTGCACTTTGAACTTTGAATTTCATCCTGTGCTTTGGTCTTTGCTCTGATCTGCAATTAACGACATTCTGCCATTTGTAGAATTTTGTATCTTTGCCACTTTCTTTGTGATCACAAGTTTTTTGAAGACAATGAATGAAACAGGATGTGTGAAATTACCCATTAAATAAATCCCCCCATGACATATCTTTGCCCCTTTTTGGATTTCTTGTTGCCTACTTTAGACTCAATGCTTATTAATTAAAAATTGTTAAAACCAGAACCTTTGTGGTCATGTCTTCTTTCAATTTAGTTAATCCTGACAGGATTCACAGGGACACCAAAGGGCTACACTGTGTTTGCACCTACTGCCGTGAAGCAGGTAGCACAGTGTTGGCCTAATGGGATTTTCGTAAAAATGCTTCCATCATAATGCCTAGGAGTATTGAAGTAAGGAAGGTTGAATTCTGTAGCAAGTAAACTGGAACTCACTGATGGTCCATCCATAAGCATACCATGAAGAAACTGGCCTTCTACAGCGCGTCAGGACTCAGTTGCAACAGCAGATGTGATCAGAGCTTTCAAAATGTTTTATTAAAAAACAAGTGAAGAAGGGAAATCGAGGTGCGGTGAATTAAAAGCAGGTGCTCTGTATGGGTGACATGATCTCTCAAGTAACACTTTACCACTCAACACGTCCCCAGCCATCAATAAACTGACTTGCAGGCTTGCGCTTTGACGTTTGCATTTGAGAGGATACAGTGCCACCTACTGTTCTGGCTGAGAAAGTGGAAGTTTACAATAAAGAGAAACTAAATCTTCAACAAGTGCCGGGTATCTAAAATGATAAATAAAATAACTAGAGAAGAAATTAAGGTCCCGGTGGCTTCATTCTTCATGCAGTTCACCGATTACAGTCTTCTAGGGCAGTGGTTTTCAGCTTTTTTCCCTTGTGGAATGGCTGAAGGCTAAGAAAACCTCCGACCAAGGAGGTGGAAAATATAATAAACTTCTTTATTCTGTGTCATAATTTGTCCAGCCAGTGCCTAAAGTGGAAAAACATACGTGCTGGCCCTCTCTTTATAGGTCTGCTTACTTAACAGAGCGAAGATTCTTAGATGTGGAGGGCGCGGCCCCCTAGGAGTTCCGAGCATTCAGATTTGCTAACATTAGATAGAGCTGCCAGAGAAGAGGAAAAGAAGAAGGCCTAAGAGGTTTATGGATGTGGTGAGAGAGGACATGCAGGTGATGGGTGTGACAGTGCAAGATGGAGAGGACAGAAAGATATGGAAGAAGATGATCCGCTGTGGCAACCTCTAACGGGAGCAACCGAAAGAAGAAGAAGAAGATTGCCATTTCTGTGCACTATGTGGAAAGAAGGAGATGACAGTGTTAGAGATAGCGCCCCCTCTCACCCTGGCAGGATATTACATACCACAACAGAGCTTGTGAGGAGGTCCTCAAACATGCCTCTCTGTCTCTCTCCACCTACTGTTGTCACACTGTTATTGGTTACAGCTGCTATCATGTTGTCTGGTCATGACAGCCACCTTGATTTGGTGACATCACGTGACAGTGCTGAAGCATTAGTCCACGGTGAGATGGCAGAGGTGATAAATGAGCACATTCATGCAAAAAGAGACGAGCAACTGAAGATGTCTGTGTTCTTTTTGAGGGCAGTCAACAGCTTCTTTCCTTTTCAGCCACACAAAGAAGAAACCCACCTAATCTGAGATTTGGGTCTCTCAAGCTGATATTGAAGTGACCTGCAGCTTTGGATTTTGCGTCATTTTTGGAGTGGATTGGTTCAGGCTTACAAGGCCCATGATGATCTGTAGAAGTGAGACGAAATTTTAAAATTTCAGATTGGCCTTATTGAGGTACAAATAGCAAAATCCCTTCAAGGCTTACCAGATGATTTCCTTCTGTAACTATTAACACAGTTCTGACATGAAGGTTGGTCGACTCAGCTGATTTGATACTATAAAGCCTTGATGGATGTGCCATTCTTGTTTCAGATGACTTCTCTGACAGAGAAAGAATTGGCTCGAGTAGCTCCTCAGTCTGATGGGACTTTGTGCCAAAACGTAATTTAATAGAATAGTTTTTGCATTGTCCTGTGCATTCAACATGTAATTCCCATTATACTGGTAAGGTTTTTACAGTCCTGCAAGTCTGAGCTCAGTGAAGAGTCTTATGTCAAAATAGATAGATAGATAGATAGATAGATAGATAGATAGATAGATAGACAGACAGACAGACAGACAGACAGACAGACAGACAGACAGACAGACAGACAGACAGACAGACAGACAGACAGACAGACAGACAGATACTTTATTAATCCCAAGGGGAATACTCCAGCAGCAGCATACTGATATAAACAATATTAAATTAAAGAGTGATAACAATGCAGGTAAAAACAGACAATAACTTTGTATAATGTTAACGTTTACCCCCCCGGTGGAATTGAAGAGTCGCATAGTGTGGGTGAAGAACGATCTCCTCAGTCTGTCAGTGGAGCAGGATGGTGACAGCAGTCTGTCGCTGAAGCTGCTCCTCTGTCTGGAGATGATCCTGTTCAGTGGATGCAGTGGATTCTCCATGATTGACAGGAGTCTGCTCAGCGCCCGTCGCTCTGCCATGGATGTCAAACTGTCCAGCTCCATGCCTACAATAGAGCCTGCCTTCCTCACCAGTTTGTCCAGGCGTGAGGCGTCCCTCTTCTTTATGCTACTTTCCCAGCACACCACAGCGTAGAAGAGGGCGCTCGCCACAACCGTCTGATAGAACATCTGCAGCATCTTATTGCAGATGTTGAAGGCCGCCAACCTTCTAAGGAAGTATAGTCAGCTCTGTCCTCTCTTGCACAGAGCATCAGTATTGGCAGTCCAGTCCAGTTTATCATCCAGTTGCACTCCCAGGTATTTATAGGTCTGCACCATCTGCACACAGTCACCTCTGATGATCATGGGGTCCGTGAGGGGCCTGGGCCTCCTAAAATCCACTACCAGCTCCTTGGTTTTGCTGTTGTTCAGTTGTAGGTGGTTTGAGTCGCACCATTTAACAGAGTCCTTGATTAGGTCCCTATACTCATCCTCCTGTCCACTCCTGATGCAGCCCACTTTCTTTTTTATTTTGAGAGACATTATCTCTCAAAGTTAAAGTCTGGATGTGCAGGAGAGTTGAGAAGAGATGGGCCCCTTGATAAGTAGGGGGGAATGTAAATGAAGGGGGGGGGGGTGCAGGTAAGGCTTGACACCCACCCAGCCGAGAGATTAAGGTAGATTAAGTAGGAGCAGAACTGACCCCATGACTGGACTTGTGTTAATAAGAATTATCATAAATGTAAGAGTTGCCTTTAGTTGTTTGCTCATTGTTCCACCTTAAGTGAGTCTGTGTGCCTGCCATACAATAAAGCTTCATTCTGCTGTCTGCTCTGAATTCTCTGAGTCCCTTCACTGGGGCTGAGAGCGTCCCCCCGCCCCCCCGCCGTGTCAGCCTGCCTCAACACCTCCAACCCACCCACCTCTAAAATGAGATTTTCATTCTTCCCCAGAAAAAAAAAATATCTAAGAGTGACATTCCTGTGCTGCTGCAACTCGTCCCCGATGGCTCCCCTCTCACACTTCCACAGAAAGCTTTTCAAAGCCTTTTGCACTCAGGATGTGGGGGGTTTTCAGTAAATGGAAGCGTAAGAACTGCAATTACACGTGTTTATGTATTTTATTTTTTAAATCTCATGCCCGGTCTTGTGCTCCTTGAAGTCTCAGGAATGATCTGAAACAAGCGGATACACAGAAGGAATTGAAGAATGTGACTGTAACAGGGAAGGACGCTCAGTCAAAGCAATAGGAAGGACAGCTTTAGGGGTTCACCTTCATGAAGGTCCTGAAGTCGAGAGGATGCTGGTCAACTCACCTGCCACTCCTTCTCCTCCTCGACTGCAAGTTACTGAGTAGTTGTGAACGGTTAAGCCAGATTTAGGGCTCGTTTATACTTCACACTCAGAACGCGGACACGCACGCATCATGGCTGCCACCTTTTCATTTGACGCGTCCTCTGAGCAGGTCCTCAGAAATTAACAGTCCCGGCAAAAAGTCAAGGGGTGCAGTGTGATAAAAGTCGTAATGTGACATCAGAGTCTCTGTTTACTATCTACATGTGGCAGAAACCCCCTTTGAAGATCCTCTGGTGTCGATGTGCGCACTTCAGTGTTTGATAGATAGATAGATAGATAGATAGATAGATAGATAGATAGATAGATAGATAGATAGATAGATAGATAGATAGATAGATAGATAGATAGATAGATAGATAGATAGATAGATAGATAGATAGATAGATAGATAGATAGATAGATAGATAGATAGATAGATACTTTATGAATGGTTCGATGTGATGAAACAAAATGCCGACATACAAATGCATGCGTGCTGCTTTTATATTTAAGCGTTGCATATTCCCCAATGTAATGAAACGATACATTTTAAAAGTCTCACATGCCATCTTTTGTGCCTTCTTTTTTTTTCTTTTTTTTTGCACCTTTACAATAGCAACAGAATGTACGGTGCTGTATTTGAGCCACAGAGAAAAAAATTAAGGACACGGTGAAAAGGTGACGCGTCAAACAAACACGTGACAGCCATGATGCATCCACGTCCGCGTTCCGAGCATGAAGTCTAAACGAGCCCTTAGGGCGCAGTGTGATAAAAGTTGGAATGTGACGTCAGAGTCTCTGTTTACTATCTACATGTGACACAAAGTGGGATCGATGTGCGCGCTTCGATGTCTGATGAGTGGTTTGATGTGGTGAAGCAAAATGCCGACATACCAATGCATTCGTTATACTTTGATATTCAGACGTCGCATATTCCCGATCGTAATGACACGACACATTTTAAAAGTCTCACATACCATCTTTTGTGCCGTCTTCTTTTTTTTTTTTTGCACCTTCACAACAGCATCAGAATGTACGGCGCTGTATTTGAGCCACAGTGAAAAAATAATTAAGAACATGGTGAAAAGGTGACGCGTCTTTTTTTTCTGGGGCTTCCTCCTGACCTGACAGCAGCGGCAAACATCAATAGACCACCACAGAGAACACATTAAATGTATGATATTCCAACTCTCTGCACATTTAAAATCCTTAGATTTATACTTGATATCACTTTCATGATGAAATGCATTAAAGTATGTATGTTACATTTTACAGATAAATCATTAATATTGTTTAAATAATGAATACTGTTAACCTTTTAACCGCCAACTCCCTAAATATTCCCCATGCCAGGAGAAATCTGAACAATTTTCGTTTTTTTACTTTACATTTATTCAAGCAGTATTTACCTGCTGAAATACCTGCTGAAATGTTTCAAATAAATGGTCAATCAAAGGACGTAGCTTGAACAAGCGGTCACGGTTTGGATCTTTCGTATCTGGCTCAGATAACGGGAAGCAGTCCAGTTGAGATGCTGGGGATACACCCACTCATCGCCATCATCCGATGCGTCGTCATTCACAGTATCATACAGCGCACGTTGCTGATCATCATTGTCGCTAAAATCTTCTTCAGAACTGCTACAATCATGATCAGAATTATTGTCCAAAATCGCCTGCAAAACCTCACTTGAAGTCAGTTTACGTTTCGCCATATTCACAGCTTTCACTTTCGAATCACATCACGTGATCGGCCAATACAAGCGCAGAGTTGTCAAAATACAACGTAGTAATAATACCCACGCCAAACTGTCAGTTATACTACGCGCCAGGCATTCACATAACCACAGGCAAATGTGCCGGATAATTCCGGCAGTAAGGCGTCAGCAATAAAGCTACGATGCCGGATATATCCGGCAGAGGGCGGTTAAGGGGTTAATAATGACACACATGAGGGTGACACGGTGGCGGAGCGGCAGCACTGCTGTCTTGCAGGGAGTCACGTCGCTGGTATTGGAGTTTCCATGTTTTCCTGCTGGGTTTCCACAGTGAGCTCCAGTTTCCTTCCAAAGATATGTAGATTTGGTGACACTAAAATGACGCCATTGTGTGTGTGTGAGTGCTTGTATTCACCTTGCGATGAGCTGATGCCCCATCCAGGGATTGTTTCTGCCTCGTGCCCAGTGCTTGCTGAAATGGACACATCCCTGGATTGATGGATTTAATCTTTAAACATCCTTTTCAGAGATATTGCGGTAAGGTGTCATCGGAATTTAATGGGTGTTCCAGGCAATTCATAACACAGAGAAGCCGAACCCGTTCTCACCGTGATGATATCTTTCACAGCCACCAGGTGGATTCTTCCAGATTTACGTAAAGTACGCGCGTAAGTATAAACAGTAAAACGTAAAAAGTAGCGTCCGCTGGAGCATGCGTCACGTCGCATGAAGTATAAACCTGGCCTTACGGTGACACTCTTATTTGTTATTGGTCATCCCTCAAAATGGCATTCTTTGGTTAAAATGCTTCACCACAACATAAATTTAAAACAAGTATGTGTATGTCACAGAAAATAAAAGAAGAAGTCAAAACTAAACCTGTTGAGCACTTCTTTTAGGTGGCGTGTATTGATTTCAGCCTCTCACATGTGAGCAGTTTTATATAATGTTGGTGCTGCGCTCTCAACCTCAGGTACCTGCCACACACTCAAGTATCACGTTTAACAGAATCTTGGGGGCACTGAGCACTGGGGCCCACAGTTCAGACTGTTGTGATTTGGAGTCCCAAACGTTGCAGGACCATAAATACAGAGCCATATCCTACGCAGCCTGCCCACGGAGACGCCCCCCCCAAATTCAACTAGCGTCAACGGTGCCTAACAGACCTCAAATAAGGAGAGCAAGCAAAATATCAAGAAATGTCCTGGAAATTCACAAAAGCCCCACAAGGAAGGAGGGTTTATTCCAATGGTAAGAAACAATTGTTATAAATCCAAGAATTATTGGGAAAAAAAATAGAAAGGTGTGGTGAGTCGCCAAATCAGTCCAATTTGTTGAATTGACCGCAGGTGGACTCCAAGCAAGGTGTAGAAACATCTCAATAGAATGGGAGGCACCAGAGCCATAGCAAAGGGTCTGAATACTCGTGTCAACGGGATTGGATCATGTGCACAAATTCCTGCTTTGTCATTCTGGGGTGTGATGAGAAAGAAAATGAATTTAAATCATTTTAACGCAAGACTGTAACAGAACAAAATATGACAAAAGTCGAAGTGGTCTGAAGGCACTACAGGGTTTGTGATTCAGAGAAAGGCCGCATCAGCACGCGTCTGTTAAAAGAAGGTAAAAAAAGAAAAATGGGAATTGCGTAATAAAAATAAAAGCTGGTCTCGAGCAAGTTGTGATCGATTTCATTATTTACAGCATATCCTGTCCATCCAGGTGATCCACTTTGCTTGATTGAAAGCTCACAAACTTTGGCTTCTGCTTCTGCTTTGGCCAGTTGATGTAATTTGGCAATCGAACAAGAAGACAAGCTGGTTTGGAGGAGGCAGTCGAAGGTGACACCTTTATTCATCAGGAGATGGAATGGATGCGTATACAGAGGCATCCTCACCGTCATTTTCTACTTGTCCTGAGTTGTAGTTTGTTCTGAAAGAGAAACAGTGGCTAGAAATGTTAACACTCAAGAGTAAAACAAACTGAATACTCTCCAAAAATCTGTGAATCCATTGTCAAACACATGCGCATGGGAGGCAGCTAGAAAGACCAGTCAAAGGTAATTCCATGCCAGGACAGGGGGCGGCAGATCAAAGATGGGAAATTCTGCCTGAGTCCGGCCCTGAAGACGTCACTTCCGGTTCCCCTCCCAAAGAACGCACTTCGGGTTCCGAGCCCAAGATGTCACTTCCGGTTCTGGCCCCGAGAATGACACTTCTAGTTCGGTTTAGGGCCAAGGATGTCACATATGACACCACTTCCAGCCCACAAGAATGTCACTTCCGGTTCCGGTAAGAAGAACATCAATTCTGGTTGCAGGCCAAGAACATCACATCCGGTTCCGGCCCCAAGCCATCCCTTCTGGTTCTGGCCCCAAGAACATCAATTCCGGTTACAGGCCAAGAACGTCACATCCAGTTCCGGTCCCCATATGACACCACTTCTCGTTCCTGCCCCCAGATGACGTCACTTCTGACCACGCCCCCAAGAATGTCACTTCAGGTTCCGGCCCCCAGATGACGTCACTGTCACTGACCTACTATAAAAGCCAGACTCCCTCCACATGTACTTAGTTCTGTTTTGGACTCAAACCTGTTCACACCTCTGCTAATATTTGACTTTCTGCAGGTAAGGATTCAGCATACGGGTGGCCACCCCAAACCTTTTTCTTTGTGTCAAGGCTGATTATATCCCACCATGAATATCCCAAACTGGAGAGGAGGTGGGAAGCAGTGGAAAACATCATAGAATTCCGTGTGCACATTGAAGACGACTCATTTTAATGGAAAGCATGCAATGAGGACCCTTGCTGTGCAAATTCAGAAAATATAGAGCCCCCCCCAAACGCCACAGACTTGTTGTGACTCTGTGATCTCCCCCCACACTGGACTGCTAATTATCTGGTCTTGGCTTTAGACATATGTAATACTTTATCCAGTACGCTTTTATTTATATTTTACATTTAAGGAGATGCAAAAATGTTTCAGCTGTTAGCATGTTCATGTATTTGCTTTTCTGACACCAGCTTAATTTTGTACTTATAAAATAAACTAAATTGAAGACATCACTTAATATTTATAGCTCACATTTTTCATTTAGTGCCGTCACGATTACCCGTAGGAAAATTTTACAGCTTAAAAGTTGATCTTTGACGGCTCATGAGACTTCATGATGTTTCATGAAAGAATCTGCTTTGTCACTGATGTCGCTCCTAGAATTCCTTAGGAAGAAACAGCTTTAGATGAAAAGGAGACGCGGGGTACGGCTGAGCTAAAAGGAGTCCAAAGTGAGAATTTGGTTTTTAAAAGCATGGCATGTTTGGTTAGATTTCTTTCTAGTATGCTTCATCTCTTTCAGGAGTTCATACAGGGTGAGCCAAAAAGAAGTACCACATTTCAAACGTTCATTCTACAAAAACGCTTCAAGATAAAATACATTTCGTGACGACACAAGAAAGGGAATACAGTAATCCCTCGCTACTTCGCGGTTCACTTTTCGCGGATTCACGACTTCGCGGATTTTATATGTAAGCATATCTAAATATATAACGCGGATTCTTCGCTGCTTCGCGTGTTTCTGCGGACAATGGGTCTTTTTACTTCTGGTACTTGCTTCCTAAGTTGGTTTGCCCAGTTGATTTCATACAAGGGATGCTATTGGCGGATGGCTGAGAAGCTACCCAATCAGAGCACGCAGTTAAGTTCCTGTGTGCTGCTGATTGGCTCAGCGACGGAGTGCTGCATTAACCAGGAAGTCTCATCTCACTCATTCAGCATTAACGTGCTCCTGCTACTGCTTCAGGGGCCGTGTCCAAGCGCCAACAGAAGATGCAAATGATTGCAGAAAAGGTAAAAGTTTTGGATATGTTGAAGGAAGGGAACAGCTACACCACTTCAGGACACCATTACAGCATCAATGAGTCCACGATTCTTTTTATTTAAAAAGGAGGAAAAGCATATAAGATCTACGGCCGCAGTGTCCTTTAACCAGGGTGCAAAACGAGTTGCAAGTGGACGTGATAAGGCAGCAGTCGGGACGGAATCTGCTTTAGGAATCTTTGCAACAAGGTCGACGACGTCATGACTGCCTACAAGCTGCTGTGTGTACTTCGCTATACAGTAAGTGTAAACTTATCTACCGATTTCATATTGCTTAGCAGTTGTCCCTGTTATTAATAGAGTAAAGGGTGGGTTGTAAACAATACAGGGAGGGTTTAAAAACGTCCAAATACACGTTAAATAATTAAATAAATATGGTGTCCCTACTTCGCGGAAATTCAGTTATCGCGGTCGGCCTTGGAACCTATCTCCCGCGATAAGTGAGGGATTACTGTACAAAATAGATTTTGGTTCACTGTGTTTTAAAAATGATGTCTTTAAGGTGGCAGCCATCATTAGCGATACACTCTTGGAGACGATTTCTGAAGCGGCGACTTTGTGGCTAATAGCATCCTTGAGGGGCTTCAAGGTTTTGAGGTTGGTGTGTGTAAACCTTCGACTTGAGAAGAAGAAATCACAGGGAGCGAGATCAGGTGAACGTGAAGGCCATGTTTTTGGAGGATTCCAATACTTTCCCTATACTTCATATACAAGAAAGTCAGGGAGGTCTAAAACATTGAGATTCATCAAATGTCGACATCAGATCTTTTGACGATTGCAAATACTTTCCCTGTACTTCATATATGAGAAAGTCAGGGCGGTCTAAAATGTCGAGATTCATCAAAATGTCGACATGAAATCTTTGGACGATTTCAGTACTTTCCCTATACTTTATATAGAAGAAAGTAAAAATGATAAACTTTGAATACTTTAGAGATTTGGTATCCGCAGATCGAATAAGGATTTGAACTCATCACCGTTCTTTTATCCCGTCGCATTAATTATGTGTGGGTCCCGACCACAGAAGCCACACCCCTAACAATGCTGGAGGTGGACCTAAGGATGGAAAGAAACAATGACGGCATTTGAGGACCCAAAATCACATTAAATCGTGACACTCCACTGTTCCATCCATAGACAAAAGGGCAGGCCATTCAGTCAGTGGCAATGCAGTAACAAAGACCAACCATAATAAGACTGAGAGCCACCTGGTAGCCTGTTATCAGGGTGTATTATTTTACCGGCACTCGTTGTACTCTGGTATTTTGGACATATTATCTATAATGCATGATTAAATGTGCAACTTTCGCTCCTGTCTGTTCAGATACTCTGACAAATTGTTTGGGTTACAGACATAAAGGAAAGGCCAAATTATTGATCGACTGTAGCAGTTAAACCTGACAGTGTGGTAAAAGAATATAAGAACTCCAACAAACGAGAGGAGGCCATTCAGTCCATCAAGCCGGTTTGTTCAGCTTGTACGCTCCTGCATGGATTCTTTCTTTCAGGTTGAAATAAGAATGAAAAATATACTCAGAAATATCGAAAGAAGTGAGATGAGGTAAAGGCTGCATAAAACGCATCGTTGTTCTGAAACATTGCTTTGTGCATTTGAAATATCTAGCATTTTGATCAATGTTTGTGAAAACGTCTTGAAAGAACGAGTTTGAATTAATTGTTGAAAAGAAGGAAACAGGCATCTGAGATTATACACATTTTCTTTTTATTTCTTCTATTGTTAACTGAAGGTTATGTCACTTTCTGCAGTTTCTCCGGCGATTATCAGTCGTAGCCGTTGTTTACGGAATCTTAGCGAGTCGAAGGAAGTCAGTGACGCGTTGTGACATACTTGACCCGGCAAAATCAAATGGGTTTGGTGTTCTCTTTTTCCCTCTTTACGATTTCTTAGCTTTGACTTTCATGCATTTCTGTCTTATTTGGTGTTTAATGTTTTATATTAGTTTGGAAGTCCATCACAAGGTGAACACACACACCAAACACAAACACAAGGGCCAGTTTAGCAACACCAATTCACCTAACCTGTCCGTCTTTGGACTGTGGACCACCTGGAGGAAACTCACACACATGCGGGGAGAACATACAAGACCCACACAGGGAGGACCTGGGACAGGAACCCTGGTCTCCTTATCGGGGGGCTGCAGTGCTACTGCACCACCACGATGCATGTATTACTATTATTATTATTAGTCACATACAGAACTGTCATCTAACTAGAGGTCAACAAAGGTTTCCTTTGATCTTAATAACAATTACAAAACATCAATAAAGTGGTTATGTTTGTCTGTGCAATATGCAATAATAAAATAACGTCACTTTGGTGGCATGATTCTGTGATAATATGTCTTTCAATATTACATAATTGTCAATTAATGCAGAATAAAATAACAAAAGTAAGTATACCAGCATATCACAAGCTCCAAAAGAGGAATCAAAACCCGTACCCGTCTTCTTTGGATTTCATGTTCCACTTCATATAAAGGATCAGTAGGGTGACGATCAGCAAAGCGATCACAGCCATGACAGCAGGAATGACGATGTGACTTTCCTTTTTTGATCCTGTTGTCAAAAAACATGACGACACATTCATTTACTCCCCTCTGTGTATCACAAATAGAGCACAATTTTTATTTTCACTAAATCTAATGGCATTTTTTGAAGCTACTGTTAAAATGTAGCATATTAAAATATTATTAAAATTGCTATAATTAAATAATAAATTAAAATGATATAACAACAATAACAACATCATCATTATTATTAGTATTATTACATAATTAAACAAATATAATTAAAAATATTAAGAATATTACAACCATTTCCAGGGTGGCGCAGTGGTAGCACTGCTGCCTCGCAATTAGGAGACCTGGGTTCGCTTCCCTGGTCCTCCTTATGTGGAGTTTGCATGGTCTGCATGGGTTTCCTCCCACAGTCCAAAGACATGCAGGTCAGGTGCATTGGCAATTCTAAATTGT
Source organism: Erpetoichthys calabaricus (assembly GCF_900747795.2). Lineage (NCBI taxonomy): Eukaryota > Metazoa > Chordata > Cladistia > Polypteriformes > Polypteridae > Erpetoichthys > Erpetoichthys calabaricus. The sequence continues at coordinate 162,285,181 of NC_041403.2, read as the reverse complement.
CGTGTGTGTGTGTGCCCTGTGGTGGGCTGGCACCCTGCCTGGGGTTTGTTTCCTGCCTTGCTCCGTGACCCTGTAGTTAGGATATCGAGGGTTGGATAATCATTTCCAAGGTGCATATTGGCATTATCTGCGATGGGCTGGCGCCCTGCCCAGGATTTGTTTCCTGCCTTGTGCCCTGTGTTGGCTGGGATTGGCTCCAGCAGACCGCTGTGACCCTGTAGTTAGGATATAGCGGGTTGGATGATAGATTTTGGCATTATTATTATTTTCCTACTTAATAACCCTGGTCTCCTTACTGTGAGGCCGTAGCACTGCTACACCATCATACGGTCCTAAACAACATGTAATATTGTAATAATGTAATTATCATTATTATTATTATTATTATTATTATTATTATTATTATTATCCACCTTAATAAAAGGATAAGTGTCTGTGGGTCTATCTCTGTAATTCCAACAGTTGGTACGCCACAAATATTAACACTTCTTTTATGAATTCCATAACAAATAGCATCAAACAGAGATATACGTATTGTATGGTGCACAAATATTAACGCTGAGCTCTACCTTGATTACTTAACTTTCCACCTGTCTTAGACAAGTGGCAAAAGCTAGATATTATTATTATTATTATTATTATTATTATTAGTAGTAGTAGTAGTAGTAGTAGTAGTAGTAGTAGTAGTAGTAATAGTAGTATAGTACATAATTAAATAATAATAATTAAAATTATTAAAATTAAAATCATTGCAATGATGTCTGTTACCATTATTATTATTATTATTATTATTATTATTATTATTATTATTTTCCTACTTAATAACCCTGATCTCCTTACTGTGAGGCCGTAGCGCTATTACTACACCATCATACGGTCCTAAACCACATGTATTATTATTACTATTATTATTATTATTATTATTATTATCCACCTTAATAAAAGGATGTGTCTGTGTGTCTATCTCTGTCATTCCAACAGATGACACGTCACAAACATTAACACTTCTTTTATGAATTTTATAACAAATGCCATCAAACAGAGACATATACGTATTGTATGGTGCAGAGATATTAACGCTGAGCTCTACCTTGATTACTTAACTTTCCACCCATCTTAGACAGGTGGCACAGCTAGTTATTATTATTATTAATATTATTATTAGTAGTAGTAGTATTACATAATTAAATAATAATAATTAAATGATTATTAACATTAAAATCATTTCAAATGATGCCTGTTACCATTATTATTATTATTAATAATAATAATAATAGTTGTAGTGGGCGGCACGGTGGCGCAGTGGTAGCGCTGCTACCTCGCAGTTAGGAGACCCAGGTTCGCTTCCCAGGTCCTCCCTGTGTGGAGTTTGCGTGTTCTCCCCGTGTCTGCGTGGGTTTCCTCCGGGCGCTCCGGTTTCCTCCCACAGTCCAAAGGCATGCAGGTTAGGTGGATTGGCGATTCTAAATTGGCCCTAGTGTGTGCTTGGTGTGTGGGTGTGTTTGTGTGTGTCCTGCGGTGGGTTGGCACCCTGCCCGGGATTGGTTCCTGCCTTGTGCCCTGTGTTGGCTGGGATTGGCTCCAGCAGACCCCCGTGACCCTGTGTTCGGATTCAGAGGGTTGGAAAATGGATGGATGGATGGATAGTTGTAGTAGTATTAGTATATAATACCACCAAAGGTCACGAGAAAAGACAATTTTCCCTCAGGGATTAATACAGTGTACCAAATACCAAATAAATATTTTTAATTATAATTTTTGTCAACATTAAAATCATTGCAATGATGCCTCATGTTGCCATTATTATTAGTAGTAGTACAGTAGTAGGAGTAGTTCAAAATTAAGCAATTATTATTGACATTTGTTGACAGCTGACCTGCGCAGACGGTGCGCGCCATGACCGTGCTGTTCTCCGCAGTCATGTCATTCTTTGCCACGCAGGTGAACTGATCGTTGAATTCTGTCTCCTCCAACTTGAGTGTCAGGCTGACGCGACTCTTTTTGATCCAAAGAACGTCACCTTTGTACCAGGACACGAACACCTGTGTTCCATTTTCCACTGAGCAGTTGAGCATGCAGCTGCCATTTTTGGATGAGACCAGGCTTACTTCAGGAGTCGACACGGGCTCTGCAAAAAGTCCACCCAAAAATATTGAAATGAAGCAACGCTTTGTCATCGGCACCATCTACAGTACACATTTTGATTAAACAAATGCAGCCCTGGGATTCAGCGTTCAGGCCCCTTCCTGTGTGGAGTTTTCATGTTTTGACCTGTGCCTGAGTGGCTTTTCCTTCCAGTATTCCCATTTCCCTCTCATTAATCAAAATGCATGGCAGATTAACTGTCAACTCTAAATTGTCCCTTGTGTTCTGTCAAAAGGGATGCAGCAGAGTTTTGGAGTAGTAAATGGACCGGGCGATAAGACAGAATCATAAGTCAGTAAACAAGCACAGATTTACACTGAATGATGGTGTTAAAACACTAACCCAAACACGTAACCAATTAGCAGAAGTGCTGCAAGGCATCACGGAATACTTTAAGATGGCATTCCAGACGGTTGTGCCCATGTGGCACTGGTTTTCAAATCTTTGCTTTAATGGCATTGTAGAAAAATCTGAGTAATAAATGTGGGTAAAGCTTCCTCATTTAGTTGGGCAAGTGCTGTGAGTGTAATGGCAGTTTCAGTGCAACCCAGTAAATAAACAGAAAACAATGTGGAGATAAAGTAGGTGACCAACACACAAATAACAATAAACACATTTGAGGAACCAACCGGATGTCCTTGTCGGGATGGATCCTGCTCCCTTGTCTGGCCAGAAGGCCATGAGAAAGGAAGGTCAGCAGGGGATGGGCACTAACATTAAGACTTTTGCTCTTACGTTCTTTGACTTTGATTTTGGCAATTGATATTCTTCTTGCTTGTTCTCTGACCTTTTATCAGTCCTTGACCCCATCTATGGCGGAAAAATCACTGTGTATACAGAGCAGATCCATTAACAAATATATAACATTACCAAACCGTTTTTGGGAAGAAGATCCTCTGAGAAATGTAAGCTTTGTGGTATTGTCTAACAAACTGACACTTACCATATACTTCTATATCATAAAGTTCTGGGTTAGGCTCCAGCTGATAAGTCCCAGAGTCCTCAAGCCGAAGATCTGTAATTGTTAGTGAACGGTTAGCGCTGTCCACTTGTAGATGACCTCGGAATCTTTCTTCATAGATGTCAGTTAAGGTGAAATTACGTATGCGTGCCACGGTGGAAAGGTCGACACTTGGACCAAATCTGAGACGCACAACTTCAGGAATTTTTTCTGGGAAGGTGAAGGAGTCACCCAGTTTCTTTTTCACTACTTGTTTGATAGAATGGGATGGAGAAAACACTCCTGAAATTCCAAGAGAAACAAACTTGTAACAATCACTTTAAACGTTTTTGTAATATAGCATCAACCAGAAGAATTAAATCCTTTAAATATAAAAGATAACAACTGTCCCAAGAAAGACATGGTGATGTGGACCACCTTCTAATATCTTTATCCCAGACAGAAAGCCCACAGGATCAATTATTACCACTCAAAAGTTGACCTTTGATGGCCCATGAGACTTCACAGAGATTCTCATTTATGTTTCTTTAAAGAATCAACATTGTGATAGATGTTTCTCCTAAAATTCCTTAGGACAAGTAACTTTAGACAACAAGGAGATATGAGATACAACTGACGTAAAAGGAGTCAAAATGGAGAATTTGGTTTGCAAAGCATGGCATATTTTGTGAGATCTGTTTCTGGCCTTGTTTTAATCTCTGTCAAGACTTCAAGCTTTTGGTAGGACTGATGCCGTTAGCCAAGGTGACTTGCAACATCTGATATGTGATCAGTTACACTTGTTTTGTTTCTCCAGTTGGAGGACAGGCAGATGAAATGACTTGCTTGTGGTCCCCAACTGAACTTTAGAACACTCTAGATGAGAACAGGCCATTCAGCACAACAAAGCTTTCAATTCCTATCCACTTGTTTCTTCCAAAAAAAACATCAGGTTGAATTTTGAAAGTCCATAAGGTCCTATTGTCTACCATACTACTTGGTCGCTTATTCCAAGTGTCTGTCATTCTTTGTGTAAAGAAAAACTTCCTAATGTTTCTGCGAAATTTACCCTTCAAAAGTTTCAAACTATTACCCCATGTTCTTGATGAACTCATTTTAAAATAACCATCTTGATCCACTGCACTAATTCCCTTCATAATTTTAAATACCTCTATCATGTCACCTCTTAATCTTCTTTTGCTTAAACTGTAAAGGCTCAGCTCTTTTAATCTTTCCTCATAATTCATCCCCTGTAGCCCTGTAATCAGTCTAGTCGCTCTTCTGTGGACCTTTTCTAGTGCTGCTATGTCCATTTTGTAGCCTGGAGACCAAAACTTCACCCAGGACTCCAGATGAGGCCTCACCAGTGTGTTATAAAGCTGGAGCAGAACCTCCTGTGATTTGTACTCCACACATCCAGGCGCTATATAACCTGACATTCTGTTTGCCTTCTAAATGGCTTCTAAACACTGTCAGGAAGTCGATAGCTTAGAGTCCACTATGACTCATAAAATAGAACATTAGAACATTAGAACAATCTGGACAACAACAGGCCATTCAGCCCAACAAAGCTTGCCAGTCCTATCCACTTATTTCTTCCAAAACAACATCCAGTCAAGTTTTAAAAGTCCCTAAAGTCTTACTGTTTACCAAACTACTTGGTAGCTTATTCCAAGTGTCTAACACTATTTGTGTAAAGAAAAACCTCCTCATGTTTGTGCAAAATTTACCCTTCACAAATTTCAAACTGTGTCCCCATGTTCTTGATAAACTCATTTTAAATTCACCGTCTCGACCCACTGCACTAATTCCCTTCATAATTTTAAACACTTCAGTCAGGTCACCTCTTAATCTTCTTTTGCTTAAACTGTAAAGGCTCAGCTCTATTAATCTTTTCTTATAATTCATCCCCTGTAGCCCCTGAATCAACCTAGTCACTCTTCTCTGGAACTTTTCTAGTGCTGCTATGTCCTTTTTGTAGCCTGGAGACCAAAACTGCACACAGGACTCCAGATGAGGCCTCACCAGTGTGTTAGAAAGCTGGAGCAGAACCTCTCTGGACTTGTACTGCACACATCAAGGCGCTATATAACCTGACATTCTGCTTGAAATATTAATGGCTTCTGAACACTGTTGGGAAGTTGATAGCTCAGAGTCCACTATGACTCCTAAATTCTTCTCATAAGGTGGACTCTTGATTTTCTGACCTCCCATTGTGTATTCAAACCTAACATTTTTACATCCTATTTGAAACCACTCTGCCACACTGCCTTCCTTTTTATCTAGAATGAGATCTGATCTTACTGCAGCACAACAATATAAATGAGAGCAACTAATAGTATTACTCAGAATCAAGGACCTACAGCTTCGTAATCCTAGTAGAGTGTTTTATTACTGCTGTCCATGCATCTCATTGTATATTACTGAGCAGATAAGGGAAAGGAACCCAAAAATGTCAAGATGCTACTTATCAGATGTGAGCCCAATTCTTGACTTTGCTGAGATCTCTGCTGAAACTCAAGAGGAGTCCCTCGTGAGAATACCAGAGTGAAGTACTCAGGGGAAAAATCTGAGAAGCAGGACATTAAAGAACATGTCTCCGTTTTATTTCTTTCCGATCTCATTGTCGCTTATGAGAAACCTAAAAGATGTTAAGGAGATCTTTTTTATTGATTTTTCATTCCTATGTTTGATATCAGTGTGACACCACCAGTTTAAGAGTCTGTCTGGGAACCAGAAGAAGACCCCACTCCCAACCTCCTCTTGTTAAAGCCAGCCACTAATGCAACATGGAGTCCGTCAAACAGCCTATTGTGTCTCTTTTATATTTGATTTTATCATTTCCACATCAGTCGTGACTTGAAGTTTTTACACAACTACGTGAAGTTCCCTTTAAAGTTCTCCGACAACTTCACTGTTTTCATATTTTGTTCTGTTTGAGGCTTGTGCTAAAATCATTTAAATTCATTTCTCTCCACATCAAGCAACACTCAACACCCCATAATTAAAAAGTGAAATATCGTAATGACCCCATTATTCAGACACTATTCTTAATGTACTTATTGGTGATGAAGCATCAAGCTTCACATACATCTGGCTTGAGGATTTTCTGCCATTCTTCTCCACTTATCTTCTCGCCTGATCTTCTCAAGCAAATTCAGGTTGGATGAAGATCATTGGTGGACAGATATGGGATTCAAGTCTTGACTTTAGCTGTCCCTAAGTTACTCCTGTGCTGTCTTTGCTTTGTACTTAAGGACATGAGAACAAGTACGAGATAAACCGATATGCGCAGCATTTTATGAACGGAGGAAAGTTTTCAAAAACACTTAGTCTTTTACACACAAAATTAGAAAGAACAGCATACAATATCAACAAATTAATAATAATACTACTATTACTAATAATAATACTACTACTAATAATAATAATAATAAAGCACTTGCCATAAAGGAGATAAAGAAGCAGTGCACCTAATCCATGTAATGGTGATTTCATGTTAATTCTTCTTTATCAAGTCAGATGCATGTAGCCCGCTGTAGTTTCTACTCTGACCTTCGAGTCACGTCCTGTCCTTTTGAGGTTCTCAGTCCAAGCCAGGAAGCTGTAGAGCATCGTGTCGCTTGGTTTGTGTGTGTGTGTGTGTTTGTAAGCGCAGTCCAGCACTCTTAAAAACAACAGTTCTTAAATGGAACTTTACTGCGTTGTCAGGTTCCTCAAGAGCCACTGCTAGACAATAAAGCATTCTTTGTGCATGAAATTGATTATTTAGGCTGTGAAAAAGTTCCTAATAAGTGAAAAAAATTGAAATCTTTAGTGGATACCTAACACGGTACACAACATCAACAGAACTTGAACTCAGCCTGTGTTATTATGCAGTAACAGTTATTTTAAAACCACAAACCCATTACAACAACAACAACAACAACATTTATTTATATAGCACATTTTCATACAAATAATGTAGCTCAAAGTGCTTTAGCTTTTAAGTACATTAGTATTTAATAAATCTTGTATCAGTTATTTACAGCATTTTGAATATTGTGGATTCAATTAAATAATAGCTCTTTCTGGAACATTCACCTGGATGGTTCTTTTAGGAACCAAGAATATTCATCAGGAGTGTGTCAAGAAAGGTTACTGGGGCTCCTTTATACCAAGAGCAATACGCCTATATAGTGCCTCACTGGGACTGAGACAGCCATGCCAGACGTTTTCTTTGTTTTTAATTATTATTTTGCTTTGTAGTCATTCTGGTGTGTGTTCAGACTGTAGTGTTTGTGTGCGTGTTTATTTGCTTATTTATTAATTGATTTGTTTCTTTCTTTTCTGATTTATCTATCCAACTATTTATATATTTAAAGAGCTTCTATAAAAAGCCAAATAAAAATCTATCTATCTATTGTGAGCTATGCCCGGACACCACCAGCCAGAGACCACGTCTTTATAAAAAGCACACGTTTATTAATGTTCAAACACAGTCCCGCACAGCACACTGTGCCCCCAACACCAATCACCCCCTACTCCGGGCTTCTCTCGCCCTGTCCGTGGGCCGCCTTTCCTCTCTGCACGGGAGCCTCGTCCTGCTCCCACTCCCGACTCAGCTCTCTGATTGTAGGGAGGCGGCCCCCTTTATGATGACCCGGATGGGCTGGTGTGGCGGAAGTGTCAGGAGAGCACCCAGAAGCACTCCGTGCGGCCCTGGAAGGATCATCCTCCATGTTCCCAGGTGTGGAGGAAGTAAATGTTTCTGGGGCTCTCTGAGACTCGTGGGCGTCCCCTGGCAGTGGCCACAGGCCCCAATGGGCTTGAGCATCCTTGCTCCTCTCCCGTGGTCCTCTCCAGATCCAGGGGGGTTGCCCCCTCGTGGCCTGGAGGACGAATACGCCACCTCCTGGTCCTTCCAGGCGTCCCGGCTGGGTCTGTCCCCCAGCCGCTTGTGACACTATCTATCTATCTATCTATCTATCTATCTATCTATCTATCTATCTATCTATCTATCTATCTATCTATCTATCTATCTATCTATCTATCTATCTATCTATCTATCTATCTATCTATTGTCACACATGTGCGAGTAGGAGGCAGGAAGGGCTGATCTGCGGCACTAACGCCTCTCTCTCTGTTTCTTCAGACAAAAAGAAGAGAACTGACATACTTACCTTACTTCTGGGTTCCAAGATGGCCGTCCGAACGTCAACTGGCATTTCTTGATGACGTCTCTTCCAACCCCGACCAATGACGACACTTCTGGTCACACGAAGATGACATCACAACCACTACTACATCACTTCCGGTCTCTTTTAATGACATCGCTTCAATCTGCCCGTTTCAGCGTCATTTCCTGCCAACTCATTTCTGTCCACCATTTTTGTTCTTGGATAAAAACCTTCTCTCTGTAAACAGTCGATGTGATGTAGTGACAAAGTATTTTGATCCTTAATTTGGCTATTTCATTTCCTTTGTCCACTGGACATTATACAGGGATGGTCCCCATCTCTTTTGTCTATCTATCTATCTATCTATCTATCTATCTATCTATCTATCTATCTATCTATCTATCTATCTATCTATCTATCTATCTATCTATCTATCTATCTATCTATCTATCTATCCATCCATCCATCCATCCATCCATCCATCCATCTATCTATCTATCTATCTATCTATCTATCTATCTATCTATCTATCTATCTATCTATCTATCTATCTATCTATCTATCTATCTATCTATCTATCTATCTATCTATCTATCTATCTCCCTCTATATGCCATACCGTGGTTACTCACAGGACGATTTCAACAAAGACTTCTGGGTTAAAGGTCAGCATCTAAAAGTTCCAGGTCCTTCCAGTCAGGTCTTACTGTGGTGAACTATGGGGTGGTGGTTGGGTGGGGGTCTCATGTCCACTAATAAGGTACATTTTTTTCTGTTTGTTGGTTGTAAATTTAATTGCGCAATGAAGCTACTGACCTTTAGGTGCCAAATCGGAAGTTGTTGCAAGACAAACATTTTCTTCTTAATCTGGTAAAATCTGAGAGCAAAACAGACAGAAGGCGTGGTGTGGTTTCCGCACTGCACCGACAGCTCAAGTGTCCTGTCTGACCACAGGAGTCTTGCCGACCTTGTAGATATGATAGCCATGATCCTTGTCTTCAATGAAGGCCCTCCTACTGAGTAAGATAACAGCTTTTTGAAATGAAAGTCGCTGATTAAAATTAATCATAACATTAGAGTTCCTATTTAGTGCCACATTTGTTTAATTATCGATCTTTTATGACTGGGACTGGTGCATGTTCAAAGTAAAAAGTAGAAGGACTGTATTCTTTAATAAGAAAAGACAGAAATCATTTGTGTTGTATCTTGAAGTTTTATTTTTCTTCTTAGTAATATAGTGCCTAAGACTTTGGGCTTTAAACCTTAAGGTTGTGTGTTCAAATCCCACTACTGACACCACTGTGTGATCACCAGAAAGTCATTTTATCTGCCTGGCTTCAATTAGCAAAACAAAAGAAATGTAACCAATTGTATCTCAAGTGATGTAAGTCACCTGGATAAAGTTGTCAGTCCAATAATAAATAAAAATATGAAGTCTTGAAAGAGATGAAAACAAGACTAGAAATGGATCTCACCAAATATCCCAGGCTTTTCAAACCAAATTCTCAGTTTGGACTCCTTTGACCTCAGTTGTATCCCATGTCTGCTTTTTGCTTAAAGCTGTTTCTTCTAAGGAATTGTCTGAGGAGCATCTGTCATAAAAATTGGCTCTTAAATGAAACACACATGAGAATCTCTGTGAAGTCTCCTGAGCCATTAAAAATCAACATTTGAGTGGGAATTGTTTCCTATGGGAAGGGTATTTTTGTCACACTCATTTTACTTTGTTTATTATTTTGGGAAGATTATCTATAATGCATAAATACATATATTACATTTGTTCTTCTGCTAGTTCTGATTACTAATTGCCTAACTGAAATATAGCACCTGACACTGTGGTAAGAATGTTGGATTTGGGGACATTTTGTTAAGATGTACAGAATAAAGAGTGTGAGACTTTCCCGGACACCACCAGTTGGAAACCACATTTCTATAAAATGCACACGTTTATTATTCATTAATAAAGACAGTGTCCCACAGCACACAATGCACACAGCAATAATCTCCCTTAAATCAACTCTCTCTCAGTCCTTGGCCGCCTCTACTCTCCTCCTGGGAGCTTCGTCCTACTCCCACTCCCGACTCTGGCTCCTTGACTGTAAGGAGGCGGCCCCTTTTATTCCTGCCCGGATGTGCTCCAGGTGGCTGATGACGTCCATCTGGCAGCGTTTCCTGGTGAACCGGAAGCACTCCGGGTGTCCCTGGCAGGTTCCTCCGCCATCTTGCCTGGTGTGGCGGAAGTGACAGTTCCCCAGGTCCCATGAGGCTTAAATGAAACACACAAGAGAATCTCTGTGAAGTCTCCTGAGCCATTAAAAATCAACATTTGAGCGGGAATTGTTTCCTATGGGAATGGTATTTTTGTCACACTCATTTTACTTTGTTTATTATTTTGGGAAGATTATCTATAATGCATAAATACATATATTACGTTTGTTCTTCTGCTAGTTCTGATTACTCTGTCAAATTGCCTAACTGAAATATAGCACCTGACAGTGTGGTAAGAATGTTGGATTTGGGGACATTTTGGTAAGATGTACAGAATAAAGAGTATAAAGTGATGTGCTAACGTAAAACCAGTAAACCACGGTAAGGTGTCGGCCATTTTAGGGAGGCACTGAAAAGCTGCAGTGAGTCTGCCATCTGATATGGTGACAGGTAGCCCTGCTGCTGTGTATGAGAATGACTGACCGTCACGTAGACCCAGCCATCTGAATGACTCCATTGTAGATGCTGACTGATATTCAAATCACACGGTGCCAAAAGAGATTCAATTGTAAGGTAATGTTTATTATAAACCGGTTTTTCTTGTTAGCAAGTAAAATTACAGTTAAGGTATACAAATTAGAATAATTACAAAATGTTAAGGGCAATCTGCTGTCATTACCTGCACTTAAATGAACGTGGGATTTTGTCGTATTTTGGCAGCATTGACATGCAGGGCTTTCCTTTTATTTAACTCGCTCTGTTTCAGCTCCTCCTGGCTGTTTTCTCTCCATTGCCTGCATCCAGAGAACATTCTGTACTATGTGCAGTTTAGAAAAATTAAATTCTGGGGGAAGCACAAGCCAAATTAATTTAAAGATATGCCAGGTCATCGAGATATCTCACCACCCTCCTGATGGCAAGTCTGGAAATGGTCAAAGTCAGAGGTCTGGTGTGCCAAACCCACCACCCTACACTGAATAAGTAAAATTTTTTTAATTACATTTTTGTCGATATTGCATTGAATTTTGATTCTGTGTTTGGACTTCAGTCGTGACAACGCAACATATAACTGCCCATGGGAGAAGTTCATTTCTTCGTCTGATAGACAAACTGCAGTGGGTTCAGGTGGTCTACCACAAGAGGACTCATATAGTCCAGGCCCAGCCTCTCAAATGTCTTCATGACGTAAGTGCCACTGCTTTGCAGCCCTGTTTTATTCCACTTTGCTATGCATTTGATTTGCACAATGTGTGTACATTCGTTTTTGATAGTGCTCGCTGTGAAAGGGGCTATATCATTTGAAGATTAGTCAGCTGCTTTATGCTCGAATCCTGTAGATTAATAATAATAATAATACATTTTATTTATACAAGGCGCCTTTCAGAGAACTCAAGGACACCGAACAAACAATAAATAAATAAATAAATAAGGGCGGCACAGTGGCGCAGTGGTAGCGCTGCTGCCTCGCAGTTAGGAGACCCGGGTTCACTTCCCGGGTCCTCCCTGCGTGGAGTTTGCATGTTCTCCCCGTGTCTGTGTGGGTTTCCTCCCACAGTCCAAAGACATGCAGGTTAGGTGGATTGGCGATTCTAAATTGGCCCTAGTGTGTGCTTGGTGTGTGGGTGTGTTTGTGTGTGTCCTGCGGTGGGTTGGCACCCTGCCCGGGATTGGTTCCTGCCTTGTGCCCTGTGTTGGCTGGGATTGGCTCCAGCAGACCCCCGTGACCCTGTGTTTGGATTCAGCGGGTTGAAAAATGGATGGATGGATAAATAAATAAATAAATAAAAGACACAATTATAAACAACTTAAAACATCAAACAATCTAAAAATTAAAACCAAACAAAACCACTATAATCAGAAGGAAAAAGAAAAAGCCATTTTAAACAGATGCGTTTTAAGTTTACATGTGAAGGATGAATATGATTTGATATTTCAGAGATCCGCAGGTAATGAATTCCAGAGCTTGGGAGCAGAACGGCTGAAAGCTCTGCTCCCCATGGTGGTTAGACGGGCGGGAAGGACGGTCAGATGGGTGGAGGAAGAGGATCTAAGGTTACGGGATGGAATGGCAACATGAAGAAGGTCAGACAGATATGGAGGGGTGAGATTATGGATGGCCTTAAATGTTAATAGCAGAATCTTAAAATCAGTTCGAAACTTGATCGGGAGCCAATGAAGCTGCTGCAAGACCGGAGTAGATGGGGTTTGAGTGATGATACGTGCTGCAGAATTCTGGACTAACTGAAGTTTATGGAGAGATTTATTAGGGAGACCAAAGAGGAGTGAATTGCGGTTAATCCACTTTTTAAAACCCCTTCAACAAAAAACAAGAAATACATATTACAATAATTACACAAAAAAGAGAAAAAACAATTCTGACGTTGCTACCCTCCTACACCAGCGGAGGACATTTAAAAGGGACCTTGTGACAGCACCGCTCCTGTTGCATGACAGTTTGAATTAGAGACAGCTTTCAAGATAAATAAATGAAAGAAAGTTATTTGTTAAAGATGTTTATATCCTAGTGTAACCTGCAGAAGTTTGTAAACCGGACACGCTGTGAACACAATTGGGTGTGCCTATTCTTTTTATCATAACTAAACAAATGAGTAGTCGCCACAAGGGGAAGACAGCAAATATTAATTCCAAGAAACCAGAAGTTTAGATAATCAAGATGGTAGTAGGCCTCAAGCAATACTCAGACCAGTACTCCATAATGGTCTGAATAGTAACCTGATCCTGAAATCCACAATTCTTTTAGATTGTCTGCAAAAGAATAAGCCTACTGTCATTGTGGTTCTACATTGTTTTTGACTCTTTTGATGGCAGAGGAGGAGTCCTCAAGAAAGGTTGGGGGACCAACTGAGCCACCTCGTTTACCGCTAAAGGCCAAATAAAGGTAACGAACTAAGTGCTCGATGGTGCAAGAATGGAAAACAGGTGCGTAAAACTGCCTGGATAGCCTTCTAGGCTTGTCAGTCTTAAGTCTAGCAGTTCAAGATCAGGGGACGTCTGACATGCAGGAGGTCTGCTAAGCATCTGAAACCATTCCTTCCAGGGACTTCAATATTTGTAGGTCTTGACCAGAAGAGGTGGGGTTTTACAGAGGGTCGTGGGTGGAGCTCAGCTACTGTACCCTCAATGGGTGTTTTCTCTGTAATGCAGAAGGAAAAACACACAACAAAGTTAGTGGCGACAGTGCCCCCTCTCGCCCTGAGGCGGTATTGACAGCATCAGCAGAGTCTGATGGGTGATCCTCAGATGCCCATGCGTAACACCTGATTCTGCAACTTGGATTCATGATCAGAATTTTGGTACTACGTTGGGACAGATGTTTGCTTTTTGATCTCTGCGGGTCAGAATTTATTGTGCGACTGACATCAACAGTTACATCATCAGTAAAGAGCAGTGTGCCAGGACCTGTGGCAGCCATATATGCCCAAGACTTAACACCCCCCAACACCATGTTTAACTGATGAGGTGGTTTTTATGATGTTCCTTTTCGGCAGTTTCTCTTCTGGTCACCTCAATTATTTGTCATAGTTTATCCCTCCGATAAACAGTAAAAGTCAGAAGTGATACCCAGCAGTCGAGGGGTGAAGATGTTTGGAGTCGCTTACAAGTATCTTTTTCTTGTAGGTTTACTGTTTTTTTTTTTTACATGTATTTCTGCTCTCTTCTCGGATTGCATTTTGAGACTTGTTTGCTTGGGACTGCCTTTTAGGTGACTCCTTTTTGCTCTTTTAAGTGTTCTTGTTGTATTTTTCTATTATGATACATAAATCTTCCATTTAAAAAGACTCATTGGTTGCCCTTGTGTGCACAAGCCAGGGGTTTAAAGTCATCCTCGTCCTTGTAAGGCTTTTTGACATATTTGTTTTTAACATTTCATTACATTTTGAACATTTATGCTAGCTTGTCATTTTTAAGGCCAGCTAGGCAGGAAACCAGCTGTTAGCAGTTGGAGTGCACTGAATTGGGGTGGGCCTCTTCTGGACGTCCTCGCTGTTGCATACAATGCGAGAGCATACAGGTGCAGTTTGTCTCAGAAAGGCGTTTATTTCCAAACCACAATCCCTTTATGACCAACAAGAACACACTGTCGTAAAATGTACATATTGCAAACATAACACTCGCCTGCCTTATGTAGATCATTTTGGAGGCCTCATACCCATTTTCACCACGTTTTCGACTGCCGATCACAATACAGAAGTTTATTGTGACAGCTAAATCCAACACCATGCTAAATTCAGTCATCCATTTCCTAAAAAAAGGGGCTCAGATATTCCAAGTAGCATGTCGAATTTTTTTCTTGCAGTTTCAAAGCATTTGCATTGTCTGCTAAAATGTATGGATGGTGGTAATTAGACACTTAATTAGGATTACAAAGCTGTAGTCCTCGTTTCTGGTTAATACTAAGAGTTGCTCAAATTTATTTTGCTGTGCTCCAGTTAGGTCAGACTCATTAGAAACTGCAAGGCAGGCAGTGTGGCATAGTGGATAAGACTTTGGACTTCAAACCCTGAAGTTGTGGGTTTAAACCCCACTTCTGACACCACTGTGAGACCCCAAGGAAGTTACTTCATCTGTATTTTTTCCACTTAAAGAAACAAAAGAAGCATGGCCAGTCATACAGTGCATCCGGAAAGTATTCACAGCGCATCACTTTTTCCACATTTTCTTATGTTACAGCCTTATTCCAAAATGGATTAAATTCCTTTTTTTCCTCAGAATTCTACATACAACACCCCATAATGACAATGTGAAAAAAGTTTACTTGAGGTTTTTGCAAATTTATTAAAAATAAAAAAACTGACAAAGCACATGTACATAAGTATTCACAGCCTTTGCTCAATACTTTGTCGATGCACCTTTGGTAGTAATTACAGCCTCAAGTCTTGTTGAATATGATGCCACAAGCTTGGCACACCTATCCTTGGGCAGTTTGGCCCATTCCTCTTTGCAGCACCTCTCAAGCTCCATCAGGTTGGATGGGAAGCGTCGGTGCACAGCCATTTTAAGATCTCTCCAGAGATGTTCAATAGGATTCAAGTCTGGGCTCTGGCTGGGCCACTCAAGGACATTCACAGAGTTTTCCTGAAGCCTCTCCTTTGATATCTTGGCTGTGTGCTTAGGGTCGTTGTCCTGCTGAAAGATGAACCGTCGCCCCAGTCTGAGGTCAAGAGTGCTCTGGAGCAGGTTTACATCCAGGATGTCTCTGTACATTGCTGCAGTCATCTTTCCCTTAATCCTGACTAGTCTCCCAGTCCCTACCGCTGAAAAACATCCCCACAGCATGATGCTGCCACCACCATGCTTCACTGTAGGGATGGTGCCAGGTTTCCTCCAAACGTGACGCCTGTCGTTCACACCAAAGAGTTCAATCTTTGTCTCATCAGACCAGAGAATGTTCTTTCTCATGGTCTGAGAGTCCTTCAGATGCCTTTTGGCAAACTCCAGGCGGGCTGCCATGTGCCTTTTACTAAGGAGTGGCTTCCGTCTGGCCACTCTACCATACAGGCCTGATTGGTGGATTGCTGCAGAGATGGTTGTCCTTCTAGAAGGTTCTCCTCTCTCCACAGAGGACCTCTGGAGCTCTGACAGAGTGACCATCGGGTTCTTGGTCACCTCCCTGACTAAGGCCCTTCTCCACCGATTGCTCAGTTTAGATGGCCAGCCAGTTCTAGGAAGAGTCCTGGTGGTTTTGAACTTCTTCCACTTATGGATGATGGAAGCCACTGTGCTCATTGG